>NC_134462.1:136280136-136601176 GCF_047948215.1 Lycorma delicatula | reverse complement strand
ACACCTCAAATTTTTTCATGCTTACAGATAATGTACTGAGTTAGTCTAGTGGTTAAGCTTATCACAAAATCGGCTGATTTTCGAAGTTGAGAGTTCTAAGGTTCAAGTCCTTGTAAAGGCAGTAGCTGTTATATAAATTTGAATACTAGACTGCAGATACCGGTGTTCTTTGGTGGTTATTCTACTTGTTACAGCTACTGTTTTAAAGTTTTTTTTTTAGTATTTAACCATTGCCTCATTGGAAACACTGCAGAGGAATTACTTAGCTCAATAAGTAACCTTTTTTTTTTTTTATTATTAAGTAACATTTAATTATTCAAAACCCCCATTTTGTATTAAATTTCTGACTTGTATATAAATTTCTGACTTACAAATACTAGACAAATCAGTTTATCCTTCATAACAAATCAACGATGAAAAACTGGTAATAACGTTTTTCTATTCTGAAAGAGTGGAAAGTTGATAATCTATGAGTGTTTGCAATATGTAAAAGTATAGATTTATCATTGACATCAGAATGTAGTAAACATTGCCATCACACAATCCTAATCTTCCCTAAAACAATTTATCACACATTAACCCAGTGTCTTCAAATAAGTAATTATTAAAATAGTTTAATTATGGCTTATATTAATACATCAAGTTAAGAAATGATCAGTTTTGTTTTTAAATAATCAGAGATATATAAGGAATAAAACTTTTAGGGCTCAGGTCAACCCAGGCAAAACCTGAGGCCAACTCAGGGACTCCTCGAAGCCTCCCATGGCTTACCCCATGGCTGCAGAACTTGCTTCACTTCCCAGTTTGCCAGGGGAACCAGTTTGCCCTGGATACCCACAGAACTTCCTTCATTCTCCATTCCCATCTACTCGTACAGTTATCTTCATGGTTATCAGAATAATTCTGATAAATAATAATTATAGTAAACAAGCTTTATAGAAACCTGAAAAAGAAACTAAATTACAAAAGATAGAATAATAGTTAATATCTTTAACACAAATGTATCCTAAAAATTTCAAAGTAATCAGTCGGACAAAGAGACAAACTTTATATATATAAAACAGCGGTCCAGGGGCACCTCATTTGATAACAAGATTTGTGTCAGTGATGGAAGATTTGTGGTGGTGATTTGTGTCAGTTGAAGGTGTTAGCACACCTCACCACTCTAGCCTCATATGCATTCCCTATGGGAAGCCCATTATCGTTAAACAGAAAATCTTTTTTATTTACTGAAAAGATTTAATATTACTATTTTTTGTAATGAAATTCATTTGACTGTTTCGAATCATTCAATTTAAACCCAGCTTATGCAGTGATAGAGTTCACAGTTCACAGTTCATTAATTCAATTCATTAAAGTTTGTGCATCAACTGACAAATCTCCACTACAATATACATATTTTTTTTAGAGATAAATTATATCTGAAAACCTTTTCAATTATGACGAGAAACATGAAATAAACAAACAAAAGCCTTCTTTCTCTTTATATAATAATCATTCCAGTGGATGCTACTTTAGCCTTTTGTTATGAACTGAGAAACATATAATCATTCTTTCTGCTAAATTAGGAAGTTTTATTAATTTTTTAATGTGATAATCAGTATCACATTAAAAAATTAATAAAATTACATATATTCATGAAAAAAGGTTGTAAAAATAGCTAAAAAATAAAGATAGCAATATAGATAAGGAAGATGCCAATTAAGAAATGTTTTCATATGGAATGACTTCAATAATGAATTGTGGAGTATTATGAAATGAAACAACAAACTGAACAATGTGCTGAATGTTATGAAAAGTACTAAGAGACAAATATTCTTTTATTGGATATTGGAAAGCGTAGCATGCTTTCTTATAATTCTATAAAAAAATCAAGTGATGTCATTAACTGGATAGACAACACAACATACAAAAATGCCTTAAGGAAGGTCATACATTAATTTTTAGATAAAGAAGATTAACAAATTTTTGAAACATAAATTTTTGTTGATAATACTGATGTAGCATTTTATTGCAAATATAAATATATTGTAGAAAATAGACTAAAATATTTTAAATCAAGAAATTCATCTACAATCATAATTAATTAATTTCATGAATATTTCAGCAAAATGTTAATAAAATTAGCATATGTAGTTAATAAAAATGTACAATTACTGTAATTTTTCATTACATGTTTACTGCCCTTTGAACTGTAATACTGATTAATAATTATAGAATAATTTTAACAGCTAAGAAATTTAATTTAAAATTACAATAATAACAAAATTATTATATCTACTTATTTAAAACAGGTTGAAATTAAAAATGGTGAATTTTTACGTAGCATGCTAAATATTAAAGCTGCTGAAGTCAGCACTCTTCTTAACACATTAGGAACAGTTCCTGAGACAAAATCAAAATACAGGTTTGTATATTCTTTTTTTTAAATTACTTATGTGCCTATTTCTATGGTAACATTATATTTCTATGGTAATGAATATTTTATATGGTACAGCACTGAGAATAAATATAACATTTATTTTTAATTAGCTGTTTTATATATTTTTTAAGTAAATTGTTTCCTGTTAGAAATTTAGAAAGAAATGACTTCAGAAAAATTTTAACTGATGAACAGATATTCATTGAAGAAATCAAAAGATGTACTTTCTCTGAAATAAGTAAATAAATGATTAAGTCCATCTGCATTTTTATTAACTTGCATGCTAATGTGCCACAGCATATTCAGCTCAATGAAGAAGGAAACGGAAAACCATTTAATTCTTTAATTTCCCTACTAAGTCTAGTATGGTGTACTTTGAGGATGTGCCATTTTTAGAAGTGACTTGAATTAGATCACCTACCCACACAATATTGCAGGCAGCTTGATAGTTCAGCTTTGTTTTTCTTTATTAAAAAAAAAAAATTAACATTCCTTTAGGAGCAGAAATTCTATGTTTGGCTAATTTTTGTCTCATTACTGAACACTCATGTATGTCATATTGCAATTCATTACAAGGATTCAAAAATATATATATATATTCTGATGCACTATACAAAAATTATCACTTAATGCCATTTTAAATTAGACTTAATTTTGTTTCTTTGACTGAAAGTAAAAGAACTTAACTAATAATAATAATGTAACTCTTAATTGTTTTAGGAACATGTGTTTAATGGTTTGTGTTATGGATATAAATATTAATAGAACTACCAAAAAAATAATTATCAAACAAAAATAGAATTTTATAAGCATCACTATTTGTTGTTTTTTTTTACTACCTTACATAAAAAATCCTACACAAATAACATAATTTTAGTGAAGCTTTAAGAGAAGAGTTTTATACCAATTTATAAATTTAACAATCTTTTCTCCATTTTTAATAAAACATTTTAAAACTCCTATCAAAATAATTTGGATCACTTCAAATATTTTATCAGCAGAAGTTGATGCTTTGTTGCTTGCTTGATTGATTATGCTAGTAGTCAAAGTGTCTACCCCGTTTTGTAGAGTTACAAGTGCAAACTTCATATACTTCACAACAATAGTTCACAAGGGATCAATGTGGTTAGAAGTGGCAATTCCAACTACTTTTAATTTCCCCACTAAGTGTGAATTAACTACTTTAATTTTCCCACTAGATGATCATGATAAGTTATCTATTACAAGTATTAACTATTTCAACTTTCCAGTTGGCTGGAAAGTCATTCATTAAATTGCAGATTTTAAAACGTCTGAGCTAAATTGTATTTTTTTTTTTAAAATAGAATTGAGTTTTTTAGAAATTCTTTTATTTACAATGTAATGAAGTAATACCATAAAATGTATTTTCTCTTTTTAATTATAGAAGATTTAGGTACAAAATTTCTGATCTTATTATGATCCTTAACCTAGCTGATTTTTAACTTAGTTTTAAAATGTTACTGAAGAAGTCATAATTGAACAAATTAATATTTCTTTGTTTTAATTTTGATTGGTACATCTATGTTAACTTTTTAATCAGTATATATTATCAAAAAAATTTAGGCGGCCTGAAATTAGATAGTTAAACTTAATAGGGAAAATAAAGAATAAAATAGTAGTTTTTCATTGCCTTCTTCACTGAGCTGAATACTACATACTAATACGCCAATCCCTTCAAAGTGCAAGTGATGTTCAAACCTACAAGTAAAACTATCATTTTGTTCACCATATAAACCGGTTACTATCAATATCCTCAGTGAAAGCAACTGTCAGCACATATGACTTCCTCCAGCAAGGAGAGTGCATTGCATCCTCCAACAACTAGGGCCCCAAGAGGTGCATTTCTGCTTGGACGGGAGGCGCTAGTACCGATAGGCCTTCAGTAGATGGACTGAAGGGAAATCACACTGGGAAAATGAATCACTTATGTGGCTAGTCTCCCAAGGTCAGCTTGAGTAAAGCTTTCAGTCTGGTCTAAAGAATCTGAACATAATCCAGAACTCTGTTCATAAATAAACAAGCTAATGTATAACTGGCAAATAAATAAATACCTTCCTAATAATAAAAATGACACAGCAGCAAGGGACTTCTGTCCAGGTTCTGCGATTAGTAGGGCGGTACATAAATCTCCTGCTACCCTTGCGTTCAGTTTCATTACAGTGAAAGCTACTCTGACTAATAATGCTTGAACCTTAGAAAATTTACATTTGTTACACCCATATTATATATATAGCTCCTCCAATCAAAGAGAAATCTTATTTTTAAAAACAATCATCATAGAAAAATTGTTTGTTAAAAATTTTATTAATAACCTCTGAATAACAGTTTTTTTCTTGGTTTTTCACAAAATTATAATCTAATAAAAATGTTTAAAATTTAGTTCTGCGATTCATAAATTTTTAATTCTAAAATTACAAGCATAAGAATGATATGATTAAAGTAAATAAAATTTTACCATGAAAAGTCAACCTAAAATAATTAAGTTCTAATTGAGAAGAGTTATGCATATTAATTGTTTTAGTATATGTTAAATAATCACCAAAGATTAAGAGATATATTTATAATATTATTTATATTAAAAAAAATTTCTTCAGTAGTTGCTGCTGTCAAATAAATTGCGTAATTTTTTTTCAGTTGGGTGAGCGATCCTATTGAAGTAAATGCTTACTACAGTCGCAACCTAAATGCAATCTGTAAGGCAATATTTTTATTTATGTATAATTGTTTATCATGAAATTATTACAAAATAATGTATAGCACGATTGTAATCTCTTGCTTTAATTTATAAAATTACTTTTATACTGAAAAAATATAGAATTAAAAGTAAAACTGACTATAACAACTCATGTAATTTTGAAACAACTTAGAACAGATTTTTGTTCTAGTTTTATGTAAAAATATGGTGTTAAACAACCAACAGTAGAAAATTATTTTACTGTAAAATGTACTACTTCGTCTTGATTTGACCTGTAAGTCTAATCAATTCAACCTTTAGAAAACTACTCTTAAAAAATTCATCTTTAGAAAACTACTCTAAAATGCATAATCTGAAACAGTTTAGTAAAAATTATGGTTTCTCTTGGAATTACAATCTTGTACAAATTAATGTGAACAAGACTACATTTTCAAAAATAATCAAATTTATTACGTACAAAGAATGTACAGTGTTTATTACAGTATTTTTTAACATTTAATATGTCCTCCTCACTTTTTAATAACCATTCAATTATTTTAGACATTGAATCTATACGCTTTTTTTACTTATTTCTTTAATTTCTTGATCTTGAAACCACACCTTTATCACAGCACAAATCATCTCCTCTTTGGTAGTGTGTTCATTTTTCTCAGTCTTTTCTTAACAATTGCCCACAAACCTTCAATTGGGTTCAGGTCTGCTGAATTTCCAGGCCAGACCAAACACTGAATCCCTTTTAGAGACATGAAAACTTAACTTTCTTTAATGAGTGGCAGGGGACCAAATCTTGTTGAAAAACACCATTTTCCACTCCTAGTAAATCTGCAAGTTTTTGAAGTTCTGGTATAGCCCTATTTTCCAATAATGGGTCAGTATTCATCATCCCAAAGATGGGTACATAAGTTTTAGATCCAAAATAGGTGAAGCATCCCCAAAACATCTTCTTTAAAGGATGCTTTACCAGTTGTTTGATGTGTTTTGCCATACCCAACTCATCATCGCTTCTTCACACATACGCCCTGAACTAGAAAAGTACTCTCATCAGAGAAAAGTACTTTTCTCCAAGTCTCAGGACTCCAGTTTTTGTATTTTTTGGCTCAAAAAAGCTTTTTCTTCTTCATGGCATTAGTAAGAAGTTGTTTTCTTATAGGCCTTCATGCTTAGCAACCATTTTCCAGAAGTCTTCTGCATACAGTAAAATCGTGAATTTTCACACCACTGATTCTAATTCTTTTTGTAACAAAACTACTTTTCTGAGAAATTAATTTTACTTATATGTAAAATAGCATCACCTTTTAAGGTAATTTTGCTTTTCTTCCACAGCGATCTTTTTGTTTGGGTGAAATTGTACCCATTTAAAGATTTTGTGTAATTATCATATTAACTACAGTTAGACTAACCTAACATTCTGCTGCTATCTGTCTGAGTCATACAAGTATGTTCATTGAGTGTTATTATTTTGCTTCTTTTCTTGGGAGTTAAATTCATATTGCTACTCTTCTAAATTTATTAACGAAATCACAAGATCACTTACATACACTAGAAGAAACCAAAATAAAATAGATAAGCAATACACATAACCTCCCAAAACAAACAAGAAATTTTCAGGTAATACATGAAATAGAGGGAAACAGCTGTACTACATTTGGAATCAGTGATACAACATAACTAACTAAAAATTACCTCTTGTTCACATTAATTTGCATAACACTGTATTTTGATAAATTGGTGCAACCTATTATTTCCTTTTATGAAACAGCTTTTGTAGAATGATAAACAAAACAAAGATAACATTTTCCTTAATTGACAGAGAACTATAAATAAAAATAGTTTATTATGGAACAAGCTACGTACAAGTATTTGAATTGTAATCAAAAATCTATTAAAAATCATTGTTTACTAACTTAATAAAATAATAAATAGGTCAGGAAGTTAATTTAATTGATTTATTTAAAAATTTATTTCATTAAATGCTAAAATTAAGCTAATATAATTTTGCACTTGCAATCAGTCATAAAGGAAATTCAGTGGGATGAATCTATAGTATGATAGCTTAATTGTAAAGACATAGTTATCTGAAATGACACATTGACTCTTGTAAGACAGTTTTAACTGGTTATAACAATAAATAGCATTTCAAGTAAAATCCTCCATGGCATGCACATTACATACATTTACTGCAGATGATTTATGAATTTTATTATATTCTTATTCACAATTGTCAACAGTGGTATTAATTTGAAATTTAATGGTTTTTCACCAAATCAAACTATATAATAAAACATCTTATAATACAATTTGGTCTGGTATGTTGTAAAAGTTAGATTTCATAAAAACTGGTTCATAAACTAAACAAAATATTGATATGCTTTTACACAAAATTAATGTTTATTAATCAATAACCCTGTTTTTGAGATTACTCCAAATAGCTGCTCTGTCTTTCTTTGCAGCTGCTGCAGTTTTGTGGCCTTGAGCCAGTGTGTTGTGGATATACAGGCATTGATATATACATATTGTGACAATGAAGTTTTCAAATCGAGCTCATTAAAAAGCTCACAGTAAATCAAAAATGTGTATTATTACCACCATTCACTGTAGTCTCCACATACTTCATTCATTATTTATATTACTCATACAAAGAATCAAATATTTAAGAAAACACATTTTATTAAAAACAAGGAAATGATTGAAGAATCAAGGAATAGCATCATGTAGAAAAACCAGGTTCCATTTTCCACAAACTCAACCTTATGTAATGAATTTAAGCAATCATCACTTTTGTATAAGATTTACCATTTATTGTTGATTTTCCAGCTTGATTTTCCATGATGTATTTAAAAATTATTTATGATAGGCATAAAAAATGCGATCAGCATTACTTCCACTTGCAGTTTTTTCTCTCTTAATTTCTACTTAAGCTTTCGATTTTTTTGGACTCAACTAAGTTTGACTTGACATTCTTAAACGAATTCAGCAAAAAAATTTTATTCTTGTGTTATTAATTAGAAACAAAACTTGAATATATTCTATGGTTTTGTAAATCTTCAATTAAAATCTTACATCCTGTCATTATTAGTCATTATTAGTCACTGCCATTTCTTATAACATGTGAATAAAGAGGGAGATAAAGAATGCCCTATTTCAAATGTTAAATATAAGACATATATGAAAACTTAAAATGTTTTTCTCTTTAAAAAAAATATTATAACACAGTAAAGTCAGGTAGAAATTTTATTAATATTAATTTAAAATTAGAATTATAAAAAAAAATTTAACTGAAAAATTAAAATAACAACCCTTATTTTTCATGCAGCCATACCAGCAGGGATTCTTCAGATACCTTTTTATTTTTTAGGTTTAGAGTAAGTAACTAAATTATAACACATTGGTAAATTTACTATTTTATTTTTTTTTTGTAGAGGTAGTTCTATCATTTTTTTTTTGTCATAGTGACAATCAGAATAAATATGTTTATTCATTTTGTTGAGTTTTAAAAATCTTATTTTTTATCAAATCTCTAGTGTGTTATAATGTTGTGTGTCTTTTAAAATTTCATTTTGTGTGAGTGTGTTGAACTCAAAACAAGTCTAAATATGTTTCTTCTGGAAGCAAATACCCACTTCTTTAAACAGTAAGTCAAACACTTATCAGATAGTAACTATATTTTACCAGTTTCATAAATTAATTTTAAATTATTAAGAGACTGGTTTTTATGCATATTTTGATGATGATGCATTTCATAAAATTCTGCTAATAATAACACTCATTCCATTTTTAAATGTGGACATCGATTTCTTCCAGCAGCTATGTGTAATTAACAGAAGAGAAATAGGCATGAATTAAACAATAAATTATAGGACTGAATGTTGTCTTCATTTTGATGGATTTGACATGTCAGTATACAATATTTGGTATAGTTAACATAGGAAATATATTTGGTACAATAAAGGAAACTACCTCATTTTTCTCTTTCTTAGTACAACTGTTGTAACTGAAACTAGTTGCCTTTGAGCTTAACAATTCAAATGTAACTTTGACTGTAAGCTAATCTGATAAAAGTTAAGTTTTAAAAGTTGTTGGATGGGGAGGCTATGTTTTTCTATAATGAATAGTTTTTTATTAAAGTATCAACAGAGTTAGCTAACAAAAATTTCACTCCAGGTGTAATTAGTTTACAGATATTTTTTACAATCTTCGATAAATTATTGTTAAGCGATAAAGAAATTTGAACATTTTTATTAATGAAACATTTGGCTTTCCAAGAATTGAATCCAAGATGCTGTTTAAGATTTCTTGAAGAACAAGGTTGGTTACAAACGTACATAAAACACACCATCTCAAAATTTAAGTTGTTATTATTAAATAATCAAAGAATACATTCGGTATTCTTCACTGTTTAATGATAAAATTATTACCGTTCTGCAAATTTTATAAATTTAATGTGTAAACTGGAAATCTAATGTAATTTTGCATTACTCATCGCAAAAATTAAATTATCTGTGGATGATAAAAAGGTAAGTTTCTTAAGTAATTTTATTATATAATTTTTAATTATTTTATTGAAATTAATCTCTTAAGATTCATATTATTTCTTTGTATTGTTAAATTATATTTTAAATTCTATTAATATAAACCACCTAGTACGAAATATTGAGATAGTACCTAGTACAAAGTACTTTCACGGGATCTACATCTTCAGTTGTGTTGAAATATCTAATTAAACTTAAATTAAAAATAGTAATATAAACCATGAAAGTGGTGTAATGTTTTACATTACTGCAATATTATAATGAAAATGTTTGTTACGGTAATGCAACAAACATTACACCATGTTTATGGTTTGTTTTAATAGTTTTAACTTTTAATATGCAATTTAATAAAATACTTTACTGAGGATGCAGAATCCCACGAAAGTACCTCTATGATAAAAATAAGGTAAGATTGTCTTATCTAAATATTATGTATAGGTGGTTTTTATTAATATAATTTAAAATATATAATTTTTATTTATCCTATTATTATTTCAGAGCTCTTAATTACGGTGCTATTGGTAGTATATTAGGACATGAAGTTACGCATGGATTTGATGTTGAAGGTATGTGTTGACATGTTGAAATGAAGCAGTTTTATTCCTAAAGTGCAAATAACTACTTACCAGAAAGCATTTCTGAACCTTAACTCATTTTTACCATGATCTTTAAAAAAACCCTTGGCAGGATTGTAACAATATAAGTTAAGTATTAGGTAATACTTTTTTCCTTTTATCTTAAAGGAAATCACCAAAAAATGATCAATTGCATTAACTAGACTTGTAAATTAGAAAAGATAAGGTATGGAGGCCCTAGTTTTACACAATAGATCTCTCAGCTACTTTTTTTTTTGTAACTCCTGGATAGGAAATTGAGTCCTTGGGAAAGTTCTACAAGCACACAGAAATTACTATCTCCACTAAACCCTATTAAAAAGCGACTACTCTTTGGGCTCTTAGAAGGTGCCAGTATGTTATTGCAGATGGAATTAGATTGACAGCTAATCTAATTCCTTTGCATTCATTTAAGGAGAAGGAATAAAGGCTAAAGAAAGGTAACTTTCATATCTTTAATTATTATTAGAATAGGAACAATCAACCCACAGTGGTTCGAGTACGGATAGAGGTAGTTTACTGTTTTTCCCAGGACCCAGCAAGGCTACTTGGTACCAAAATATAATAAAAATCTATCTTCATACTAATATCAGGTAATACTTGTTTCCTTTTATCTTAAAAGTAAAATCAACAGATAATGATGTGTCAAACTTGTAGTCAACTTGCTGTTTCGTGAAAAGGTTTGCCGTATACAAAAAAAAACATTTACAGTTCCTCTGTTCATTATCACACTTTTTATTTCTGATTTAAAAAACTAATTTTACCTTACACAATCCTACACTTAAATAAACAATAAAATGAATATTATCATTAGATAAAATATTTAATTTCAGTTTAAAGAAATATACATGTAAACCAACATAAAAAAAAATTTGTTCATAAATGTATTTTTAAGTCAAACAGTATTTTTCTTGAGTCCAAGCCAAGACTATATATCTTTATTCTGAATGTAGTTGTTTCAAATCATCAATGAGAGTACTTCATTTTCTTAAATAACTGCAGAAAAAACAGCTTTTTCATTCTGAACATAATTAAATTTTTTTGTCTTAATTGTACAATGATTGATACTGTATGAATAATAATTGTAAAACAACTGATTGAAACAAGTAATTTACTGTTTTTATAACATTTAATAAGATTATTTTTTTTCTTAATAAAATGTCTGTTTTTTACAATTTTTAATACTTTAATAATAAGTGTTTATGACTATTTTTCATATTATCAGGAAGTAAAACAAAAAAAAAATAAATAGTAAAAAAAATATGTTTAAAAATGTTTTTATGTTTAATATTCATAATTTATCATACAATCAAAAATAACTATATAGGAACTGATATAGAAGTCTACAGTGTGAATACTGTGGGCAAACTGAACCAGATGTTCTCAATAAATAAATAATGAGAAATAATAATTATTCACAAATTGAATAAGTAAGTACATAAGTAAATTTTTTGTTCTGGTGAGAATTCATGCTACACAATGTGTCAGTGTCAAAATTTTGTTTCTTCATTGATAGTAACAGCTGCATGTCGGTGTAATATGCTTGTGGTATTGTAAGCATACATCATTATAGAGAATATAAATGTCAAAATTTCCATTTTGTTTAAAATATTGCCCATAAAGGTGTTAATACTGTTTGGAAAATTATATTATCTACACAAATATTTCTATGAAGATAATGCTAGTGCTAAAATCATGTTTGTAGCAAGTCTACCTTATCATGTTTGATACCTTAACAAATGAAAAATATATTGAGCATGTTCAGTGATAGAAGGAAATTTGAAAGGAAAGTGATAAAAGGATTCTGATAGCATAATCATAGACACAATAAAGTGCCTGAAGAGGTTTCTAAAATTGGATCCCCAATATTTTAACAACTGAATGAATGTTGGCAAAAGCGATTAGCTAAGATGGTAAATTATTTTAAGTTAATACATAATGTAAACTATTTTAATGAACCCAGTATGTATTTATTTTCTTATTTTTTTTTTTTTAATAAACATATCTTGGGAACTTTATGAAGCTACATTAAAATAAAGAAAAAGGAAACCTAAATTAGAAAGAAACAGTGAATGAAAATTTTCATTGTATTTTCATTCACTGTACTAGTTAATTAATTCAAGATAGTAATGTATTACTCCTGTTATTCATAAATGTATTCCTTGAATGTTCATAAGTAGAAGTTTACATATATATTTACCTTTTATTATGTAAAGTTAAATAATGTAGAAATATAAACATTCTTTTACATACAAATACAAGTATTCAGGAAGAGGTTAAAACAAACAGAAAAATTCATCATTGTTTGCTCAAAAAAAACATTGTGATAGTGAAAGTATTAATTTATTAATGTTTTAATCTTCATAAAAAAATGACTATTAATCAGTAAACCAGTGTTTCCTTCATATTTGTAAATTTCCTTGTTTATTTAGGTAAAGATTTTGATGCAAAGGGGAAAAAAGTATCATGGTGGAGTCCACAAATGCTGGAAGAATACAATAAAAGAGCACAGTGTTTCGTAAATCAGTATAATAATTACAGCTTGCAGTCAGTTAAGGTAATTAATGTTAATATATTTCATTAGTCCTTTTATTGCTGTATTATTAATAACATTATTTAGTCCATGACTTTACCTCTTTTATAAAATTTCCATAAATAATTAGTTAAATTATGGGTGTATAATAATAATTTGCTTTATTTTATTAGCCAAAATACTTTTGAAAATGTAAGATTTTAAAATTTCTCAACATTACAGATAACAGATTTTTATATGAACTTGCTATATACTTTTAATTTACTGTCTTCATGACTCATTACTTTCATTAGTTTTAGCTATTTATAAATAAATAACAATTACTGATTGTTATATAAAATGTTAATAGATTTCCAATTTTGCTGAAAGCATTAGATGGCACCAAACCACAAATAAAAAAGTGTACAACAAAATTTTAGAACATAATACAGTTCAAACAATTTTACTTTCCCACCTACTGCTATAGCTATAAAAGGTAAGGTATGGTAATTGGTCCAACTTCAGCGTAACCGGTTCTCACAGGATCTGTAAGTTTTGATACCTAAGAAACAAAAATACCGGATGGAAATTTTCCAGATCTTTGCGCATGCTTGTATGTATGTATGTATGTGTGTGTGTGTGTGTGTGTGTGTGTGTGTGTATGTGTGTATGTGTGTATGTATGTATGTATGTATGTATGTATGTATGATATATATATATATATATATATATATATATATATCTGTGTGTGTGTGTGTGTGTGTGTGTGTGTGTGCGTGTGTGTGTGTGTGTGGTGTTGACCTCTAAATCACCTTATATCTCCAGAATTCACATGAATGATGACACTATTGCACTGTTCTAACTAAAATTACAAGCCTTTATAAAATGCCTGTTTGGATATAAATTACTATTTAATGCACACATTTATTAATGATATTTTTAAATAATTATAATAAAATGTTATTTTTCTACTGATAATTTTTCAATGTAAAAAAACAATGTTAATAATTTTATATTTGATGCAATAGCTTTATCTCATTTGAATTTAATGTAATAAAACAATATCTAAGCAAAGCATCAAATAATTAATTCAGCAAATTAAGCAACATAAATTTGTTTATGTATCTTTTTGTAGATAAATGGCACACAAACATTAGCTGAAAATATAGCAGATAATGGTGGTGTTCGTGAAGCCCTTAGAGGTTACAGAACATATGTAAAACGTAATGGTCCTGAAAAAGCGCTACCTGGATTACAACATTTCTCACATGAACAATTACTTTATCTAGGGTTTGCTAATGTAAGTACTCTTCCTAAATATAGTTTACTTAAAATATTAAATTTATTTTATATATAATTTAAATATTCTAATTTATAAATTATTCTCCCAGGTTTCCAGCTTATTCTAATCCTCCCATCAAAGATAACTAGAAAGCAGAAATGGTACATTTCAATTTATTATTCTTGCTAATAATTTTGAACGGGCATTTGAAAGATGACCAATCTTCATACAATTCTAACTTTTTGAGTTCTTTAATGATAAATTTTAGTGTACACAGAATATATAAATTAACATACAGCTAATTGACTGTTGCTTGATTATTTAAGCTGCAGGAGATGCTAGAGAGAAATAAACTCAAATCTCACAAAAAGTAATTCTGATACTCTACTGTTCCTAATTTATATGTATACAAGCATGTTAATTCAAACTTTTGTTTAATGGATTAATAATTATAGCTTGGTAGGATTAAATTTATCTGTTTTAATATACTTTTTATTTAATTGCAGGTTTGGTGCCAATCATCTACTCCAGAAAATGATGCACTCGCTTTAGGAGATGTTCATAGTCCTAGTAGATACAGAGTTATTGGAAGTCTTTCCAATTCTCCTGAGTTCTCGCAAGTTTGGAATTGTCCTACAAATAGTCCAATGAACCCAAATTCTAAATGTATACTTTGGTGACAGCAGTTTTTATTAAAAGAATTTAAATATTTTGTATATTTTTTCAGTTTGTTTAATATTCTTATTTTTTATGATATTTATTCTATGTCTTAAATTTCTTTCATATCTCTTATTACCCATCCTCTTTTCTACAAATTAAAAGACATAAATTTTTATTAAACTAGAACACACGCACGCACGCACACGCACACACATTATCAGCCTGGATTATATATTTAAAAAAAAAAATTATATCTATATATAGAAAAGATGTGACTGATCCATAAACAAGTAGTTTCAGGAGGAAAGAAGTTTCCTCTGGAGTTATAATCTTAAATTAAATTAATTTTATATTTATACTTTTAAGCTACCGTATTTATATTTTATCACTAACAGTTCCTAAGTACTATCTTGGCTACCATTCTGATATTGCACTCTTATTACTCATTATGACCTGCCAGTTCATGAATGTAACAAAGTACAGATAGTCATTACATGAGTAATATATGTAGCCATATGCTGGCCACAAATTAAATGTTAAAGAAACCTGCAGTAAATATTCAGAAATTTTTCAAGATATATAAATCAATTTGGAACAGATTAAATTCTAATCTCTTAGCAGATCAATGTATCAATTTACTTTTTTATGCACAAAATTCAACCTGTATGAGTTTGTTTCTTAGCTACTTTATACAAAAGATGTGTGTCAAATAGAATATAAAATTATCAGAGGTTTAATTTTAAAGTGGAGAAAAAATACACAGGCTGACCATCATCTGGCACAGGACAACAGCATCAGCTTTGTCATGATTTTATTAAATGCCAGTACTATATTAGTCTGCAATATCATATCACACTAAATTTATGAAAACAGATAGTAGTCAAGTGGTTTTGATAAATTACCCCCCCAATCTGTTTTCAAAACTATAACTTCTTACTCAATATGTCATCAATATTACAAAAATTGTAGTTACTTCTTAATTATTGTACAGAAAACCTGCACCAATGATTATTTATCAGTTCTATAAAATTAAAAATCTGTTATGAAATATAAGCTTCTTATTTAGAAGGGGTTTTTCCTTTTGCTACAGTAATTAATAATACTCTTTAAATGTTATTGATCATTGGTTAAATGAAATATGTAATTTTAATATTAAATTGTTAAGTAACTACACGCAGAAATAAATATTGAAATCTGGATACCTTTTATGTATTCACTGAACAATATGATAAATTGATAAAATACAATATGATAAAAACCTATATGATAAACACACCTTATAATTATTATTATATATTATGAACTATTTGTCCTTAACAGAACATTTCTTCCAAAGGTTTTTTGTAGCAAATTATCAGTTCCTTCTTCATTGTAGAAGCCAGTACTTAGTACACTTGTACCAGTACATTGTACTCATTGCCTGCTGCACTACCTACCTTAAATTGCTGAAAAAACCTTAAGTATGTAAAAGAATAATATATCAATCTATAATGTGTTTTGTTTATATGTACTACAAAATTTAATGTTGTTACTTTAATTAGGCTTACGATACTTTTTGGGGTCCAACCCAGGACATATTTTTGAAATTATTTAAAAATACTTTATTGAAACATTAAACTTTATATTCAGTTATATTCTTCACTAGACATGTTGTTTGTTTGTTTTAATTACATCATAAAATTCACAAGAAAGTTCTGAATTAATTTTAATATTTAGCAGATGTTTAACAGCAGATACTGAAAGTCTACTCCTTTCTACAGACCAAATGTTCCCCGTAATTGAAAAAACTCTCTCAACTGGAGCAGATGTCCCAGGCAATGACATTGCAAACTCAAGCATTTTAAAAATAATGCAACATGAAATATCAGTCTTTTGAAATACCTTAAAAATTGCTTTCCACTTCTCTTCAATAGTATCTGGTACTTTTTCAGAACTTGAACCACAACCTACCCTTTAGTTTTGAATTACCTGGTTCAACAATGTACATTCATCAAACAGGTCTTAATATTTATAGAATCTTTTATAATTTCAATAACAACTTGTGCACTCTCTTCTAAATCAGACCAGGTAATTTCAGTTTGTAAATTTATCCACTGAAACTTACTAACTTTATCAAAACTGGCTCTTTATCATTATTTTCTTTCAGAGTGAATAGCAATTCTTTGATAGAATATGGTATAAATTTATAGGTTTTTCTTTTCTGAAGTTGACAAATTAATTCAGAATATGTCTGAAATGCTTCTGTTGCTGTGATAGAATTAGCTTCCAGTTTCAGAATTACATTATTAATTAACTGTAGAATAATATATAAAAATTTCAAAAACAGTTCACTTTCTAGATTTTCAAAAAAATCAAACAATTTTGGGCATTTGTTACAAGATAAGAAGTATTATTTTACATCATCAAAAATGGAAAGAATTCTTTCTATTGCAGGTAACAAACCTTCTGCTGCTATGAGATAATACTTTTTTGTAATCTGTTTCCACAAATTCACAGAACTCTTTTAAGTTTTGTTACTCTTACTGTATCATGTGAAAATAAGTATAAATTTTTATAATAATATAAAATTTGTATTTATATTTATAAATATAAAATTTACGTTCAGGGGTAGAGAATCACATGCTGTTTGTACTGAATTGTGTACAATGTGGGCTGAACAACCAACTCAAATTTGGTGTATTTTTAAATTTCATACTATTCAAGTGTGTTAAGAATTATTTTTGATGCTCTGAAAACATAGCACATTAAAAAAGTATGTGCTGATTACATATGTAGCATAATTACTTTTAATGCTTTACAAACATAGCACATTAAAAAAGTATGTGATAATTGCATATGTAGCATACACAAATTAAAATCTCAATACATATTGAGATTAACATCTCAATACATATAAAATTTATCAATGAACTAAATTTTACACACAAAAGTGTGTTTTACATAAAACATACTAAATGAACAAACTGGATGTAGGTAGAATATATTATACTGCTTAAAAGATTTCCTGATCTTTTTAAGATGGGTATTACTTGCAGCAGTACTATTAAATATTCTATTGAGGAAGGAGATCTAAAATGATTTTAAATAAAAGCTCCATTAACCAGAATGAGAGTGGACAATGTGAAATGAGACAAGACACCACAGGGACAAACCTATTTGAGAATAATAGCTTTTTTCTGATTGGGACCAGTAAGTCACTTTACCTAAGAAGTAATCCAATCATAAAGCTTGTTTTGCAGCCCTATTCCCAAAGCTGGTCCACACAGGTAGTTCCCTCTACCAGTAGTGAAGATATATGACACCCTCAGTCTGGAGTTCCTAGCTAGATTTGACCTGCACCAACAAATCCAATAATGGAAAGAAGGTATCATGTATAAGGGAAATAAGTGAACAGTTAAGGATCTCACCATGATTTATACATCAGGGTAGTTAACTATATTTATCAAGACACAATAAAAACAGATTATGCCAGGTTTACAGTAATTTTAATTGTGTTCACAAAGCTGAATGTACTGCTTAACATCAGCGTACAAAACCCACTGAAATGCAGGTAACATTCAATCTTACAAAATATTTGCTTAAAATATAGTATATAGGTTGAAATTAAAAAAATCAACTTAATAAAATATATTATTTTACTAATGTTAAACAAATTTGTTAACTTTAAAATAGATATCTTAATAGCATTGCTACAGGGAACTATGCATAATTTTCTTGAGGAAATTGTAATCATTCCTCAAAGCAATAAATACAGCAGGAAAATGATACAGATCCTTGTTACCTATATTGGATATTGGTTTTATTAAATAAAAAAAATCATCCTTCTTAACAGTTTGTTAGTAATGGTAAAGTGATTGTCTCTCATTTGTTTTAGGGGAATAAATATACTTTAGAAAAAGATACGTTATTTTATTATATTTTGTTAGTTTTTTTAGAAAGTGATAAGAAAGAGGTAGTACGTTTCTATTCAGTTAGCATTCTATAAGTTCGCGCTTATTAAAAAAGACAGATTAAATATACCAGCTCCTTTCAAAATTCTCTTAGGGGCCAACGAGTTATAATTATCTGCCAACTGTATTCAGCGTTATTGCATAATACCTAAATGCAATGTACTCATGTACGAAATTTTTAAAGTATCGTGGAATTTCTATAAAACACAAGATTTTAACAAGTCTCAATATAAAATTAAAGGGAAAGAATTACCAGCACACTTATTGAATAATATAGCTCTAACTACGTTATCTACTTTAATTTTCCACCGTTTTAAAAACTGAACGCATAAATAAAAGGCGATTTCGCAACCTTTGGAATTAGGTAGACAAGCAAAATTCTTCACATTCTTCAAATATTTTCTGCAAGTGAAATGTATTCTACTAAAAGTTTTCTTACCAACCGATCAGCTATGAATGAAATTTCATGAATTTAAAACAGTTAATTTTTTATTTCTGTTCCCTTAATAAATCAATCAAGTTCCAAGCACCGTTTTAACAAACTTTAAAAAGTAAAAATAAATACTCCTTTATGGTTCAACTAAATACTTTTTAAGACAGTAATTCGCCAGCTGAAATCAGTAATCGAAATTTCTATCGATAACCTGCAACATCGATAGGTACAACGTCATAAATTGAAAAAATGTATAATGGCGTCAATAATGTCCTGATAGTTTGACGTTCCTCGAGAGGTCTTCTGAGGAAGATTCCTTTCGCGGTGAAGGATGGTAACTTTTAAACTTAAGGTACTGTAACTGATTTTAAATTATATTTACTTCAAACATGGATAGTTCAGAATACGAAATGGTAAGGAATATGACCTTACTGTTTTTCTTTGAAAGACTGATGGATAAAGGGGGTCCAAGAACTTTGCACGATCTTAGTTGTCAATTTGGTGCTAAAGGTTTTACCAAGGAAATGAGACAGATTGCTGGTGGCTCACAGTCAGGTCTTAAAAAATTTCTTTCACAATATCCTGCTTTATTTACTGTCGATGGTGATTATGTGTATGTTAATGCATTCACTGCTCCAAGCAATGAAACTGATGAAAGTAAAAGCGGTCAGAGACCTGGTGTTGGTAAACGTGATTATGCTAAAGAAGCTGTTGAGTATTTTTCTGGAAAACTGAGGCAGTATGGTGTTGGTACTGAAGTACCTATAAAAAGTTTATTAGGCCACAGATCTCAAGCATCTCCAGAAGTTCGTCATATTTCAGGTCAGCATGTTAGAGAATTTCGAGACTTTTTATGCAGATATCCAGAAGCGTTTGTTGTTAATGAAGATACAGTTATATTAAAGGAATATGAAGGACAAGAACCACAACCTTTTCATGAGTTGGAAGAAGTTAAAGTTGATCCTGTTCTCACTTCACGACTGATGGACTTTTTTAAACAGTGTATTGAGGTTAAGGGACCTTTATTAGTGGAACAACTTTTTCAGCAAGTAGTTTCATGTTTTCCACAAGAAGTTTGGTCGTGCATTTTTAAAACACCCCAAGATTTATCCACTTTTCTTAGAATGCATTCTAATATGTTTCATGTTCAGTCAAATCTTGTAACTGTTGTTATGTCAAGTGTTAAACCCGTGCCTGATAATTCTTACAGTAACAGATACAATTCAAATGAAGAGAATAAGGTTACAAATAATTTAAACAGTAGTTCTCGTAATATGACTAATAGTGCTCAGACAACACATTCAACAATCCCGCTAGTTCCTCCTGATTCAGAAGCACCACCTCCTAGTCCAGTAACACTGCAAAATCAAACATTGAAACAAAGAATTAATTCTTTAGTTATGAAAACTCTTGCTGATAATACAGAAAAAGATAGAAATTTTGCAGCTGCTGCTGGTGCAAATGGGTTAACCCAAGGCGAAAATTGGAAGGCAAAAGTTTTACTAGCTACAAGAGTGATAGCAAATGTTAAAGAATGTTCTCAATTGGTTGATGAATTAATGAAACAGCCTAACAATGCAGTATCATTTGATTGTGAAGGAATTAATCTTGGTGTTAGAGGGCAGTTAACTTTATTTCAAATTGGAACTTTGTCTGGCCAAGCATACATCTTTGATCTCATTACATGCCCTAATTTAGTTACTGCTGGTGGTCTTCACAAACTTTTGGAAGCTGAATCAGTTGTGAAGGTTAGTATATTTTCTATTGTGTATTTATATATATATATATATATATATATATATATATATGTTTATTTTTATAGGTTATGAATTAATTGTAGTTATGTTATATTGATGTTTATAATTTAATTCTAGTGATCTACAGATATTTGCTTATAATAGTTATATAACAATTTAATTACCTTATTTTCCAAGTATTATGTATCATTTGCTTCTATGTTGAATGATAAAATTTAGTCTACAAACTGGTTATTATTGAAGTTAAGTGAAAATGTAGTTATTGAAAAAGGGGCAATTTTACTTTAATTACATGGAGTTACAGAATTAGGTACACATTCACGCTACAGTTTTCTGTAGTTTAAACAGTTTGTACTTCTTTATAATTGGATTTTCTATTCTTAGTGTTGACATTTGTTTTTTATTGTAATTTAATAATAACCTTTTTTTTTTCTTTTTTTTGTTTGTATCCTGTAGAATACATCATAAAAATATGTAAAAACAAACAAACTTAAGTGAGTTACATAAATATTCTTGAATTATGGTACTAGTACTATAATTAACTTAATACCTGTGTTTTTATTACCTCAAAAGTGAATCTATATTTAAGGAAAGAATTAATTATATCTTTACTAGTATTTTTGACAAAATTTAGCGTGTCAGGTTATTTTGAAGAATCTCCTCAGTCCTTAATCTTCAGATTAATTACTGGATGACTGTACTTTATCACAGAATTTTTCTTTGTATCATCATTGTCATTTTGTAATAACTTCCTTACTTGAACCATTTATTTATTTTATATTTTTTCTAGATACTTGTAATTTCTCCTTTCCAGTTTTATTTTTATTATGGTAATCGTGTATGTATTCCATCTTATCTATTTATTTCTTCATTCAGTTTTACAGAATTTTTTTTTGTTTCTCTTTTCTGTATATTGAAGTAATAAGTCCTCCTTAATTTTTGAGTGATTTCCTGTTTTGATGTTAAAATGAATTACAACCTAATTTTGATCTTATTTATTTTATCATAAAGGGGAGAGTAAAGACAATATTATATATTAATATCTCTACCTTTTCTAAACATCTCTCTGTTTTTATTAATTATCTAAAATGTTGGTCCTAATTTTCATAAGTACAATAGTTTTTTTTGGAATTACAACTTTTACATTGTGTGTACTTACTGGATTATTTATATGGATTTGTGTTATCTATAATATGCATCTCCTTCCATCCTATGATGGTAGCCAAGTTTATTTTACAAATTTTATTTTCTAACCATCCTTTATTAAAGTCTTAAATTTTTTCTTAAGATAGTTATAGAATTGTGATTGCACACTGTTTTATTGGCTTATTACACAGTTTGTGGATTAATCTAAATTAACCTCTTTTTTTTGTTTAGAATTATCATGTTGCATTTTATGATAAGATTTTAAATATAAAAGATGAAGGATTAAGAATGTTGTATGGTAGGATTATATGTTACTGCTTGCTGGTTCATTTCCTAAAAACAGTTTTATATATATTACAAACACCCACAATATATATTGTTATATATTTTTAATGTCAAAAAAATTTAGTTTTTCATTTTAATATTTATGCATATTTATCTTTGGGTAAAACAGAAATGTAAGAAATAAGTTTAAAAATAAAAGATTACCTTGTTAGATTGTGTTATAAAAGTAGATGCTTCAAACATCAGTCTATCATCGCTTAAATTTGTTAAATGTTTATTTCTTTTATAACAAAAAAAATCAATATAATAATTATTAAATTTAATAGACTAGGCATAGATCAGATACAGCAGTTATTATCTTAGTTGCTTTATAGAGGATATACAATTATATAACATGTTAAAGTTCAATGTTATAAATTATCTACTGACCCTTTCTTATCTGTATTATGAAATCCATAATCTGACAGTAATAATAATAATAATAATAATATAATTCTAATAATATTATTTTTATCCATTCTTATTTTTCTTTCATGCCTTTTCTCTAGTAAATTAATAATTTTGTTAAACAATACAAAAATAAGAATTAATATAAAAATTTTGGAAAATGTGAGAAATTATTAATCTGTTAGATAATAAAGATTAAGTATTAATTGATGTAAATATTTAGGAGAGTGGCTAAATAAAATTAAGATATGAGTATGAATATAGTGTTGGAAAACATTATGCAGGAGTGGTAGAGGGATAGAACAAGGTGGAGATCTGTGATACATTGTCCAACCCAGGTTACTGTACTAGGAGAAAAATAAAAATATTAACTAATCATACATGTTAAAACAGGGATATGTAAACTCACGCAAATATTTTATATATGTACAGAATATTCTAAATATCTCTTTAATTCTCCTTAGCTTTTTAATGTTTGAAAATGCTGAATTTTATTTTCTTTGTCATTTATAGAAGATAATGAAAAAATTGTTTTTCCAATAATCCAACCTTTCTGAGTTTTTAGGGAGTGAAAAAAGTTCAGGGTTCAAAAATGTTAGATTCAATGAATCTAAATATTCTTATTTAAGAAATAAGTTTAAAAATAAAAGATTACCTTTGTTAGATTGTGTTATAAAAGTAGATGCTTCAAACATCAGTCTATCATCGTTTAAATTTGTTAAATGTTTTTTCTTTTTTTTTAAACATATTTAAAGAAATAAAAAATGCTGCCAAATAAAGCTTGTTAAGTTGATCTGTTAGTGAATGATGAAAGTGACACTACTGTAGTTTTAAAAAAAGTAAACTGACCATTTGATTAATACTGTATAGTCAAGTTTTTGGAAATTATTTTCATGCAGTCTGTGAAACAAACCCAGACAAACTGATGTAAGTTGCTTGTTTGTCAGGCTTAATCAAGAAATTACAGTTTCAATTGTTAGACATGCTGTTTGAAGTAGTTGAGCTTCAACAGCAATGACCAAGAGTTAAACAAAGTCTGTGTTAGAAAAATTACAATAGATCCACATCAGTTAATCGATAAGATTATATTTGAAAGCAAGTTCAGTAAAAAAAAAATAAGTTTAATGCACGTAAAATATTATTAATTAAAGAGTTCAGTGAAGATTGCAAGTTTACAATTTTATGGAAAATTTGTCAAATGTAATATATTGGAATTCTAATGGTTATCATAACAGATAAATGTAAAGTATACATTTTGTATGCACAGCCCAATTAATCATAACAGTACTCATTAACTACCGGTCGGGTCTGATTGTTGTATGTTTGTTGCACATGTTTATTAGTTGTTCATTGACTTGCTCATTAGTCTTCAGCCTTCCCCTCCCGTTCAGTGAGTCTGTAGTGCTTGTGCGTCTTAGTGTATTCAATTGAAAAGTGTGTTTTCATTGTGGAGTAATATGCACAACTTCAGTAATTCTGGTTCATGAAAAGTTTCAAGGGAGATATTGTAGAAGTTATCTTCCTGCAAAATCAATTCAAGATTTATTGAAAAAGTGGCAAACAACCGGCTCTATTACCAATGCGAAAAGAGTGGAACAACCAACTGTTCAAACTCGGGAAGTTGTTGCTGATATAGCAAATCGTATTGTAAGGTGTCCTCACAAGTCAACATGATGAATAGTCTGATACAGCAGTTGCTCAAACATTATGTCTGTGTACACTTAAACTGTTTACAAATGAAAGCCTATCATGTTAGTATTGTGCATGAATTAAAACATGATATGGATAAACGAATAAATTACTGTCAATGGCTAGTACAGAATTTTAGCAAAGGATTCCTTGACCCTTTTCTCTTTATTTAGACAGATAAAATGTGGTTCCATTTATTATCAGCCTTGTTAATTGTCAAATATATGGCACTGGGCTACACAAAACCCTAACTAAACCCATAAAAAAACCTCTCCATGATTTAAAAATTGATGTTTGATGTGCAGTTTCTGGAAGCGGATCATCTGACCCAATATTCTTTGACGAGGCTGTTAATAGCGACATCTATTTATGGCTGTATGAAGAATTAATGCATAACTGCAGAAGAACTTTCTTATGAATAGTTCCATCAAGACTAAGTGAATTGCCACTTTTCTGATCAGTCTCTCACTCAAACCTACCAAGATTTCATGAATAATAGAACAATCAGGAAAGACTTGTGGCCACCCTGATCTCCAGACTTATTGCTGTATGATTTTTATCGATAGTCTATAAGAACAACCCATGGTTGTTGAAAGACAACATACAACAGAGAATGCCAGGATTCCAGCTGGAGAATTGCAGAAAGTTTTTCTGACATGATTCACCATGCTGACTTTGTACAGCTGGTGGTGAGCATTTTGAACAGAAACTTTAAATTATATTGCAACATTGTAAACATTTCTTTTTTGAAAGTGTTGTAATCGAGAATCAATTAATATAAGTACAAGTAATTTAATATTACTTTTTGCTTTTCTTTTTATTTCCTGGGGTTGGTTTTATTTGGCCTATATAAACCATCACCGGTTTCATGGAAGCCACATTTGCCATCTACGTACTCTTAAATGTTGGATCGCAGTTTTTGACAACTGTATTATTAGGCCACAAAATAGTCCCAAATACTTTATCAAGTTAAGGGAAAATATTGTCTACCAATCTAGATCTCTTTCTGTGTAACCTCTGGAATGTAAGGTGTTACTTCTGAGGATAATTTGTATGAACGTGAATGAAGTATAGTCTTGTAAAATCTCAGGTCGACTACTCCTGAGAAGTGTGGTTAATTTAAACCCAACCGCCAAAGAACACCAATATCCACAAACTATATTCAGATCTGTAAAACTACCTTTACTAGGATTTGAACCTTAGAACTGTCAACTTCGCAATCAGCGAAGAAGACGATTTTTTATTTTATTTATCAGCTGATTTAATGTGGTTTTAGTAATTGTTTTTTAGCACAAAATGATTATCAAGCATTCTTAACAGTGCTGGAAACCTCAGGTAGTTTTGTCAGTAATTTACTGGTTTTCCTTTTTCAGATTATTTTAAAATTATGATATATATTATCAAATTTTGCCCGGTCACCATCCTGATCCCATAAGAGAAGACATCTTGTGACACTGTTTTTTATTAGATCAATCTAATGAATGCTATACATTTTTTTTTTTTTACTTAGGTTTTAAAGGTGGACCCCCATATCCTATCTGTATGTTTGCCACCTCTCACCTTGCAATTCCCTAAAAACCAGGGAGATCGCCTATCGGGTAAAAAGATAATTGTTACACCTTGATAGATACTATGAAAATAAAAATTTTTCATTTTCTAACCGTTAAAAAATTGTCCTGGGTCATTACTGTAGAGGTTCATATTTTTATTAGCACTAGATGTTAGAAAAATGTTCAAATACGTTTCATTTGTCATGAAACTGAGTTTCATTTAATTAAAACATTTTTGTTTGCTATACCTCTTTCCATAGGTGATTTTTGTTAATTATTTTATGTGTGTATACACAATATGTTTTGTGCATGATAATAATGTGTTGGCTGAAGAGTAAGCAGGATCTTGTGGTAATGTTGAGAGGGAATGGAATGCATGCTCGGTATGGGATATAATATGCACACAATAAAACAAAGACCAAGATCCTTGTGATAAGTGGACAGCAATCAAAGGTGCGTTGCATGCTGGGTGAAGAGCAGTTAGAAATTGTGGACTCTTCCACGTATTTGGGCAGCAAAATTACAGCAAATGGTAGATCAAAGAAGGAAGTGATAAGTCGCATAAGCCTGGCCAAGAATGGATTTAATAAAATACTTCTAATAAACTTAATGAAGATACCTTTGTGTGGAGTATGTTTTTGTATGGGACTGAGCCGTGGACATTGGAGGTTGAAGAGGAAAGGAGGCCAGAGCTTTTGAAATGTAGTCCTATTACAGATTGATGACTGTGATTGGTAGATAAAACAATGAGAAGATGTTAAGGAGGGTCAATGTAACAAAGCTTTGTCTCTTAAATATTTTAAAGAAGAGAAGAAACAAACGGGTTGGCCATTTGTTAAGGCACACGATGGGTTAATTAAAACAATAATATAAAGTTCTGTGGAAGGGAAAAACATTACAGGTAGGCCAAGACTGAGGTACATCTATCAGATTATGAGTGATACGGATTCTGAAACTTTGAGTTAAAGGGATTTGTGAAATCGTGATGTATTGAGATCAGCTGTAAACCAATTCTAGGATTGGCAACAGAAGAAGACGCATACATATATATATATATATATATATATATATATATATATATATATATTCACATACATTATGGTTTACATACTTTATATTTCAGATTATGTAATAGACAAAAAAATGTATATATGATTTCATTGTGTTTCTTTTTCCCCAGTTGTTGTCAATGATTTGCATTAGTTCATTCTGTTGTTTGTAGAAGTGTTGTTTTTATCTGTGGATGAATGTCTTGTCTGGTAACAGATAAAATAATTGTTCTAAGTAGATGTATAATATTTAGTAGTGGAATATATACCTGTTTTATAATAATTAATGCAATTATGTAGTGTAATAATTATACTATATTACAATTTTATTTATAAATTTAAAAAACTACAAAATGTACTGAATAAACAAATGCAAAAGTATCAACATTTTCAGCAAACACTTGTTAAATAGTATACTGTATTTATTATTTGATGGCATACTGAAGGGGTTACCTAATGCCACTTAATTATGTCATCGGTAACAATAATGTTAAAATATTTTTAAAAAAACAAGTGGAAAAACTATTTCCACGCAATTTAAAAATGAAATGTATTTTTTTATTTATGTTTTCTGCATCAAAAATCAATTTTATTGTGTATCTCAATAAATTAGGATTATTTTGCTGTAAATTCAGTATTAGTATCCTTATTGTTGTCTGTGCTTAATATAATAAATGTGAATTTTTAAATAATTTAATAATTATTTTTATTAATAATTTCAGGTGATACATGATTGTAGAAATGATAGTGTTAACTTATATCAACAGTTTGGAATTGCACTTCGTAATGTTTTTGATACACAGGTAAAATAATAATTATAAAATTGTATTATTTTAAATATATATTTTGTGTGTGTGTTTAATACTAATCACAGATAACTGATATTGTTGACTCAAATGTTTTTAACATCTGTTGGCAGCTATTCTTGAAAAAATAATAAAATTTTTGTATTTAAGCTTTTAAAACACTTGACATATATTTTACATAATGTATTTTGAGATTATTTTTAATCGTGCTTAACCTGCTGCATTCTGTCATATTTTATTGTGGTTTAGGATGTCACTTTTATGTTACTTAACATTTATAATTTTGATATCATTTTACACAAAATATGCATTTCTGTTTTAATCAGTCATATGTTATAACTGACCTGCATCAACTTTTCAGGTTTCTTTTTTAATTTGTTATTGTTACGTTATTCATTCATATAAGGTAACTCCTCCTAATATGCACTCTATTTTCTAAATTTTAAAAATTGCTGCATTTATACTCTTGCAACTTTGGCAAGAGTATAAATTAATGTAACTTTAATGTAACTTTCATCATAAGAATACGTAATAAAACTATTTATTGGCTTCTTTCCTAAATTTTACTCTTCAAAGTACATCCACTCCAGTAGCTATTTGGAACTTATCCCCCATTTCTTTTTTTTTAAATGTTGTCCATTGTAGCTTTTAAGTAAAAGAAGAAAATCTTGAAAATTATAAAATAATGCAAATAAAACATTGTTGACCTACTCCATAATTATTAGGAAATAAAACTTAAATTACTTAATAACTTCAGTTTCTAACAATTTTGTTAGTAATTGAATTAATTGTTACCTTTAAAAATAAAACATTAAATAGAAAATTGGTAACATAAACCGCATTTTTTAATTAAATAACTTTATTTTAATGAACAAAGTTGGCTAGCTTATATATAAAAATTGACTGTTTTCAATTATGCAATTGGAGGAACCCGCATATTTTTAGTACAGAAGTCACTCATGATTATATCTTAATTTTAATAAGTACTTTTATTTTATTAAGCCTAATGTTCTTATAGGTAAATAAATAATCCTCATATTTATGAATTTTTTAAAATATGTTATAAAGTTTGTTTTAATGGTTACTGTATATATAATGACATAAACTAATTTATAATGTTAATGTGTTGTTTTTGTTTTTTTTTTCATTTAAAAAATGAATCAATGAAATTATAATCCAGTAATAACAATTATTGCCTGATAGTTATAGTCCCAATTCTAAATTAAAAATCTTTAATAGTTATATTTTTTTTGTCTTCAGTCATTTGACTGGTTTGATGCAACTCTCCAAGATTCCCTATCAAGTGCCAGTCGTTTCATTTTGGTATACCCCCACATTCTACATCCCTAAGAATTTGTTTTACATACTCCAAACATTGCCTGCCTGCACAATTTTTTCCTTCTACCTGTCCCTCCAATATTAAAGCAACTATTCCAGGATGCCTTAATATGTGGCCTATATGTTGGTCTTTTAACTATATTTTTCCAAATGCTTCTTTCTTTGTCTATTTTCCACAACACCTCTTCATTTATCACTTTATCCACCCATCTGATTTTTAACTTTCTCCTATAGCACTACATTTCAAAAGCTTCTAATCTTTTCTTTTCAGGTACTCTGATCGTCCAGTTTCACGTCCATATAAAGCTACACTCCAAACATATACTTTCAAAAATCTTTGAAAGTATAAATTAACACTTTATACTTTAATTGACGTTTAAATTAATTTTTGATTTAACAAATTATATTTCTGACTGAAAGCACGTTTCGCCTGTGCTATTCAGCATTTTATATCGCTCCTGCTTTGTCCATCTTTAGTAATTCCACATCCCAAATAACAAAATTCTTCTACCTCCATTTTTTGTCTTCCTATTTTTACATAAAGTGGTCAATCTTAGTTATTTCTACTACATTTTTTCCTTTCATTTTGTTCTTGTTTATTTTCATGTGGTAGTTCTTGCATAGGACTTCATCTATGCCATTCATTGTTCCTTCTAAATCCTTTTTTCTCACAGCTAGAATTACTATATCGTAGCATCTTTATCTTTTCACCTTGTACTGTTACTCCAGATCTAAATTTTTCTTTAACATCACTAACTGCTAGTTCTATGTAAAGATTAAAAAGTAACAGTGTTAGGGAACATCCATGTCAGACTCCCTTTCTTATTACGGCTTCTTTTTATGTTCTTCAATTATTACTGTTGCTGTTTGGTTCCTGTAAATGTCAGCAATTGTTCTTCTATCTCTGTATTTGAACCCTAATTTTAAAAAAATTAGGGTTTTGTAAACATTCCTCACCCCACCGACTTCGAACGTTCAAGGTTAACACAGAGTCTAGTGCTTTTATAAATCTCTTACGTAATAGCAGGATTGAGTGTTATCTTATAAAACAATTAAATAAAGTCAAACATTTTTGGATTAAATTGTTTTATTAATGGAGAGCCAAGTATTAATTAAAAACGACGAAATATATTTTTAAATATCTAAATAAAATAAAATTAGGCTTTACATGTATTATAAAGTGAATTAATAAATAGATCTACGGGTGTATGTACGCGCTTACACACCCATTAGATTTGGATATTGTAGACGGGATGAACCGTGAAATATGGAGGTCGGCTAGATGCGATAACTTTGAAATTTAGAAATAATACTAATCATTCATTACCTCCTTACGTACCATTTGCGGTTTCTATAATCTACATCATAAAAGATGCAGTTCTGTTATTTTTCTTTTTGAGAAGATGACTGAAAGTCATTAGAGACTGCACTATTATATATTTCTTAGATTTTAACCGGGTATCGAATCTGGAACTTTTAGTCTAGCAAGTAAAGTAGCTACTTCTTTAATAGCATGGAGGTCATGTTACATCTAAAAAAGATTAATACTATTTTTTTTTTTTAATTCCTGATTTGATATTTAAAAAATATAGTAACACTTAAAACAAAATTGTACGTGCGCGCGCGTGCGGGTCCGTATTTACATGTACTATATCTTGAGCATGATTACGTATATAAAATAATTATTATATGTAATTAAATAATAAGTAAAAATCTCGTTATAACCCCTTCGTGTATGGTTGGCGGTTGTAGTATTATGTCCATTTATAGATTAAGGGAAAATTTATTCTCTTTAATATTTTATCTAATTATAAGTTCGGCAAGATTGATAGTAAATTTTAAAAACAATTTAATATTAGACGGCCTGTAATGTTAAAAAATTGATGGTGAATGAAACAGTTTGCGAACTAAATTTTAGATGGAATAATTTTGTTGTTTAAAAATAGTCTATCGATGACGTCATTCCGCAGTGGGGGAAGAAGAGAAGCATTATGAGTGTAACTAAAGAAATTCACCGAGATGTTTTGTCTTGTAGTTAGTTATTGGCGGGAATTATCGGTAGATAGGCGACTGAATACGTAGTGCAATTGCCTCCAGTTAACATTGTTTCTTAACCTAAGTTGTAACGTCATCCAAATTTCATCTTTTTATTGAGATATTCTTTATTACTGATTAAGGTGAGTTTTATTTATTTTTTAAATATTAATACAATTTTTGAAACAATAATTTGCAGTTGTTTTATTCTTTGTTTGTATTACAAATTACTTATTAGATTAAAAATGTTAAATTCCAGTTAATGCCGATTGATTTTTACAGAATAAATTAATAAATTTAATAATAATAAATAAATAAATTTGCTGTGTTTATCTCTTAATAATTTATCCAAGTAGTTCTAAACAATATCGAAAAAATAATAAAGAGAAACACAAGTTATATGTTCGGTTGTAATTTTAGGTTATTTGGCTATTATATATTTAACTAAACTGATATAAGCAAAATTTATTTCGTGAGTGATATATTAGATATATTTCGTTCTAGATATATTAAGTTTTAAGTCTGGTAACGAGAATGAATCGTGCTAACCAAGAATATAATTCGCATCTGTATCGTTATAAAGAATATTCTGATTGACTTATCTCCTGGGTTCGAGACCCAAAATAGCTTACCGTTTCTTCACCGATCTCAGTTAAATATTCATAAATGGATGTATACTCGGGAATAACACGAAAATTTGGAAAAAATAATTTTTGATAGGAAAGAAAGCTACAAATAATCATTTTAATAAATTTGTAAAAATATTTTTAGAAATCTATTTTTTATTTAACATATATATTTAACAATAATTAATCGAAAAAAAGGAAAAAAATCATAGGTAGTGAGTTTGTAGAAGGCGACCGATATTTGATAATTTATGTGAAGTTCTGAGTTCGAAACAGGATAATTATCATATAGCTTAATAATTATGCGTACATAATATTTAAGCAGAAATTATTCGTAAACAGTACGACATATATACAACAAACAGTTCATTACACATTTTTATATTTTTTAAGCTAAATTAAAAAAAAAATCACAAAATTGTTGAAAATGTTTAGTCGATCGTTCTTTTAGAGGAAAACTATTTTTAAGAAAAATTTAACGACCCTTCTTAGATCGATCGGTTGATAAATTAAGCGATTGATATACCGATCCTGGGTTCGAACTCGGCATCGTTTGGCATTCCTTATCGGTTACAGTTCATCTAATTTTTTACGTACAATTATAAACGACGCGAAATAAACAAATTACAAAAAAACTATGTTTCTTTGGCCCATCAAAGGAGCACTGAAATTTAAAAAAAAATGAAGTAACATAATTTAACGATGTACTCGTATTTTCGAAATAAAATTCTATACGTATAATTTTTTATTACTACAAACGACGTTATAACTTTTCTTCTCGTCGGGAAAAATATTGGGATCAGAGGTTAAATTTTACATAAATTTTTAATTTTCAGTACCGTTTTTTTGTTTTAATTCCAACGAGAAATTTTTTAAAGCTTTTTCACGAACGGAAGCGCATTAATACATTTAAAAAGGGTCGAAAACCTTAACGGTCAATTTTTTATTACAAAGTTTTTGTAAAAATGCACTTTGAGTGAGAAAATTTAAAAAATACAAACATGTTTAAGTAGCCACCGCATACAGAGAGAGAGTGTGATGGAGGGGATGAGTAAGAGAGTGACTTAGAGAGAGAGGGGAGAGTGAGAGATTGGGTGGGTGAGAGAGCGAGGTTGATTGAGAGAGGGCTGATAGGGGGATCAACGATGGTGAGGAAGAGAGAGAGAGATCCTCTCTCTCTCTTCCTTCTCTCTTCTCTTCTAATACTATTACAAAGAATTTAACACGATTTAATTTTTTTTTTTTAATATATAAATATAAATAATAAAATAATAATATGATTCATTATTAAATTTAAAAAAAAAATAGATAATAAAAATTTTACGAAAAATATTAAAAATTATTTTTTTCATTCATCTTCCTTACTGGGGTTAGCTTGGTAGATGTATTCTATGTAAAAGTGTTGAATAACTCAAACGCAACGCAGCAAATTATATGATGCCGAAATTCGCGGCCAAAGGGCGAGGGGGAAAGGAAAAGTCAGGTTAATTGACAACATCGCACCTGTTGTAGTCACAATGTTAGAGCTGCGTTTGTTTATATACCACTCCGTATTAAGAATAGTATTAGAAGAGAAGAGAGAGATTTTTTTAAATCTAATAATTTAAATATTTAAGATTTTTTTTTTTTAAATTTAATAATGAATCATATTATTATTTTATTATTTATATTTATATATTAAAAAAAAAAAAAAAAATTAAATCGTGTTAAATTCTTTGTGTTTGACAATAAGGTCAATGAACTTATTTGATATTTATTGTTAATGCATTAGTGTTGAAAACTTAAAAATCATACTTGATAACTTTTTTGTTTATTTTAAGTTGTAAATACAGTTAGTAAAATTTACATAAATTATTGCTTGTTTTAAGTACTCGAATTATCAGAGAGAGATTTTCTTGTTACAAAATTGTTATTAAAATTAAATATAATCTGAGATTAATGTTTATTAAAACATTAGCGACTGAGATTCGAAGCCGGGACCTTCCGGACGACGCAAGATTCCATCTAGGAGATCGGTCGACAAACGGTTTAGTTGATGCTTGTTGAAGTATTAAATAACATTATATTTTCTGTTCTTATAAACATAAAATGATTACATAAATGTATTAATGTAAGTCGCTTATAGCTTCTAACGCAACATTGTTGAATGTATCTGGACGTCTCTTATTTTTATTATTACAACCTTAAATATAATCGAGTTAATTACAAGTTTTACATATTAATTTTTTTACCCCTTAATGCTGTATTTCATTCTAGAAATAAGTTTATAACATTTTATCGTATTAAAAACCATGTTGGCTTCTAAATCTGACGGTGTCGAGTTTGATTCTGGGCAAAAATTTAGTTTTTTTTTAATATCTCATTAATTTCATTTACCGCAAATTCTTCGCTCGTTAAAATACACGTGTAGGATATTACGAGGTCGAATTGTAAATAAAACTGGAAAAATTTTATCTGTTATGTATTATTAGAATTTTTTTTTTACAAAACGGATAAACCTTATCGTAATATTTTTAATAAATTTATTAAAATTAAGAGAGATTAATTATTATTTTAAATAAAATTTAATAAACATAAAATAATCGACAAATCTTGATTTAATTTAATTATATTAAACGTCTATATAAGAAATTGAGATATTAACATTGCGTTGCTCGACAGAAATACACACACATATACACAAGTTTACGGTTGTATTTGAATTGTACTATGGCGTGATCATTACTGTCCGACGGTAGCCAATCAAAGCGAAGGAAGCCACCTGTGGTCCCCCTCCCGCCGTCTCCCATCATCGTATAGTCACAGACAGACAGATGTTTTTATTTACGTCATCCCAAAAAAATTAAACGAAAAAAGAATTACCTCTAAAATTAATCTTAGCCAAAGTCTTCTGTCAGCCTATGACCGTTACAATTTTATAAATTATCGTTATATTTTATCATTGGATATCGAACTAGTTTTTTTTTACTATAAAGAATTTACTTATTACTTTTATTTAATTTTTTTATTAAACACTTCGCTTTTATCATAATCTAATTTTTTTTAAATCTAGCACAAATTATGTATTACAGTAAATAAAACTGTACCTTCAAAACTAGATTGAACTAACATGCCCGGTGTACACAAGGGGTTGATGAAGTTTTCTATTATTTAATAAAATCTAATGTTCCAGCTTTGCTTTATCGGTAATGCAAGAGTTTGCACACGCACACGCGCGCAAAGGAAGAAATCTTACTACATAATTGCAATTTTTTCTTTTTAATTTATAATAAAATATTAAATACCTTTACTTTTTAACAAATGTTACCATTCGTAAATGTAAATTCACGGAAACAGAATTTTTAATTTACTAAATTCACACGATTCGCATTTACCGGTACAAAAAAAATTCACTATTATTATATAAATTCATATTTTAATTTAAGCACGGTTTATCAAAAATCGGCCTAAAAGGAAAATCGGGTAATATTTGAATAGATTTATAAATAAATATACACTTATGCAGACTTTTCAGAAAAGTACAAGGTCTTCTAAAGCGGCTTTTTCATTATTGCAATACCGGAAGAGCAACTTAAAATCGAACCTAATCGACTCGAACTGCATTTATTTTAGCGTCGCGTTTAACACTGCTATTACTAATCGTCTGTTTTTATCGGTTAACTGTTCCTGCTACAGTCCAGTTGTGTTATTTTTTTTCCTTGAATCACCACATAAACTTGAAGCTTGTGCGTGGAATATGGAAATTTGCATTTTATTATTTACTGTAGATATTATTTTTTCATAGTAAATCTGATTTTTTTTTAAATCTCAAGTTAAATAACAGTGATTTTAATTAGAAAAAAAAATCTATGTTTTCTATTTATACATATAAAAGAAGCATATTTAAGAAATATAAATACTGTAATGCACTTACAGCACAAAAATCTTCCTAGCAAGAGAGTTATTTTTTAGATAATAAATAAATTATTAGTATAAATAATATATAAGTCCCAGATTATTTAATTAATTGCAAAATTTCATTAAAAAAAAAATCAAAAGATTCTTAAGTAAATTAAAAGAGTTTTTTGAAACTCTTTTAATTTACGAACGGGGAGAAAACGTTTTTGAAGTAATTTAGTAAATAATATTTATTTGCGATTGTTTTTTCTACGGTTTGTAAAATTGATGTATGCTGTTTAATTCAGTTCCATCTGTTTTATAATTGGATTTCTAATAATGTTTTTTATCGCTGTTCTTCTCTTTGTAACTTCGTTTTAAAGTGCTGATGTATAAATCGGTTACAGTGCTTATTATTGATGTATTTTTTTTTGTCTTCAGTCATTTGACTGGTTTGATGCAGCTCTCCAAGATTCCCTATCTAGTGCTAGTCGTTTCATTTCAGTATACTCTCTACATCCCACATCCCCAACAATTTGTTTTGCATACTCCAAACGTGGCCTGCCTACACAATTTTTCCCTTCTACCTGTCCTTCCAATATTAAAGCAACTATTCCAGGATGCCTTAGTATGTGGCCTATAAGTCTGTCTCTTCTTTTAACTATAAGCATTTCCAAATGCTTCTTTCTTCATCGATTTGCCGCAATACCTCTTCATTTGTCACTTTATCCACCCACTTTTATCTCAGTTCCAAATTATTTTTTTTTTTGTTGACCTGTGTTATATATATATATATATATATATATATATATACTAGCGTACCCTTTTGTGACTTCACCCACACTATATGTAGCTTTACTCGCAATGCTTTTTTAAGAGAAAATTTATTTTTTTATAAATAAAAAAATATTTAATCAACAATATTATATTAAGATTTTTATTAAATCCTGATAAAAGGGTAAATAACATTTTTTATGAAAAATACTGAAGGAATATACGATAAACAATGAATTGTTGCCCGAAACATAAATAAAGTCTGTCTCTTCTTTTAACTATATTTTTCCAAATGCTTGTTTCTTCATCTATTTGCCACAGTAGCTCTTCATTTGTCACTTTATCCACCCATCTGATTTTTAACATTCTCCTATAGCACTACATTTCAAAAGCTTCTAATCTTTTCTTCTCAGATACTCCGATCGTCCAAGTTTCACTTCCATATAAAGCGACACTCCAAACATACACTTTCAAAAATCTTTTCCTGACATTTAAATTAATTTTTGACGTAAACAAATTATATTTCTTATTGAAGGCTCGTTTAGCTTGTGCTATTCGGCATTTTATATCGCTCCTGCTTCGTCCATCTTTAGTAATTTTACTTCCCAAATAACAAAATTCTTCTACCTCCATAATCTTTTCACCTCCTATTTTCACATTCAGCGGTCCATCTTTGTTATTTCTACTACATTTCATTACTTTTGTTTTGTTCTTGTTTATTTTCACGCGATAGTTCTTGCGTAGGACTTCATCTATGCCGTTCATTGTTTCTTCTAAATCCTTTTTACTCTCGGCTAGAATTACTATATCATCAGCAAATCGTAGCGTCTTTATCTTTTCACCTTGTACTGTTACTCCGAATCTAAATTGTTCTTTAACATCATTAACTGCTAGTTCCATGTAAAGATTAAAAAGTAACGGAGATAGGGAACATCCTTGTCGGACTCCCTTTCTTATTAGGGCTTCTTTCTTATGTTCTTCAATTGTTATTGTTGCTGTTTGGTTCCTGTACATGTTAGCAATTGTTCTTCTATCTCTGTATTTGAACCCTAATTTTTTTAAAATGCTGAACATTTTATTCCAGTCTACGTTATCGAAAGCCTTTTCTAGGTCTATAAACGCCAAGTATGTCGGTTTGTTTTTCTTTAATCTTCCTTCTACTATTAATCTGAGGCTTAAAATTGCTTCCCTTGTCCCTATACTTTTCCTGAAACCAATTCGGTTATCTCCTAACACATCTTCCATTCTCCTCACAATTCTTCTGTATAAAATTCTAGTTAAGATTTTTGATGCATGACTAGTTAAACTAATTGTTCTGTATTCTTCACATTTATCTGCCCCTGCTTTTTTTGGTATCATGACTATAACACTTTTTTTGAAGTCTGATGGAAATTCCCCTTTTTCATAAATATTACACACCAGCTTGTATAATCTATCAATCGCTTCCTCACCTGCACTGCGCAGTAATTCTACAGGTATTCCGTCTATTCCAGGAGCCTTTCTGCCATTTAAATCTTTTAATGCTCTCTTAAATTCAGATCTAAGTATTGTTTCTCCCATTTCATCCTCATCAACTTCCTCTTCTTCCTCTATAAATTTTCTATTTTCTAATTCATTTCCTCCGTATAACTCTTCAATATATTCCACCCATCTATCAACTTTACCTTTCGTATTACATATTGGTGTACCGATAGTTTAACACATTATTAGATTTTAATTTATGTACCCCAAAATTTTCCTTAACTTTCCTGTATGCTCCATCTATTTTACCAATGTTCATTTCTCTTTCCACTTCTGAACACTTTTCTTTAATCCACTCTTCTTTCGTTAGTTTGCACTTCCTGTTTATAGCATTTCTGAATTGTCGGTAGTTCCTTTTACTTTCTTGATCACTAGCATTCTTATATTTTCTACGTTCATCCACCAGCTGTAATATATCGTCTAAAACCCAAGGTTTTCTACCAGTTTTCTTTGTTCCGCCTAAGTTCACTTCTGCTGATTTAATAATTTCCTTTTTAACATTCTCCTATTCTTCTTCTACATTTTCTACCTTATCTTTTTTACTCAGACCTCTTGCGATGTCCTCCTCAAAAATCTTCTTTACCTCCTCTTCCTCAAGCTTCTCTAAATTCCACCGATTCATCTGATACCTTTTCTTCAGGTTTTTAAATCCCAATTTACATTTCATTATCACCAAATTATGGTCGCTATCAATGTCTGTCTGCTCCAGGGTAAGTTTTGCAGTCAACGAGTTGATTCCTAAATCTCTTCTTAACCATGATATAATCTATCCGATACCTTGCAGTATCGCCTGGCTTTTTCCAAGTGTATATTCTTCTATTATATTTTTAAATTGGGTGTTGGAAATTACTAAATTATACTTTGTGCAAAACTCTATAACTCTGTCCCCTCTTTCATTCCTTTTGCCCAGCCCGTATTCACCTACTATATTTCCTTCCTTGCCCTTTCCAATGCTTGCATTCCAATCTCCAACTATTATTAAATTTTCATCCCCTTTTATGTGTTTAATTGCTTCATCAATCTCTTCGTATACACGCTCTACCTCATCATCATCATCATGGGCGCTTATAGGCATATAGACGTTAACAATCGTTGTCGGTTTAGGTTTTGATTTTATCCTTATTACAATGATTTTATTGCTATGCGTTTTGAAATATTCTACCCTCTTCCCTATCTTCTTGTTCATTATGAAACCTACTCCTGCCTGCCCATTATTTGAAGTTGAGTTTATTATTCTAAAATCACCCGACCAAAAGTCGCCTTCCTCTTCCCACTGAACCTCACTAATTCCTACTACATCCACGTTTATCCTATCCATTTCTCTTTTTAAATTTTCCAGCCTACCAACCTTTTTTAAACTTTTTAAACTTCTAACATTCCACCCTCCGACTTGTAGAATACTATTTTTTAATTTTCTGGTGACCCCTTCCTTAGTAGTCCCCATCCGGAGATCCGAACGGGGGACTAGTTTACCTCCGGAATATTTTACCAAGGAAGGCGCCTCCACCATTGCTATATGAAAATGCAGAGAGCCACATTTTCTTGGAAAAAAAGCAGCTGTAGTTTTCCATTGTTTTCAGCTGCGCAGTACTCAGAGGACTGAGTGATGTTGATATTGCCGTTAAAGTCATCCTGACTCACGCCCCTAACAACTACTGAAAGAGCTGCTGCCCTCTTTCAGGAATCATTTCCTTAGTCTGGCTCTCAAAAGGTACCTCTTCAATATGGTTGCATCTTCGGTCCAGCTACTCTGTATCACTGAGCACTCAAGTCCCCTCACCAGCAGCAAGGTCTCATGATTCATAGAGGAGGTTAATACATTTATATATCTGAAATCCAAGGTTGATTGATCTGCTTAGCATAATAAATTATTTAAAGCATGATAAACTGGGAAATAATACATGAAATAAACTTGGAAATAATTTTTTTCCCAATTTTTAGATGTATGTTTGTTTTTTACATTATATTTCTTGTTAATAGAATTTAACAACTCATCTGTTCAATCATTTCTAATTTATGTAGTATTTTTTTATTTAATTATATTAGCCGAATTATTAGTGAGTGACAAAATCATGATTATAGTTTAATATTTATCTGTGTTTCTATTTGTTTTAGGCTGCACACGCTGTACTTCAGTTACAGCAGACTGGAAAGCCAGTGTATAAAGTGAAAAATATTAGTTTGAATGCGCTCTGTGAATTATATGACGCCCCAGTTAATCCAATAAAAGAACAGTTAAAGAATATTTATCGTAGGGATCAAAGATACTGGGCTCGAAGGCCTTTGTCTCGAGAAATGATGTTGTATGCTGCTGCAGATGTGCTTTCTCTCGTTCCACAGATTTACAATTCCATGCTTAAGTAAGTCTTTTCTGGATATGAACTTGTTGAATATTTTCTGTTAACGGAGCCAACATGCATTTTAAACGTAATATATGTAAAATATTTAGTAATTTAATATGGTTGTTAAATTGTGTTCTGAAGTTCAACTCTTTTAACATATAAATTACTATTTTGTGCTCTTTACTTGCCCTTAGCTCATAAATCTGTAAAATACAAGAATATTCAAATTTATTTATAATCTATTATTTATTAAAAAACAACAAAAAACATTTTTCCATATTCTTTAGAAAAAGATACTTGTGGCTTCTTATGGAACCTCTTTTGAACAGTTGCAGTGACTTCTTCATTAGAACAAAACTTTTTACCCCCTAGAGCTTCTTTTAAGGGTTCATACACATTGAAGTAAGAAGGTGGGGGATGTCAGGACTGTAGAGTGGATGTTGTAGAATAATCAATTTTAAATCATAGATTGTAGCCATCTTATTAGCATCTACATGAGGACGTGCATTAACCTGTAAAAACGACAGAATGTTGATTTTTTCCTATTTTGAATGGCTGTTTTTACAAGACCCTTTAGGAAATTGGAGTAATTCTTGGTATTTATAGTGAGCTGCTATGTTGGGAAATCAATATGTAAATCATATACAACAACCTGCTTATCCCAAAAGAATGGAGCCATAATTTTTCTTGCTGAAATGCAAGCGTACCTATAGACCAGTGATTCTCAACGTTTTTAGTTCCACAACCTCCAAAAAGTAAAAAAAAAATGTAATGAATATGTCACTACACCTCCTACCAAACCCAGTGAAACCTAGTTAAAACTATTTAGCTGCGTTAATAGCAACCAGTATGAACGTGAATGTATGAAGTGTACAAACATGAGAAACTTACAGGTTCCAACTTGATATATACATGCTTGATATTTGCTGTGAGAGCGTCATGTTCTATTATGCATATGATACGTATGAACATTCATTTTATTAATCATGGCCTGTTGGTGTTAATATATAATTTATTTATATAATAGTTTCCACTTACCAACAGTCACAGTCTTTAATAGTATGTTTGAGTGCTTTCTGATTAGTAATCCATTCTCAGGAACATTGATGTATTATAATTATTTACTTCACATATCATTAATTATACTAACTTGAATTTAAAAAAAAAAAATATAAATATAACAATTAATCGTCAAAAGGTAAAATAATGTCAACGTTATCAGTCATGTCAATATGAAGATCTCAATTGTTATGTTCATTAGTATGAAGAAGCAGTATAACCAACCTAAGAATCAAAGTTATTGTTTAATATTTGTTTGAATAATACATAATTTTCAAATTTTGTGTTTGCTCATATATCAAATTTGTATTATTTAAGTATATATAATATTTTTCAATAATTTTTTTTTATGAAGGTTATTGAAGTATTCAAGAATATTAAATAATCTGGGGGTTGTAACTATAATTATTTTCTAAGATATGTCTAGCATAATTGGATCGTTCTTTATTTTCCTTATTTATACAATTAATGTGTTCATTAATTCTAATCGAAAATCGGTTTGTCATCCTGACATATTCCAGATCCTAATTTGTGCATTTTAAACTATATACTCTCTGTTTATCTAAATTAAATTTGTTATATTTTAATATTCTAGTAGGATCTCTGTTATTTATATAATTAATTATTTTATTATTCGTTGTATGTGCAGTTATTAATTCAAAAGATTTAAATATTTTATTGAATTATTTTTAATTTATGTTGTATTCAGTTTAGTATATTTGTATGTGTTATTATTATTATTTGTTAATTTTATTTTTTATTTTAGTAAATAATTTATTAGGTTTTCATTGTATCCATTAGTTACAGCTATATGTTTGATATTATTTAATTCAACGTTTAATTTTATATTATTATGTTTTAAATATTTTAAACATAAACATAAACAATGTTGAACTAACCACCAACATTTTTTGATTCCAAGGATGAAACAAATGATAATGAATTATGGTGTCCTATTTAGTAGGTTTCCTATATATGTTGATATCAAGTTCATTATTATAATTTTTATTAATTTTTAAATCCAAAAAGTTTGTGCCATTTTTCTCAACCTAATGTGAACCTAATATCATTATTTAAGGAGTTCATTTCTTTGATTATCTTATCTTCTTTATCTTTAAATTGTTGATCATATATGATCAATGTTATCCACATAATTTTTATATATTAAAATTTTATGTTTATTAAATTAAATATACGGTGTAGATTATTGTTCTCTAATTAATTCATGAAAGCTATTTTAGCTAACATTTACATGAATGTGTTTAACGAAATGTTTTTTTATAAGGCTCCTAAAAACTATAATATAGATTGGACAAAATGTATTGCAGTATGTAGTGATGGTGTAATGGTGATAACATGAAAGAACAGTGGATTTCTAAATAAACTAAAAGGTCATCTTATACCAAGGGTGGAATGGACACACCTGCTTCCTTCAGACATGCTCTTGCCACAAAAAATATGATGGAAAATCTCAAGCAAATTCTTTATAAAGCTATAAAAATGGTTAATTGTATTCAAAGTCGACCATTACAGAATAGGCTGTTTGCTAAACTATGTGATAAAATTGCATATGAAAAGAAAAAATCTTTTCTTACAGAAGTCAGATGGTTATCTAGAGGAAAAATATTAATCCGCCGATTAGAATTGTGAGATGAATTAATAATATTTTTCCAGGTTAAACAAACACAATTTTCATTGTTTTTACAGAATAATGAGTTTATGTTGCTGTTGGCTTACTTAGCTTATTTATTTTTGCTTTTAAACGACTTGAATGTGTGAATTTACAAGGACATGATAAAAACATTTTATTAATGACAGACAAAGTTCTAGCTTTCATTAAGAAGCTTGATATCTGGATTATTTGCATTGAAAGCAAAAACTTTGATATGTTTCCACTAACTTCCGATTATAATGAGAAAAATTTTGATGAAGAAGATGCTGTTATTTACCACAGTTTGAATATCATGAAAAGATGCATTTGTGTGAGCTAAAAATTCAGTTGGTAGAGTATTTCCCAGAGTTTAAAAATGATTTCTTGAAGAAATTTCTACTGAATCCATTTAGTGAAAAATCTTCAGCTGCTAAGTTCTTGGTTGAGATTTATGACCAGCTCATCAAAATGTCTGCCAATAAAACGTTACAACTTTAATTCACATCTGAAGTTTTAGATATGTTTTGACTTGTTTGTCAAAGCGAGTATGGAAATTTAGTTACAGAAGCTTAGAAAATATGAATTCTTTTCGACAAGTCTCAACTCAAAAGGTTTTTTGTCTATAGTTTCACTAAAAACTAAATAGAGGAATCATATTTTATGAATTGAAAACAATTTGCTTCTAGATCCAAAATTGAGAAACTTTGAAATGGAAAACAAATTCAACCATCTCATTAATTTATTTTCTTTACATGTGAACTTATACGTATTTATATGTAGTTGTAGGCTAATTTTGCCACCACCCAGGTTGAGAATCACTGTTGTAGACCATACAAAATAAATTAAAAAGTAGCCAAGAAGGTCCAAAATTTATTAATAAATAAATATATGTTGACAAAACTATTTTTAATTTAATATCAGATATTATACACAAAGAAAATACCTTACCTGTGGGATTTTCACTATCGGCAATTATGTTTACAGGAATTTGAGAGTTAGTACGTGGCATCACTCGTACACATAAAGTTGTAATATAGACAAGGTATCTTTATGATATTTTCATAATATATAACCTGATAGTAAACAGTGAACATCTAATAATATTTAATGAATTAAATTTTTTTAATGAAAATTTAAAATTCACATTTGAAATAGTTAATAGAATATTAAATTATTTAGATGTTAATTTAGTAATAAACATGGGCTACCAAGTTGAAACATCAGTATATAGTAAACCTACATCTAATAATATAACAACTCATAAAAAAATCAAATCACCCTTGGTCTAATAAAATTAACACATATACAAATATGATTAATAAAGCAACCAAATCATAAAATATACAGTGTTTGAAAATGGATGTGATACTTCTTTAATTAATAATATTTATAAAAACTACCACCAAAACACAATAACAAAATATCTATCTTATAACCAATACATAAGACACAAGAGAGTAAAAAAATATACATAAGTATTTGAATATTAATAATATCATTGAAAACATTACTCAAACCTAACAATAAATAAATATTTAAACCTAATCACCACATGATAAAGTATTTAAAAACCAAAAATAATAATAAAGTACAATCTGTGTGGAATTTATAAAATTAGATTTAATGATTGTAACGGTATAGGAAAAATGATTAAACTAGATTTCTTGATAAATATAGAAATTACAAAAATAATAAATTAGGTTTATCATGGCAAACCATCTAATAAACAATAAACATTCTATTTCTGATATTACAAATTTATAAATATTAGAAATTAATAAAGATGACATAAAATTAAATATATTAGAAAAATGTTATATCTATAAATACAAATAAAATTTCAATTTGATAAACCATTAGACAGTGTTTGAGGAAGATGGTCTTATAAAAACTGCAAGAGACAGCAGCACTTGTTATTTTTTACTTTTGTAATAAGTATTTTTATTTTCCAATAAGAGAATTATTTCATTCATGACTGAGGATGTGGAATCCTGTGAAAGTACTTTCATGAAAAATTAAGGCAAGATATGTCTTATCGCAATATAAACTAGATGGTTTATTTAATAGAATTTAAATATAATTATATAAATCTTAAAATGATTAATTTAAGTAATATTTATTATAATAATAATAAATTTGGCAACTATATATATTGTCTTTTTTATTAAATTTATATTAAATAATTTAAAGACGTTTATTATATTTAAACTATTTTATTCAATTCTATAAACCATATTAGTCTAAAGTTGCAGTTTGTTTTGTATAGGTATGGCTGGTATTGTGCATTCTGTTAGCTAGTGTTGACAATACACGAGTGAGTGATTGGATCATTCGCTTTTATTATTGATCAGACAAGTTGAATTATAATCCAATAAAGTAAATATTCAATTTAATAAACTTTCTTAAATATATTTAGAAATAACAATTGAATTTAATAGATTATCTAACTGTATTCTTTGAAGAATAGTGTGGGGTAGAGTATGACTTTAATCCAAGTTCGGCAATCTTTTTAATATGCTAGAAAAACTCACTTCTTAAACTACAAATGGATTTCATCCCACTTTGAATAAAATTTTTCTACATTCTTTTGTATGTGTTATTGACTTAACAAAATGGAATAAAGGTTAATTCAGTTGAATACAAACAAGCCAATTATTAATTATTTATTTAATCCATTGTTTTGATTTAAAGAAAATGGAATAAAAAGTTAGTGCAATTAGATTGGTGTTGTAAAAGTTTATTCAAGGTCCTAAAGTAGTTAATATATTTGTAAAAATATTCAGAATTAGGAATAGATATTGTAAAATAAACTATTAATATTTGTTTTGAATAACTATACGTATTTATCTACCAAACCTATGCTCGTTAAACAATTTTCTCTTAATTCTGTATGTCTCTTGTGAATGTGTAAATATTATTTTCCTCTCGTTTTATTATAGTCCATTTCTTCTTGTTATCTTAGTTCTGCCGGTTTTCAGATTCCTTTTATTTAATTTTACACATATTTTTTTTATATTTAGAAGACAGATTTGTTTTGTTTTGTCGGTATGTAAATTACTTATCTCTTTGTAAAATTATTTAGTAGGTGAGGAGTTTTTAATATTTATTGAATTTATATTTATTTTTTATTATCTGTTAAGACAAGTGAAACCAGAATTGAAGCCTTTGCTGGCCGAATTATGTGAAGAGCAAGTTTATATTCATATTCGTCCTGATGAAGTGAAACAACGTAAAAAACAACGCAAGGTAGAAAGTGAGGTATCAGATTTGCGGGCAAAATTGGCAGCCTCTGCTCAAACTGGACGTAATATTGTTCTTAGTAATCGTGAAATCAGACTTCTTAGGTGATTACTTCTTAAATAAAATATTTAATTTTAATTTGATAATTTTGTTGCATTAGTTTTTCTTGTTAACAGTTTATAATTAATTACTTGTTTTCATTTGTTATTGTATTGTATAGTATATTGTAATAAATATAGTTTATTAAGGAAGAATTATGTATTGCTGTTTATTATTTTGTAACTTTTTGCCTTACAGCAGACCTTAACTGACTTCTTTCATATGTACTTAAGAAAAAAATTGAATTTTTGTATTATAATACATTGAATGTATTACAATGTTAGTGTTGAGTTTTCCCAAATTATTTCATTTTAAATGCCTTGTTTTTTAAAATTGTCTGAAGGAATATAAAGAAGTAAAATCTAATAGTATAAATAAAAAGTTATGACATTTTTTTATTAACATAATTATTTTAAATTATAATTTGTAATTACAAATAAACTATTTAGATCAATATAAAAAGAAAAATATAAATTTTAAATTGGGTGCTAAAATTAAGTAGTATGTTAGTAAGACTTTTATTTTAGTTTTTAAATATTTTGTGTTTTTTTTTTTTTAGGTACTTGGATTTAACTGACGAAGAGAAAGAAAAGTTAAAAGGATCTTATAAAGTAGCAAGAAAACTAGAAAAATTAGAAGGAAAAAATAAGTAAGATTTTTTTAATTATACTATTGTTTTATAAATATACTAGTGTCCCCTTGCTACTCTGCAACATTATTATTAAAAAGAAATGTTATATATTTTAAAAAATCTGTTAAAACCCTATTTACAACAACACATTTCACCCCAACCCACTTGTTTTCTCTTTCCTTTCCTACCGCTGGTAAAAAGTGTGCTCAAAACCTTTTTCCATTCTGTCCAAACATTGTACATGACATATTGGGTTTATATATTTTATTCTGCTTGGAATGATTCTCAGATATGTGATTAAGTATCTTTGGACCTTCAAAGTGGTTTTCTGTGGTTAATAAGCTCTCAAAGTTCCTCAATTAAGGAACAATGAGGATTTCTTAGAGGAGACTCAAATTTGGAATCTGATGGCGCTTAATGATATATCTGTTGGTCATTCTTAGCATAATAAAAAAAAAATAATCAGCCCAATCTGTCCAGTAGAATGCCTTGACAGACGGAAAATTGGTTTTCATATTGTATGCTCAAAATCTATTTCAGTAAAACTCATCATGATAGCAGTAAAGTATCATAAGTGTTATTCTGTCATTTTGCTTATTTTTTGTTTACAGGGAAGAAGATGGTGAAGGTGAATTCTTAAGCTTAGAAAGTTTCAATAGTGGTAAGAGTACACCTTCAGATAATTCACTTTCAGGTAAATTATTATTAGTAGTATTAATTTGATTCGCTTATTTTTTTGCATGTTTCTTAATGTGCAGTATTCTTTGGAAATGAATGCTAATTTCTTACATGTTTTGTTATTATCTTTTATAAACAATTATTTTTCGATTGAATTTACTATCATTTTTTACAGTCAACACGTATCATGTCTTGTCAGGTTGTCTTTTGTATCTTTGGTGCCGATTACAGATCATGTTAATATCATCATTATAGTCAACATGTATACATATTATGCACATGTTTTGACCTTGTAAAGTCAAACCCACTTCTAACGTAAGGAGTTACACTATTCACTAGTAGGTCCACTGCTATTTATTCTCTTCACAAACAACCTTCCCATTTGATTAGCAGAGTTTATAATGCCGATGAATTGCATCATCGTGAATGATCCATATATAATTTTTTTAATTAAAAAGGATTACATTTGATTTAAAGCAATGTCATACTTTTATATCAATTCCAGTGCTAAAGACTGGATTCTTATTGCACGTTAACTGGGCTGAGCTGTAGTATATTGTTATCTCAAAGAATAGCCAACCATTAAAAATCTGTTAAATCAGTACAAACCACTAATAGTACAAACAATTGAAACTGCAAACCACTATTAGTCATTTATATTCTTATAGATTATATTACTGATTTAGTATAATGTGTACAGAAGACTAATTTACAACTAATAAACTTGGATGACCTTTTATTATCTTCTATACAATTTTGTAATAATGAAATTGTAGACGTAACATAAAATTGTAAATATTTTAAAGATAAATTTAAAACTATATAAAGATTATAAATTTATAAACTATGTATATATATATTTTACTGAAATTAATCTTTTTAAGATCCATATTATTTCTCTCTACTGTTAAATTATATTTAAATTCTATTAAATAAACCACGTAGTACAGAATATTGAGATAAGATATCTTTCCTAAATTTTTTGTGAAATTACTTTCGCAGGATCCTATAAAAGTACTTTACTCAAGACTCTATAACCACTTTACGAAAAGTACTTTATAGCCTCTATTTGGTTTATTTAATAGAATCTAAATGTATATATTTTTGTCTATTGTACTGTAGGAAGTAGTTAATAAAAACCACCACTTATAATTCAACAAGAGTGAACATAACATCAGATTTTACATGCAAATAAAGCATTATTGTTATTTTAGCATTTCATATGTGATGATCAATTTATGGTTTCAAAACATTGTAAAGATGTTGCTTGTTTTCTAACTTGTGTGTAGTAGGGGGCATGAAATCTGAAGCTTGTAGTCAAGCAGTCATTAAACTGTATATCAACAATTCTACAAACATTTCTTGTGTCGGTGTTTACAAAACAAAAAACTAAACCTGTTCATTATTTAATCTCATTTAATATTAAATTTAATTTAATTTTTTATCCCAAATCAATTTTAAGTAAAATTTAATAATTTATTTCATAATATTAATTACAATTAAAATAAAATTATCTTAAATTATTTTACTTGTAATTATTGTTTGAAATTGTTGTAGGTATTTCTAAATTATGATAATATATGGCCCAGCGATTAAAAATTACAAGTGATGCATATTTTGATAAAATTGATAAATGTAAAGCCAACACTTCCTTTTAAATGAAACAAGTTTGTAGATATGAGTTGTTTTAACAAATGAATCATTCTAATTAGCTGACTAACAGTAAAGACATAGATGGATAGCACGCATCATATACAAGATAAAAACGAGTATTATATTTATGGAATACATTAAAGTTGAAAGCTTTGGGTAATAATGTTCAATCATTTCTGTTCATCTGTTAAGAGCACTTTGCCAGTGCCACGTTTCGCCTTTCTTGATTTATAGTAGTATGTATATAGTGTAGGTTAAACTTTTATTTGATCTGTAGTTGTAAGCAGGATGGATGAATGAACTTAAATCCACTACGATTTGTAAAAAATTAAGTCGGAAAGCTCAAGAGTTATCAATAATATGTACAAATTCATGAAAGAAGAATTAAATTTGGAAAGTATGGAAATAATAATAAACATATTATTCCAATTCAGAAGTGTGAAAAAAGAACAGCAACTGCGTGTAAAATATCACAATTGCAAGTTCAAAGAGTAAGGAAACAGAAAAGGAGTTAACAAACAAAATGATTTTGAAGTCAAGAGTTCTAAGGTTTTAATCCTAATAAAGGCAGTAGTTACTTTTATACAGATTTCAATACTAGACTGTAGATACTGGTGTTCTTTGGTGGTTGGGTTTCAATTACACACATCTCAAGATTACACTTCATTTAGTTGCTTCACCCAAAAATAAAAAACTCGAACAGGGATTTCTACTTCTTTCAACATACCAAGAAAATATAAAATCTGTCTGAAACCGGAGGCCTAGATGATTTTAACTTGTGCATATTGAGAAGGAGCGTAACTAATTTCATCTTAAAGAAAAAACAGTTATCCACCATTCCAATATTGCTGGCACATCTGAAAGATTCAATAGGATTTTCAGGAACTAAAAGAAACCTAAGAAGAGTACTACAACAGTTGGGTTTCAAATAGAAAAAACTGAAAACAGTTATAGGTAACTTGTTATTGAACATTATGACATTTTGATTAAACGAATGCTTTTGTAAATGCAGTCAAAAAATTCAGAATCAAAAAGAGGCCAATTGTATACCTTGATGAGACTTACATTTTTGGAAAGTCATCCCTCATTGAAATCGTGGAGGAATGCTTCAAGAAGGAGGACTACTAACATCAATTTTTAAAGGCACAGTAGATCGATTATTATAGGGATGAAATGGGATTTATTCTGGACACTATTAACCTGGAAAGTTAGTGCACCAGTTGGCAAATGAATGAAATTTATAACTTAAAAAAGTCTGAAGAAAAATTAATGAAAAATCTTCCAGAAAATTCCATAATAATTTTAGACAATGCATCTGTAACAGAACATTGCAAGAAAAATTACCCACATCCAATACAAGAAAACAAGAAATGAAGGGCTGGTTACGTTACTGTTAAATTTCATTTTCATCTGCTGTGCTAAAACCTCAACTATATAAAATAATTAAAAGGAATAAAGCAAACTACAAAGTGTTTATGTTTTTTTTATGAATTTTATGAATTTTTTATGAACTTGCCAAGAAAAACAGACATGAAGTGTTAGGACTACCTCCATACTTCCCAGACTTAAACCCAGTCAAAATGGTTTGATGTGAAGTAAAACAAAACGTTGGAAGCCACAGTGTTACTTTTGACTTAAACACTGCTCATTGGATTGCCGAAGATAAATTTTATAAATGGATGCATCGCATTGGAAACCTTATTGTGAAGAAGTACAAAAAAATGAAGATTAATACAATAGACAGGAGCACATTGACAACATTACAGAATCTTTTCAGATTTCTTTGGAAGATGGTGTAGTGTTAGTGAAAGTGACAAGGGAAATTCAGAATGTAGCGATTTGGATGATGACGTTCAACCGCTTTAGTTTTTAAAGTGTTGTGTTCAATTTTATTTTTTAAAGTTTGTGTATTATTTAAATTTGGATAAAATGTGTAATAGCTAGTTCTTTATTTTTCTAAAGATCTATGAAACAATTTATATAACTTAATTACTTTTCATTTAATTCATCCCTGGGGTCAGTATAATATTAATTGAGAAACAAGAAGATCTTTTTCATAAGGTATATAACTGTACATACAATTAAAAATTAATTATATTATGAAATATTAATTCTTGATAAGTTTAATATTAACATGAATGAAATAATAGTAAATATTAGTAGTGCTAATTTTGTGTTTTGTATATTTTAATTATATTATGAAATATTAATTCTTGATAAGTTTAATATTAACATGAATGAAATAATAGTAAATATTAGTAGTGCTAATTTTGTGTTTTGTATAAATAGTCAGACGGTTCCTTATTAAACCATATGTTACTTTAAATGGGTAATAGAATGTCAGCTGAAGCAAGTTCAGTTTACACAGTGCTGTTAAGCTTCAAGATTCATGCCCTTTACAGTACTGTTATTTACTCCTGAGAAATTTATTGAATGTATATAAAATAAGTAAAGTTAGACTGAATTAAAATGTTAAGAATGTAAACTTAGAAGATAATTGCAGAGAATCATTTTAAAAACAGATGTTGAAAAATGAATGTTACATGTTTAAAAACATTTTAATTTACATATAATACATCACATTTAATTATACTTAAAATTTATAACATTATTTAATTAAAAACCACAATTTGTTTAAAAAAAATACTAAATTCTGTTTTAATTGTCCTCTTTTATTTCTGTACTTTTCAGAAATCTTTAATTTTTTTTGTAACTAAAGTAACTTGTAATTTTAGGATCTGTAATCTCTTCTTCAGTTGAATTTTCTATATTTGTTGCTTGGTATTTACAAACAGTATCCAGAACTTTTTTTTGGAAGTTTGTGGCAAAATTTTTGTCTCTGTTCCTTTGCTTCTTCAATGTTTTCCAAGTTGTTAGATAAATTATAAAATTCCAAGAATTTCTTAATGAGAACTTCAGTAAAGAGTGTGTTATCTCCTTTAGGCCAATTTTATGGCCTAAGCAAAGGAGGTGTACTGTGTTAAGTTGTCATCTGTGTTATGTAACAGGTAAAAAAAGTTATAAAATTGATAGAAAGTAATATAATATACTAGCAGTTGAGATCTACTCTATTCTATTCAGTGATTTCAAATTCTTTGATGTATAACAATTGAAGAGTAGCTATCTATACATGTTTTTTGGCCATTACTGGAAAATTTTGGCTCTCTTTGCTGTAGAGATCTAGATTAGCTCATTTCTCTTCAAAGAGTTTAAATACTTTGGTTAATATGCGTAGAAAAACAGTGCCAGTTATGATATGTTTTTGGTTGTTATAGGGACATTTTGGTCTTCTTTTCTGTAATAGAGAAACGAAAATACATAAATTGTTAATGGAATTGTAAAGAGATCAGCCAGTTATTTCATTGGAGAAATTTTTTTTTCAGAAGGGCTCTTTTGTAGCTAGTTTACTGTGTTTTATGAATCATTTGTGTAATTTTTTTTAACCAGGTGAAGTAATAAGTCCAAATTCTGGTCCACCAAGTCTCACAGAATCGATGCAGTTAATGGATGAGATTCTATCAGATGTTGGAATGGATCGATTGGATAAAATGGAACGTTTAGAAGCGATTTTAACTGCAGCAACAGCAGCAACTATGGGTGAACTACGAGGTGACAATAGATCAAGTAATCCTTGTATCTGCCATTGCCATGATAATGGTTGTAATAATTATTACTATAATCAGTCATCAGTAAATGAAATAGGTACACAAACGTGTTCAACCGGCGATATTGTTATCACTAGAGTATTCTTTACAGAAGAAGAAAAGGAAAAAGAGAAGACAATCACATCAACAACTCATTCATCAACTTCATCATCTTTATCATCCAGAAAATAAAGCAATAAATAATATATCGTAGTGTATTGATTTTATTATCTAAAAAATAATTTTAATTAAATAAGATTCGTTACTGAAAGAAAATTCATAAATTGTTAAAAAATTTTAATCAGCTCTTTTGCATGTAACGTTTTGAATGTATTTGATTAATCATTTATGTACTTAAAAATGTTTTAGATTTTAAGAGGAGTAAAAGTCCTCAGCTTTAATCTATCGGCACCTCAGTTACTAGTTTGCCTATTGTACAACTATCAGATAGTAAATAATTTTCCTACATAGTCCAGCAAGCAGAGGCATCACCTCTAATAAAGAAGAAGCAGCTATTTCACTGGCTTTACTGAAATATCCCAGCTGATGCTGCAGTCGGAGCCAGGTTAGTAGCCAATGTAATTCTATTGGTATGTATCCAAGGTAGAAGATATAAAGAAAAAGGAATATTAGGATTAAATAACATTAATTTTCAGCATCTCACATCAGGGCAGTTAACCATCTTTTCCAGGGCCAAAACAGTTTTTTATATAGTTTGTATCTCTTTTCTATTAAGAGAAGCTCCTGAGTAAGATAGTTAACGGCATTCTTTATGATCAGAATGTTTCCTAGATGATCACCCTAAAGTTTTGTTTGTAAAATGGTTCCTGTAAATCACCGAAGTTAAACAATAGCAGGTGCACTTTTACTTGTAATTTTTTAGTGGCCAATTTTAGAATGATTTTCTTTCAGTTACAGAAGTAATAGTGAGTAATGTTTGATGACTGTTGATGTTGAAGTGCTCATTTATATGGCTAGATTAAGAAAACATGTCATAGAAAGTATCTAGTATATTTTTTATGTAAGATTTTTATGTGTTTTATAGTTGTAGGTATTCAGGTGTTAATGAATTTATTTTTTTTCATGTATTTTTAAATGGTTTAGGAATATTTATGTGCGTCTAAAATTAGATTCATTCCCTATTAATGTGTACCTAGTCATTTAAGTATTAGTGTATTATCTGTTTTGTTTTTTTATTGTTTGTTAAATTTATTTTTAAGCAATAATGATGTTCAGTAATTTTTTTTGTTATTTTGTTAAAGTAATTATTCAAATTAAGTATAAGAATGTAGTTTTAACTATCTCATTTTAAATCTAAATATATATGTTTTATCTTAACAATGATATAAAATTTTAATTACTTATCTTTTATTTTCTTAATCTAGCCATTAATTTGTAAGAATTGTGTAAATTAATTATAATATAAATAGATGATCTTAGATCCATGTATATACCTTTTGTTTACTGATTTTGTTTTTAATTATTGAAATATTCATTTGAAATTTGAGAAAACAAAAGATTTTTTTAATATAGCCAAAGAAGCTGAAAGTTGAAGCAGAAAGTGTTTATTTCCACTTATTTTTTACTGTAAAGAGGAATTTCAGTTATTAGTGTACAGAAACTATATAAGAGATTCTGTACAAATTCTTCAGTTAATGCACCATGGTTATGTTTAGTCTTAAAAGTAATTTATTTTTATTGTAAGTATCCTTGAAAATATTTGTTACAGTTACCTACTTTATATTCTACATTGTAAGTGGAAACATACACCCTTTAAACACAATTTGATGATACATTTAGAAAATAAAAATAACAGTTTTTAATTCTTATCATTAATAATAATCAATTTTTTTTGCGTTTGTTAAATTTCATAATTATTTAGGTAAACGATTGACCTCCCATCTTACCAGTGGGACTGTTGTTACGCTACATTTGGAAAATTATAATCACTGTACCTTTTGATTTGATTTAAATAGAGATGGTTATTTAGACAGATGCAATCTATCACTGACATTAATGATGAAAATTTAGAATAATTTTTTTTCTGTTTATTTATTGTATGAATCATGAAAAATTTCAGCTTATAAATTTTTTCTGACATTTTATCACTGTTTAATGTGAACACTATCTACAGTTTTTCCTAAAATTAGGGAGTAAAATAAGATCTGAAAACAGTGTTTTTTATTTCTGTTACCTGTTACAAGATTGAAAAGTTTTGTATGTTGTTACTTGTTATGTAAAAGTTTTGTAGGTGGTATGTTACTGTAATTTCTCTATAATGTTTATAATAATAATAATAACAACCTTTTTTAATGACAGAGAAGGGAACTTTCATTACCACTTCATATTTTAATAGAGGGTCTCTTAACAGAGATAATTGAAAGGATAGTTAACCTGGATACCACCTAAAAATTGAAACCTTGGATTGAAATAGCGAATGACTTTAGTACCATAATTACTTTTTATAAAACCAGATAATATTTAATTCATACATTTGGAACTTCCTGACCTGATTTTTAGTGGCGAGTTATCTAGCTCATTTACCTTTTAAATAAATATAAATTTTCTTTATTACAGAATTGGCTCTGAGATTAACACTTCCTGGTGGTATTTTTGATAACCCATAAAAATATTGCTATAGGCTTCATTAGTATCGATGGTTTTTCTAAGGTATTTTTTTAAATCCTTGATATTATTCTTCTGTCAGCTTTTTGTTAAATTTATAGATGCCACTAGAGTTCTTTCTACACTAAATTTTTATTAACATCTGTAATCTATTCTTCCTTTCTTATTCTTTTAATTTTTTAATGCCTTTTCTATATAGCTTTTTTTAATTATTACAACTAGGCATTTTTATGAATAAGAGAAGTTTGTATTTAGAGGAATTTTATTATGACAGATACTGTTATTGCAAACACTATTCTTTTTTACTCATATTTTATTATTTGTTGTGCGTAACCTTTTTTCTGTATTTTGTTTTATGTAATAATGTATATTACTTAACCGACTAGTTCGTAACATTTGAATTATTATTATTAACACAATCATTTCATTTTATAGTAATAGTTTTATGTAAAAAATTATGATGTATTTTATCACCAGATGCTAGTAACCACTAAGAAATTTTGTTGGTAATTATTTAGAAACATGATGCGCATTCAAAAGTCAATAATCTTGGCATATGTTGTTATGGTAAGTCATTGTGTTAATCATCAGTAAACAAAAAAAAAGTATTGCTCTACCTTAGTCTTTAAATTAGACGTTAGTGTGCGAAGCGAGCATTAGGTTATATGTGCTTAACCCACCGGATTGGTCTAGTGGTTAACGCTTCTTCCCAAATTAGCTGATTTGGAAGTCGAGAGTTACAACGTACAAGTCCTAGTAAAGCCAGTTATTTTTACATGGATTTGAATACTAGATCGTGGATACCGGTGTTCTTTGGTGGTTGGGTTTCAATTAACCACATATCTCAGGAATGGTCGAACTGAGAATGTACAAAGACTACACTTCATTTACACTCATACATATCATGCTCATTCATCCTCTGAAGAATTATCTAAACGGTAGTTACCGGAGGCTAAACAGGAAAAAGAAAGAAAGGTTATATTTGCTGATATTGTAAGTTCAGAAACTCGTTAAATCTCATTTTTTATTTAACACTTTTAGTGCCATAATATTTTCATTGAGTATTTCATTCTGGGCATAATTGTCTTTGTTGAAAAATTATGACATTTGATCATATAATTAATAATAGTAAATGATTTTTTTTTGTGTTTTTGTTGCATAAATGGAATTAAAACACATGTCAAGATTTTGTACACATGGCTCATATAGAGGTTATAAGCTCTATAGAGGTTATACATGGCTCATATAGAGGTTATACATGGCTCATATAGAGGTTAATCTGTGTTGGCTTGTATACCATATATACATAGACAACAATGCATTATAGATAATGTAAAACGCCTTGATATAAAATCAAACAAAGTTATTACATAACATTAGATAACTAATAATCTATCAGTCATAAATCTACATAAACAACATTTTGAGTATCTACAAAACATTTAAAACTACAAATGAATAAAAATAAAAAGTAAGATGCGTTTAAAAAATTAGGGTTCATCAAGCTACATTAAAAATTACATTTAAAAGTTCATTTTGAATGTTTTTTGAAAACACACTCATAGCACATGTACTTTTCTGGGCAACTACTACATTTTGCAGAATTCTTGGGCATTTTTTGACAGCATGGTGTTCCTACCAAAAATTGAAGTCACATTGTCATAACATGATTTCTTCCTCTGCTATCCATATAAATGACAATATGCACAGGAGGAACAAAATGACCTTCTTGTCTCCTCAGAAAGGGGCCCAAATATTAACTGCTGCAAGAATTTCTCTAAATTCAGTAATGTGGCGTTTTTTCCCCCAGAATACAAATTGTACAGTTCATGGGCATTAATGACAGCACTTGTCATAAGCAATTCTTGGCAACCCTTTCGATTTTAAACCTCGCCTTATTGGGAAGTCATAAGATCCTTTTTGATACGAGAGGTCTATAACCCCTTTGCTGATTATAATCTAGAAGTGTACTTGGTTTTTTTTTAACTAAGAGTCACTCTTGTGTGTACATCAACAAGGTCTGGAATGGATTTTGTTGAAAGAAACTTAACTTCTCGCTCATCCTTCCATTTTGCTACAACTACCTTGCTTTCACTTTGAAGAACAAACTTATCACCATTTTTAAGTTTTGTCATGACTAACTGTTTTGCATTTAACTTCTTCTTCATTCTAAGAATTCCAACAAGGTGAGCTCGCCTAGCATTTAATTTGTGTGCAACTGACACTTGTATAAAAATTGTCAGTATAAACTGTTCTTCCAGAATCTAACAAAGGTTCTGCTAAGTTCAGTACAACTGAAGTCACCACATTACCGACAATTTCATTTGGCATATCCTTCTTCCTGACATACACAATGACATTCCATGTGTAAACCCCCTTCAATACATATTTTAAATGCCATATTTATGCTGTTTTCCTGGAATATATTGTTTAAGCTTCAAACAAACTCAAAAAGGAATTATTGTTTCATCAGTTGTGATCTTTACCAGGAGTTAAAATATACTGAACTCTGTTATTCAATAATAACATCAGATTATTGATTTTGAACAATCTGTTATTTCCCGGATTCTCCTCATTATCAGAGAAATGTAGACAATTCAAAAGAAGTTGAAATTTATTTTGGAACATAACACTATTTCTATATAAAATATTTTTGCTTTAATAATCCATGAGAGCAGGTTTTTTTTAAAGTCTCATGCACATTAATATGCCAAGATATTGTGAAATTTTCTTTGAATTTTTGAAAAATTCTTGAATTTTCTTCAACCTCAACAATAGCTTCATATTGAGGATTTTTATTGTTTTCTATTTCATATTGTTGTTTGGCTAAAGTTATTAGAGGAAATTCATATGATCTATCTATTGGAGTTGGTAATATCATCACCTGTGCATTTGTGTAATGTTCTTCATCACTTGATGAACATTTCCCGTTATCTGAATTACTGATGCCACTATTGCCTGATTCACATGAACTTGATTCTGTTTCAGAAGAACTTAGTTCCCACTCTGAATCGCTTTCAAACAAAAATGTTTAATCTTGTCAATATCTGTATTTTCAGTTGAAGGTAATTTTCTTTTATGCATTTTCGATTCAGTAATATTGAAAAAGTTAATATTAAAACAATATAAATATAATAGAATATTAGCAAATATTAATAACAAAAAAGTTAAAAAAAAGCTTTGTATGGTTACAACTAAAACAAAATACAAATTACACATAATTAACAATAAAATCATGCAGAATTACACATATTAAACAAAAAAGTAATTTTTTTCACACAATACATTCCAAATGAAAAATAACTTAATAATCACCAAAACGTAAGACCACAACAAACCAATCACAGTTATGTGCAAGTCGGGGTAACCTCAAAAAAAATTAGTTTTCAGACCCACATTTAGAAAGCTACCAGTGCTGCAATCTACAGGCCAAGAATATAATAGCATTCATCAGGGCCATCAGCTGTTATAAACCTACTCAATTTCATTGAAAATCTGTTACAATTGTACACAGCTTGAAAAAAAGTTATAAACCATTTACAGTAATGGTACAGATAGCCTCACTAGAATGTTGTTTTGTGATCAGATCTGATACACATGGCACTAAGAGTGCTTATCATGTTATTGTTTCATTACATCTATCAATAACCGAAATCAGTCAACAAAAATTTCAATGAAGTAATAATAAACGTTTGATACGGATTATACAAAAAAAGAAAAAAATGTTTAAAAGAGTATCGATACAAATTTTTAACATTACTATCACCGCTATGAGCATAGGTAATTTTTTGATTTTTCATTGTAAAATATTTAGAAATCAAAAAACTCCAATAAAGCTAAACTTTTTTTTTGTATATTTCCAATTGGCAAGGTGAAAACAACATCTACCAAGATTATTGAATTTGAATGCGCATCATCTTTATCAATAAATTACTCGGTTTTTTCCAAATCACAGTCTCATTGGTTAGGAGGGAAATCACTTTTTGGAAAAGTAGAATGTTAATGAAGAATAATGAAAAAAAGATTGTGTGATATTTTGTCAACATTTTGACAATATTCAATTCTGCTCATTGAATTAATATTAATCAGATAAATTTAATCAGTTTAATAATGATAATGGTTACCATATACTGTACTACTAATACTGTTTGGGAAATAACATCTTCTAAATCTTGGATTTTGGGTATGATTTTTTTACTATTTTTAGTTATTAGCGTATTATTTTCACGTAAATACACAATTTTATTAGTAAAATATTAAACAAAATAAAGTATTTTCTGTTATAAATTAGTGGTTTATCAGTTATTCACATAATTTGAATATACCACATCCATGTTTGATGGAATATAATGATTATTTTTATTATTAATAATTTTTAAAAAAAATTTGGGATATAATTATAACTAACTGAGTAATATATTTTTATTTTATGTAAATGTTGCTTATAATGTTAAATATGTATGAATTTTTTTAGTGATCTTGCTTTAAAATATTAATGGCATTTTATATTTTATGTGTTTGGAAAAACTGGTGAAATAAGAAGTTATAAAAATTATTTAGTTACTCTTTAGTTTAAGCATTATTATTTTTTATTAAAAAATATTATTTGTTATTTCTTATATCAACTCTGATTAAATTTTGGTACAAATAATTTTCTTTAGCAGAATGTTTTTTTTTTTTTTGCGAGGATTATGCTTTGTTTATTAGTATTACTTTATTTACAAATTATTATTTATTGATGTATAGTTGGGACCAATATGTTTTTTATTTATTTTTTTCTATGAAAAACTTTAAACTGAAAGAGTAATAGTAGTCAGATCTAGTACTCATTGAAATTATTTCATAACTTCTATCTCTCATCAATTAATTACATGCTCTGCTAATTATTATATAATTTGTCTTCATTAACAGAAAGTAAAAGTTATTGATTGCAGTATTAACCATATAAGCCTCCTTGTATATCAGTATTTTATAAAATAATTTGCTTCAATACCTCCCCATGAGAGGTTCAAGTTTTTTATTTATTCTTTTTCTTTGGCGATGATTTTTTTTAAAAACCGGTTGTTATTGCTTCAATGTAATAATTGTTCACCATTTTTTCATTGTACTTAGTAGCTACAGAGCTGATAACAATTTTAGGTTTTTTAAAATAAGATTATAAAAATTGAAGAATAAACTAAAGTAATAGGTTTAAGTCTCTTTATAAAAGTATCTAATTATGCGGCATTAACTAGGATTTGTTTATCAGAATAAATCTTAGTACTTTATATTTACAGTTTGTTTACTGAGAAAAGTGTAGTCGTAGATTTAGCCAGTAACTACTCTTTACTGTAAGATAGTCATGTACTTTATTAATTGCACAGCTCCTATTGTTCTATTTAAATTGTGTACCCTTTCATAATTTTTTGTTTATTTTCATGAAGATTTCCAGGTCATTTACTCTAATTAATTGATTTATTTCCTTCATAGCTGTATTTTACATAAAAGAAATAAGATTAATTGTAATCTGTATAGTTTGTTTTACATTACTTGCAGTAGACAATTTTCATTCAATAATAATTTTTTTTATTTTCATTCAACCTGTAGTAATTTTTTACTTTTTAATTCTCAATGTAGTGTATAAAATATGATGGTGTACTTCCACAGCTGCAAACATATATTCTTTAATGTTTTAAGTAAAATGTGGATTAGTGTTAAAAACAAAATGTTTATTCATTTTTATTTAACTTGTTATATTCACTGTGTCACATAGCAGGATGGTCAGAGTTTTGTCAACAATATTTAATCCATTTCCAGATGAGATAGAAGGATAAAATTTTGCACACGTGCTTGTTGTCAATAAAAAAGTCTAAAAAAAATATTTTCATAAAAAATGTTGTTACTTGGAAATAAGAGAAATTAAAATAATCACGCATGTGTACGAAAAATTTGGCAAAGTGCCAGCCAGCAGTGCTCTTAGATTTATACACAGATGTGCTTCAATCAGGTAATTAAAGTTTGCTACATCATTATATTTCAGAAGAAATTCATCTATGATAGTATACAGTTGTGTATAATTACATAACCATTTATACAATATGTTTAAAAGCGATAAATTAACACATTTCCCATGAGACGCGATACACTGTCTAATTGTGACAATCATATTTTTTGGATTTAAGAGTTTATTATGAACATTTTTTCTTGGTTTAATATGAAAGTTAGATTATCTTTAAATATATTTGTTTTGTAAATTTTTTTCATTAGTTAAATAAAAACATATTTAAATTTTGTTTTGTTTCACCAATTTTATTCATTTTCATTATTTCTAACTGTGAATATTAAGTAGGATGTGGAGTTTTCAAACATATGGTCCCAATCTAATACATTTTCTCTTTGTATAAAATATCCTTCTTTTTTAAATACAAATTTGAACGTAAAGAATCTTTTAAAATTATTTAATATTATCACTATATTGTTTAAAAGAAAAAGAAAGTGTTTACAACTAAATTTAAAAAAACTGTTGTATTGCATAAAATAAAAAGTTAAAGCATTTAAGTATGTATATTTACTCGCACCATATTTTTAAATGAATTTTACACTTTCATACTTTTTTTTTACTGGAAGCAGGAAATATAACTATTTTAATATTTGGAATATAAGTAGTAAAATCAAATATTTCATGGTTTCAAATAATAATTTTACTTCATTGGGATTTTTTGTTGTATAATATTTCATTGAATTGTAATTTCTGTCGGTTATTTATAAGATAAGATAGCTTAACCAAGACTTAAGGCAAACTTAATTAAAGATTCATGTGCTGAAATTTTATGCTGCTCTTTACTTTTTCTTTTTATCAACAATTGATAATGATTAAAGTTATTGTATATCATTAATTTGTTTCTTCAGTTGTTATATATTTATTGTACGTATCGTATAAATAAACCGTAAGCCCTTAAAATCAATTACATTTTTTATAATTTTCTTTATAACTGCAAAAGACGTCTAGCAGAATGTTTCAGTTGAGGTGTAAATGTAGCATATAAAATATTGTGATAATTTCCTTATACTTGTTATAATTTCTCTTTCATAAATATTTAAATCACAGTCGATCAGATCTGTTTTCTATTCACGTTAGTGAAGGTACTTACATAAACATTTATTTATTACATTTAATTATAATAATGCACATTGAATGAATATAATAACAAGATTCCTTTACATTTAATATCACAAATAATAAAAGTTTGGGGCGCCGTTCATTGTATTTGATAGCAAATTATCAATGAAATGATTATAAACTATAATGTAATTTCTTATATAATTATTTAAATTATCTAATTTCTTTTACATTAATATTATTTATCATTTTTTCAACTATATAAAGTCCATTATTTATTATATTTTCATTTTTTTTCTTGTTAATTTGTTTTTATTGATGATCACAGCCAAGTTAAACACTACTAATATCATGTGAACATTAGGTTCAAGTAAAAAGCATGATTAATAAATTATTAACAACAAAACACCTTTCACAGTATAAAAACATTTTAATTGTAACGTATATAACATACTAAAATATGTATAATTTATGTTTATAATTTATTTTTTTTAATAAAACTGTAAATTTGCCATATATATTATTTAAAAAATGATTTATTGATCGATTGATTTATTTATTGAAATTAAATTTTAAGTAGTACTTGTAAATAGATAGAATAATAATAATAATGTTATAATTATTGTGTTTCAAAACAGTGCCTGGATAGCCTGCCTCATTTATACTATAGTTGCGCTTCCGTACAGGTATAATACTTGTATGTGTGCATTGTATGAATGTTGTAAAAATAACACAGAAATCAATTTTTTTTAACATTTATTTTTATTTGTATTGTTGTGTGTTGTAGAATTTTTAACAGCATTATTTTATTATTATTAATATTATGTGTTATTAACAGTAGCTAATAATTTCTCTTATATTTAATACTCTTGGTATTGGAAGTGATATATTTGGTTTTATAATATCTTAGTAGTATTTATTTTTATTTTATTAGTATATTTATAGATTATTACATGTTATACTTAAATTATTGATCCCAGTTATAGTCTGATATAAAAGCATAATATTGTTATATTTTAATAGTATTTATTATTAAGCAATATTAACAATTTTATTGTTATTGATGATATATAATTTATTTAATAATGATTTGAAGGAAAACTGTACACATTTATTAGTTAAATAAATTATGTATTACGTTATAATTATTTAGAAGGTTAATTTTTAGTAATGTTTGGGGAAAGTAATTAAATTCTAACCTTATTAACATATTTTAATTTTGTTAATATTTTATTTATCTTAATAGATCTGTTTCATTAATTATATAAGCGACTGTCTTATTTATTATATCAATATAAAGTTCTGTTAAACTTTTAAAAACTTTTTTTTCCACGTTCCAAAGGAATTGTTTTGTCAGTCTGTAAATTTTTAATCGTTTGTTAATTTTAATTGTTATAAAATACAATGCAACCCCAACATATGCTCTTTGAATGTTATTTCAAAGTTTTTTAAAAAAGCGGAGAAGCAAGAAATCATATTTTGTTTGTTATTTATTAAGTTGGATGAACTACACGGCATATTAATGAAGTATTAATTTAATAATATTTGAATCCAAGTTATCAGTAGTTGGAAGAATGTAGTGTGTTATTGTGATAGTGAAAGAATTTGTTAATGTAAGTAAAATAACACCTTTGTTGAAGTACCACCTTTATTGTAGTAAGTTGTACTCTACAGATTAAAAACAGTATGTTAGAAATATTGTTGTATAATATAAATCACATTATTAAATCGACTGAATATTGTGATACGAATAGTATATACTAATATTCATTGTACTTGCTTGTCTTTTCTCCCCCCTCCACTAGAACTATTGTAAGCTTGGATTCAGAATATAGCAGAATTTTGTTAATCCATTGGTTTGCTTCGATAAGAGCTCAACTCATTAAGAAATTTCTGGACTCTTACTTAATTTGATGAGCACAATTTATATGTGTTTTTGGTATCATTTTAATTTGATGCTTCTCAATACATTTTTTTATATAGAATATTAATATGGTGCTGTTGCATTTGCTGAAGGTTCTGAAAGTGGTGTAGGTTAGAAGCTTTACTGTGATATCACAAATTAAATAAGAAAATATTTATAAACTAAAAATCCTGCCTACTTTTTTGGAATATTTCTATTTACATTTTTTTAAATTTAATGTTACTTACTGTTATTTATTTACTTCATTTAATAAATTCTTATCTTTGTCAACTGATATTTCAGCTCTTCTTACTATGAACCGTAATGGTTTGTACACTTTGTCTTAGATGCATCTTTGTGTACTCAACACCTCAGTCTTTTTGTTTGTTTTAGTAGTATTTTTGTTAGTAAAATAATTCTAAAATTCAAAAAAGTAAATTGATTTGAAAGAACGTGCAATTATCTCAAGTGTTGGGTTAATCTAGACTTAGAGGAACCTACTTGGTCTGGATCATAGAAAATTCATATATCTGTTAGTATTTATATATTTATTATTTGATGAATAATTTTTCATTTGCTATAAAAGTAAATGAAAAAAGATTACTTGCTCAAATAGAAATTATGACAAGTTATAAATTGTCTGTAATGTTTACTGTCCCCTGTGTACCTTATGATAGCGACACCATCTGTTTATATCAAATCTGTTGGTTTGGTTGCTGCAGACAATTTCTGCACTAAAGATCACAGACTTCCATTGATGAAATTATTAACATAGATATTAATGATGAACATATCCTTTCAAAATATTTGCTCAAATGATTCTAAAGCAGCTGACAGTTTTGTCTAACAAGAATCAAAGATTAATTTTTCAATGTGTATTGGAGTATTTGAAACTTTTCTGCCCTGAACCATGATGTTGGAATAAAACATTCACTAGATAACATGACATGCATTCAGTAAATTTCAGAACCTGTAATTCTATGTAATCTCTGAAAATACAATATTATAGATCTCTGATACACCTTAATGGGAAAGAAAATGATACTGTCATATAATAAACTGTAAAAAATTAGTACTAGTACTTAGATGACACGTCTGTATCTGATTTAGTGATAAAGTAGTTTTCCCATCAAAGGAAAAAAATTGTGCAAATAAATTTGGATTAGTAGTCAAATATGAATAAAGAAAAAAATTATTTTATTTTGCCAAATTTATATTTACTGTGTATTTGCATTTATATATATATATATTTAATAATGAAAACCAGATGGCAAATGAAATAGATAAAGCTTCAGAGTATTTACAAAAAAAAAGAAATCGACATATACTCCTTATTAAATTCATTAGATTTGTTGTTCAAAGTTGATACTTTTTGTTTTATATGACCTCCACAAGTACATGTTGTACATATATATATATATATATATTTAATAATGAAAACCAGATGGCAAATGAAATAGATAAAGCTTCAGAGTATTTACAAAAAAAAGAAATCGACATATACTCCTTATTAAATTCATTAGATTTGTTGTTTAAAGTTGATACTTTTTGTTTTATATGACCTCCATAAGTACATGTTGCACTTGAAGTACAAGATGCCTTGATCAGAATATCTTCCTCTGATAAAAGGAATGATGTTCTTTACTTTCACCACACTATGTCTATCTGCTGAGAAAAGTAAATTATCATTCTAGTGTGTTGCAGTGTATATTAATTTGACTTAGAAATAAAGGTAATGGAAAGTTATTCCTTATTTTCACACCACCCAATGGATGTTGTTATTCTTGACTTTGATGCGTCAGATTTATGGCACCTTATTATACTGGACATCAGGTGATGTTCATTGTTTATTTATGCAACAGATTTTTGTTATACAAAATTCTGTCTGGATTATTTAAAAGTCTATGTTAATGTGATCTAGATTAACAAGATTCTGCTTCTATAAAATAATAAGCTATTCACGCATTTATTTATATGTATAAAGTCATGAAAAAGCTGTTTAAACAGTATCTAAAACTGAATATATACAGTTACTGTCTGTCAGTATAGTAGTAGTTTTAAGTAAGAGAGTGGGAATTTTTTAACACAGTTATTACCACTCTGTACTTTCTGTTAAATCTTGTCTTTTTAATAGCCAGACCTAGCTTCGGTCTCGTGTTATTCTGTACTTATTGGGTTGTATTGTATTGCTGTGAGATGTATGATAGTTTCTGTAGAACGTTAGAAAATATAAACAACGGTATGGAAGTATACAATTAGAAAATATTAAACGATGGCTGCTCCAAATACCTGTCTGTAAGTTTTGTTAATTTTTATATCTGTATTATTTATTTTTTGTGATTGTTAAAAAAATTGATCTAAGTAAAATATTATTTGTAGAAAATTTGTTTGATAGTAATTTTCTTTACCTTTCTTTCCTCATTTATATCTTAAATTTTATATATATATTTCAAACTCCCTTGTGATGTATCTTAATCCATGCAACGTTAAAATAATACACAAACAACTTTGTTATAAGAATTGAAAACAAGTTAATTACTTTTCTGTGTTTCTGATTGGTCAGTGGTATTAGTTATTTACTCGCTCTAACTAATCCCTCCTGACGTAACTTAGTAATCATCAATAAATAATCGCTTTAAAATACAAATTTGAATTTAAAATAAAAAGAAGAAACTAATTTCATAACAATTTTATTTTACTTTTACCTGTATTAAAATATTATTTAATAAAAACAAATTACATCATCAGAACTGCCATTCTAGTTGAAAATTAACAGAAATTTTTTTTTAGTAATCTAGAAAATTGAACTTTTGTTTTTTGTAACAGTATTTATTTTTTCAGAAAAGGAAAGAAAGAAACAAAATTTGGTTATATTACGTTCTCTAAGACAGAAAAAGGTATTAATTTGTTAATTAATATCAATGAAATCTGGCAAGTGTAAAATGAATTTAGTCATAAATTAATTTCCAGGCATATTTTTTATTAAAGGGCATATATTAGGTTAGGGCCTTCCCTAACACCGAAGGTTTTACACAAAAATTCTCCTTATATGTAACTTCAATTAGACTATGCACTGAAATCATTTTTGATTGTGTTTTTAAACACAAGCCAAACAAAACAAGTATTGACTGCAACAACGACAGTTTTCTCCTACAATTCAATTTACTAAAAATCCTCTTGATTTACTTAAAAATCAAGAAACAGGTTTACAAATTTAATAAGCCTAATAAAAATCATACCCTTCCCTCTTGACTGTGAACTGCATTCGGGAGTGAGGTCAATGCCATATCATAGACAATGACTCGAGGCCTCCATTTACGTTAATGATGTACGTTGACTTCCAGTTTTTAACTATCAACAGATTCTGAAATTCTAACTGTTTCTTTGTCATCCGCTATGACAGCCAAACCTTTCCTACTGTCCTTTATGTTCCTAATTTTTGATTGCGTTGAAGGGCAGCCTAAAATTCTTTTCTAATTTCCTTAATTGTTTTTGTAGAGCTTTCTTTCCTGTTTATGAATATGACTTCTTGCTGCTACAAACTGGCCTCTTCGCCAATGCTTCCCTAAGTAAATAAACTAAGCTAAACTAATCTATCTACTTTGTCGGGGAAGCCTTAAATGTGACAACTGTCTGCAGCGAGATATGAGCAGCCTGATTGTCCTCTTGTCACATTTCGCTTTTCTTAGCCACTCTGGATAGTTTACACAAGTGCAAGCAATTACAAAAAAAAACTCTTTGAAATGAGCTTATGCAGGACTAAACGCATTAGTGCTGCTAAGGCGATTAGCCCAGATAGTCCTAGGGAAAGTCAAGGTAGGGCGGCGAACCATTGCTTGTTACAGGGTATTTACACCAGCAGTCGTTGCCACTTCTTCACCACATGCTTTATAAAACAAAAACTCGATAGCTTTACAAGGCCCTCTGAGGCAGATGCATATCTAAATCAAACACCAGATACCAAGAAGGAACTCGATGAAAACGGACAAATCATGAATTCTGCATGCCTTTCATACAGATGCTGTTACAGTCTTAGTAAGAATTCAAGACCGGGGAAGGTAACTCCTTGAAACCGGTTTAAATAAAAACCAAAGCAAAATCAAGTCATGGCAACATCTTTGATTATACGCATCAAAACGACCAAAGTATAGGATAAGATTGTGACAACATTTTAAAGGTCATTGCAAAACAACAATTTTTTCATTAAAAAAAAATTACCATACTCCAGCTATTAAATATTTTTTACCTCTAGTTTCAAAAATGGTCACAGTACACCTCAAGCAGTAGTAGTATACTATCATATCGAAAAATATATTGTTGTTTGATGTTTAATGGTTGACAACTTGGAAGAGTACAATACTGATGTAAATATAAGTAAATTCTTTTTTATTATAAAAATTCCAATTCTCTTTTTTCGCCACACTTTGTTTGTCTTTTGATATAAAAATTGGTTTCTGTTTGTTTGAAGAATAATAATTTTATGCAATTTATTTTTACCACCTGCCATTACAGACCCTAAGATTTACAAAATATAAATATTTTATCAAAGCTTGACATTATATTTTTTTTTAATTTGAGGTGGCTTCAACAGCTGTGGTCTCATTAGCCAATTTATTTAATTTCAAGGATATTTAAGATACAGTTTCTTAAATGTGGCTTTAGAAGTTGAATTAATCCACGAGGATGAGTACTTTTTCAGTATTGGGTTATGTTTTCTCTTTGCTTTAAAATTTTATGATTCCTGATCATACTTAATCTTCTTTCAACTTCTTCTGCACAATACAATCTACATAAAGCTATTTAATTAGTAATAATCAGAAATTTATCATTAGGATAATACTATTTATATAAATTTAACCAGTTGAATGAAATTTTTAATCTAGCTAATGTGATATATATGAATCTTAAAAATATTAATTTCACTAAAGTAATATATTTATAAATCTAGTGACTTCTGTGAGCCTGTTAATCTTTCAAACAAAAACCACTCTACTGAATAAGCCAAAATTTTACATGAATATAGTTTTTATACTTTGAAAGAACAGATTGTTGCTATTTAAAAAATTTTAAATATTTCATTTCCAAGACTGTGCCTGTATTAATGGCTTGCAGTTGATATTCAACCTTACCATGAACAAACCGTTGCATCAGATTAAATTTGAAGACCACTTGCAGTATTGAAATTAAATTCTCTACAAAAAAAATCTATTTGTCTTATTTAATATATCTTTTTAGTTATTGTGAAAATTAGTTATAAAGGTGCAACAGTGTACAGCATGGCAGTCAACCAATGTGTGTGTGATACGATGCCCTGCACCTGTATGCCAAGAGCTGTGCCAAATACTTTTTTACTTGTATGAAGGGCAGGAAAGCAGCTGTAACTACTATTTTCAAGGTGGGGGGCTAACTATTCTTAAATCCCCCTACTTCAGATCACTCAAGGTTTTGAGTCCTGTGCTGACCAAACTGATTCTCTGAGAAATTACAATACACTGATAGTTTTTATAAATTGAACATGCTTTAATTGTTATTTAACAGCATTATTCTCACAAACATAAGAATAATGAACATAGAGGGCATCAGGGGGCTTGCCCTCTGGCTAGATGGGAAGAGTAAACTTTAAATAAATTGGAAAATCACACGGTTATGTAAGTTAAAAAATCACAAAGTAAGCATAAGACTTTCCTGTCATCTCATATAATGTGAAAATAGTTCTGTCTGGTTTAATTTAAGTGGGTATCATTTTTCAGAAATACATCACCAAACTGTAGATGGGATCAAACAATTTCCTGACTACATACTTTTGTATTTAAGAGGCCTTTTGAAGGCCCAAAAATGAACTACATTGTAGATGAAAATGTTCATAGACATAATAAATACTTAAACAATGACATATTTAGCAACTGATTAATATACTTAAAAGCAAAACATGGTTGACATTGCAACTAAAATATATTGAAAATCCCTCAAAATTTTATCATCTATTAAAAGGACCTTAAAAATTCTATACAATCACCAGTAAAAATATTAATATTCTTTAGAATAACATGCGATTAATAGTTATTCAGTTGCTTCAGTAACACATTGCAGTAATTGTAAGAAATTATCTTAAATAATCTTTAAAGAAGATTATTTTGTTAAGGTGAGAAAAGACTATGGACACTTCTCTATGTATACAAAAATACCTATTTTGGAATGATAACTAATATTTTAAATTGGTTCTCTTATTGAAAAATAAAACGTGAACCATTTGTTTATAGTTGTTAAGTAAAAAATCCTTCTATTCTGTAGTTATTACAATTTTAAAATTTTTGTTATGAGAGCAGTTAGTTGACTTACAGTTATGTTTTAAACCATTAACTGTTGAAGTGACAAACAAAACCAGATTTTAATAAATATGTATTGAAGTAAGATATTAAAAACAGTTTTGATTTGGTTCAGCCTTTTATTTTTAAAGTTTATAGTTAAATACTTATTTCATCAATTAGAATTGGGGAACAAAAAATAATGTTTTTGTCACACAGTGGGCATTTGAATGCATCTAGAAATTTTAAAAAGAATTCATTATAATTTATTCAAAAAGGCTTCAACAGAACCTGAATAGATCTACACATTACCACCAGAAATTAAGTTTTGCTAAGGCACTGAATTTCAAAATACCCAAATTTAATAATTTGTTTTGTGACTACAGTTGAATCATTAGACAAGATGCTGGATTATATTTACAATTTGTATGTTAGCAATAAATAAAGTAAATCGTTTATTCTGACTGGTACTTAACAAATAATACATTATAAGATATAAAAACATAAAGTAATAGAAGGGCATATTAATTAAATATAAACACATGAAACATTAAATACAAAATAATTCAAAAGGAGCTATTGGAAGTTATTTTGAACATGTATTTATGTGAACATTAAACGAATGTAGAAAAAGTTAGCGTTATTTTAATTAGTATTGTTTAAAAATTCATTGACAAAACAATATTGCTTGTACAAAAAATCATTTAATTGCACTTAAAATTTGCAAGCTTTTAAAAAATTGCAACGGATTCGGTTCTGGTGGATATTATTTTTAAGAATAAGATTATTATTTTAAGCAGATTGTACATTCATAAATATAAACAGAAGTTAAAATCTAATTTTCTAAATACCGGTACACACGGTTTATGGTTTTGGGCGCCAGATAATGATCTGACCTGACAATCCTTTTTTTGAATTTTAAAAGCTCATCCAAACTTTTTAGGTTGCCCCAGGAAATGAAATATACTTAGTAGGAGAATAAACGTAAGTATAATAAATATTTTAATAATGACGTCGAGCTTAGCGTTTAATTCAAGCGCTTCATAGCAAAACATATGGGTTGATATTATCTCAGACTAAATAAATTTGATCATCCCAAAAGAACTTGCGTAACGAAACGCCCAGAAATTTCCCTTTATGGGTTACATAATCCTATCCGTGTGAATTAACACAAATTAATATTGATCTACACTCGAGTGATTGCTTATATTTGGTTGAATGTACGCTGGAATATTTAGACAATACATTCCATTCGTTGGAATGCCACAGTCGATTCTTGGTTTCGATAAATGTTATCGTGTTCACTTTCATAACAACGTATTTTGTTCTCCTCATGTGATTGTGAGGTTATTCTAGACTGTGTATTTTTTGTAGTCAGGTTAATCTGGATATTTGTGTTTTATTTTTTTGAAGTCAGTAGGATATTGCATCTATGAATGTTGAATTGTAAGTTTTTTTTGTATTTTTTATTCTTGTTACCTGTTGAGTGTGTTATCTGTTAATATTGTAATTTATTGTAAGTTCATCATATTTCTTTTTTCTTTCCGTATTTTAAGAAAATTCAGCTGTTTGCAGAATTACTTTAGTTGTTTGGAATATTTCTTCACTTTATTTCTTGCTTTGGAAGTATAAAGTTATTTTCAATTAGTTTTCGGATGACATTACCTTTCTGTTGACGTAAATTCGTTCTTGGGAGTTATTTTATTGAAAACAGTAATTGAGAAGTGTCGTATTGAGAGGCATATTGAAAATAGTATTGTTTAGTTTTTTTTGCTGCAAGATACTTTTATTTTACTGAGACATTGGCAGATATCTTGGGAGTTGCCAAGATGTGTTTTTGTAAACTAGATTATTTTTTAAGTTAACCTTTGTTGATAAAAGTGGTGAAAGCTATTTTATGTTTTTATATATTTTATATCCGTAATTGGTAGTGCAATAGTTTTATTAAATTCTTTTAATATTTTAGTTACCTATTTTGAATTCAAAAAATAGTTTTCTAAAACTAAATGTATGTTCTGTAAGTTGTTACAGAATAGTGACATATTTTTTAAATTTTACTGTCGAGTAAGAAATATTTATTTTTTAATTAAAAATATTAACTTTTGTAACAACAGACTGAATTAAATTGTATAATGAAATGTTATTAAAAAACTTGTCAAAATATTTTGAGATTTTTGTTATCTACAGTGACTGATGTTGCTGTTTTTTTAATGCTGTCATCACCTGGTATTGCTGGAAGATTTTTTTTTTAATTAGACACATGGTCAAAAAGTGTTTGTGATTTCAATTTTTTCCGTTCTTTTACTTGTATTTTTATATTTTTATTTTACTATGTGTTAATCTATAGTCTTTTTTGTATATGTATTGAATATAAAGATTGTCATTGTTGGTGGATCTGTCATTTGTGTTTATAAGGTGTTAAGCAAATGTTGACTCTGTGTTACTGTGAAGTGCTTTTAAATGTTTGTTGTATTATGTGAAACTTTATCCTGTTTAATCAATATAGAACATTGTGCAATCAGAACATTTTGGTTTTATATTTCTGGTGTTTTGTTAAAATCATTACATAAGAAACATAGGTAATTATTTAGAAAGATGATGTACATCAAAAGTTAACAATCTTGGGATTTGTTTTTTTCACCACACTGATTATTATATTCAAAAAAGTGCCGTATTATTGTATTTTTTGAATTATAAAGCTTTTAAAATGAAAAATCACGTATTTCTGCAGTGGTGAGGATAATATTTTGAATTTGTATTAATACTCATGTGTTTAAATGTTTTCTTTTTTTATACAATCCATATCTGATTTTATTATTCTTTCTTAAATATTCCTTGAAATTTGTGTTGACTGGTTTCAGTTTGATAGATAATAATGAAATGTCAATGCAATTAAATTACAAAAATGAAATTAAACGAGTTTCTGAACTTTGATATCAACAAACATAACCTGATGCTAGCTTTGCTTGCCAACCTTGTCTAATCGTATATATTAAATTGGTAGATTTTTAGGCTGAGTCAATAATTGTGCGCAATAACCAATTATGTAGTCTGAAAATGAGATACATTACTCTTGAACAGTACTGAATTACAAAATCTTTGGTAGGGTGCATGTAAATTAACAACAGACGTAACTTGGGTGGAAGGCACTTATTGACACTTTTTTTAATGCTGTATTTGAGTCATTTGCATTAGAATAGAGTTTATGAAAATATAGTTATTTGAATACTAATGTGCCATACTAATTTTATTAATGTGTCATAATAGATTTTTATTCCCTTCTAATGTATTAAGAAAAAGTAAAAATCCATCATTATTATTATAACAAAAAAAGGTAAAATTTTTAACCATAGTAGAGTGACACTTTTTATTACTTATTGGTGATTAACAGTATGACCATAACAACATATGCCAGGATTATTGACTTTTGAATGCCTTTTATTTTTCTTAGGGCCACCATTATTAGAAGTCTTAACTTAAAATACCTGACACAATGAACATTTTTGATGTTGATTCCATTTCACTGAGCGGTTAACAATTACCTGTGATTTCAGGTACTCTGATCACATATTGAATCTATATTTACAATTGAATAATAGGCTTCCAGAATTTTATCCCCTGGACAGGATTGGATTGTTGGGAGATACCTGAGATACCTGCCAGAAACAGTATAAATATATTGCTTCTAATTGTACAGTTAGTCTAAAAAGAGGATTTGTTTAAAAAAGATTGTTTAATAATAAGTGAATGGCATCTTTAAATTTATTACATCCATTGAAATCATTTACTTTTATGCTCATTTTAATTGTGAATTATATTAATATTTGTGAATTAAATTAATTATTATTAAATTAAATAATTATTTATTTATTTAATTTGTGAATTATCTCATTGTTCAAAAAATATATGTTGCCATATACAGATGCAAACATCAAAGTGAAAAATTAACCGTACTAGTTGACATCAACCTGACATTTAGTAAGGCAGTTGTATTCAGTCATGATTTATCTATCATTAATCAGCTCTCTTCTGATAAAAGTAGAGCTGTATTTTATAGCACTCAATTGTATGATAGACTCGCTTGTTAGAGCCAATTTGTTTTTGTGAATTAAACATTTTTTAAATTATTTATAATATCCTATAAGTTGGATGTATTTTTTAAATTAATCTATCCAGTTCTTTTTGTTGGTATTTCCTTATTTGGTGACTCACCAACCACCTTTGTCTTGTTTCAAGTCTTGCTTTTTTTTTTTTATATTCCACCTACTCCTCTGGAACGGATCTACAATCAAGTTTGACTCGCGCCAGAGGAGTGTCCTTTACTCTAGCTCGCCTCCCCGCCCGCCGGTTGTATGTCCGGCACGCGGCAGGTCAGTTCACCGGTTAGCTCTTTTATTTCGTAGGTGGAAATTCCACCTACGACAAGCCGTCATCAGCGAGCGGTTTCTTCTTGACGAGCTTCCTCATCTTTCTTCTTTATAACTGCGGTTATAAACGACGAGATCACATTAAAGTTATCCTCGTTAAGTAGCATTTTATCCACCACATTCTCCGTAGATAATGGCCCTATACGTCTTACACAGGATTGCCTGCTTTCAGTCCAACGGTTACATTCAAATACTACATGTTCAGAGGAATCATAAGCCCCACAGTAAGGACAGTTGTTGTTATCTACCCTTAGTCTCGCACATAAATAGGACCTGAACGACCCATGCCCTGTAAAAAATTGCGTTATCCAGTAATTTATGTCCCCGAACTTCCTTTCTATCCATGGTCGGATCAAAGGTATCAAACGATGTGTCCATCGTCCCGTGTTGGCTACATCCCAACGATGTTGCCAATTACGCAGCATCTCTTCATATGCTTCATTAGAAGGTTGTCCACATGCTATACTCACTCGCATCTCCGCCAGTTGTTTAAGCGGAGGAACTCCTGCAATTACGAGTACTGCCTCGGTGGAGACTGAAGAATATGCGCATATCACTCTTAAGCCCATGCGCCGTTGAATTCCTTCAAGGGCTCTTCTGTTCTTGTCGGCACGCAGAGCTCTTTCCCAGACTTGTATACCGTAAAGTAAGATGGAATTAACTACGTGAGCGTAAATCTTACGCTTCGCGGTTCTGGATCCTGTCATATTACCGAGTAATTGCTTAACTTTGTTTGAATCCACATAGCCATTGAGTAATAAGTCATTGGACTGGTTTTATGGTATTTTCTATTCGAATAATTTAACCTCATTATAATAATTACTACCTGTGTACATCTTCATCTATCTAATTTATAAATTTCCTTTTTTTTACTCTACAATTTTTATCCTCAGCATATCCCTTTATCAAAAAATTAAGTAAACCTGTATGTCTTTATATGATTCACTAACCTAGTTTGCCTCTCTTAAAAGAGGTAACATTTTTAAATTTCAAAGGACAGTCTGTAACAAAATCCTAAAATCTGTTTCAATCATCCTTTTTTTTATTTGTCTTAAGACCTCTTCTTTTAGTGTTTTATCAATCCACGTAATTCTCAACACCCTTTAGTCTCTATGTTTCAAAGATTCCATGTTTTTCTCCTTTCTGCCTTTCCTATTCTTCAGCTTTTGCTACCATAAAGTGCTACACTCTTTGTAGATATTTTGAATAAAATCTCACACATTAGACATTAGTAGTAGACCTTTTTTCTATATAACAGCTGCTCTTGATTGCCCCATTCTACATTTTATCTGAAACGTAGTATCTGCTCCCTTTGTAATTTTACTGCTTAAATAGCAATTTTTATTTATTTTTGGAGATGGCGCGCCCACACACACGCTCGCGCGCACGCACGCACATATAAAAAATAGGATTTTATATTGCATTAATAAAACAAGATTTTTATGTTAAAATTAATTTTTAGTCTTATGATTAATAATTTCATTGCTGGAATGTATATTGTAATTGAATTTAAAAAATATGCCTGTTAAATTTCTCATTTAAGGTTTTTTTTTTATATATATATAGATATTGATTAGTTATAATGGAAGATTCTGGAGATGTCACAGCAGTTGTTGAAAGGGATAATAAACCTGGAAAGGTTCCTATGGCACCTGAAGAACGTTTAAAATTAGCGGAAAAATTAGATGAAGATTTGGATAATTTTATATCTGGTTTAGAAAAGCGGTCGTATGAAGAAGGATGGCCAGAAGATCGGTGGCAAGAGGTCAGCTAAGAATATGAAATAACATTTTATATCCTTATAATAAAATTAGATTTTTATGTAAAAATTAATTTTTAGTCTTTTGGATAATAATTTTGTTGGTGACATGCGTATTTGTAAATGGATGGGTTCATTCTTGTACTGTGATCACATATTTGTGTACTTTTGTTTTCTTTGAATCTTGATTGGAATCTAGAAATGCTATGTTTAGGCTGTACCCTAAACATAGGGTACAGCCTAAACATAGAGTACAGATATCTCTGTCAAGATAGTTGGACAGAGATATCTGTTCACTATTAACTAATGTTGGTTTATGTACAGAGTAACGTTTATAATTATAATTTTTTTTGAGTTTATTTTTTGTTCTGCCATTAGGAGATGGAGAAACATCCATTTTTTATGACAAAAGCACCAGAAGCAGGTGAAGAATTATCACCTTTGTTACAAGGATTACAAGATTTAAAATATGATACTAGTGAAAACACACCTGAAGGTTTGTATTATTTGATAATTTGTTATCCAAAGTGGTAAAGCCTTGTTGTGATCCATGCAAATAATTGATTTTAAGACTTCAGTTGATTTTCATATTTATTTTCTTGAAAAAATAAATTTTAGGATTAAAGTAGTGTCTTCATATTTACTGATTTGATTAGGAATGTTAAGTTATATATTGGAATTGCAGTATTAATTTGTTTCACATTGGCTAAAGGTTTTACAGTTTTTTAATGAGGTTTGTTTAAAATAATATTTTTTCAGTTTAAAAGATTCAAAGTATTATTACATTAATTACACTGATTATTTAAATGTAAAATTATGAAAAAGGTAAGCAACTATATCAGAGTTTAAACAGAAAACATTTTGAAGTGTATTTTTATAAACATCTGTTTATATGTTTGTGATGGATGTACTCTTTTTTTCAATTTTTAATTTGTGAAATCAATTTTTAATTTCATTGTCAAATTGAGGGTAGTTATTTATTATCAGGTACTATATAATAAACAGTTCTAGCTTCTGTCTTGGGATAATTTAAGTGCTTAATATATAGCTAAGTTTGTTCTTTTCTTTTTATTAATTGAATGACTGAGCTTCATAACCTGTTGCCTAGCCTGTAGCTATGGAACAACTTTGAGCAGGTCTGGATAACAACTGCGAAACAGCATGTGTAAACTCTTCTTCACCAATTACTCGGGAACACATGTCTTTGGATTATTCTACAATGAATCCCAGGAAAGTTACCTGACGTAAACTGATTAGGAATAAAATAGTTGACAGCATGAGTGGGAATTAGGAAGTGAAAGTAGATCTTAATCTGATGTCATGGATCTTCGTACAGTGACTCCAGATTGGCAAACGACTCTTGTTTTACACACACCAAAAGTGTTGTGAGTAGATGGTACGGACAACTTACCTCTTACTAATTGTTATGAGCATCTACTGATGGAGGAGTCTTCTGCAACCGTTAAACAGACAAAACATGTTAAGCCTCTTATTTTCTTACTGTACGGAATTGCTAACATCATAAAGTTTATGAATTGTTGGAATCCGTAGTGACAAAAGCTGATTACAATATGCAAATTATAAATAGCAAATAGCTTTAACTTTTCTCTAACGACACAGAAAGCTACAGAAAAATTATTCAGATGATGTGAAAATAATCTTATAAGTCACACATTCACAAGACAAGATTAGAGGTCATTCAGAGTGACCTTGAGAAACCTTCACCATTCTATTCCTTTGATTATAATAAAAGATGACATTGAAAGTAAAGGTCATACAATTAGGAGTATTATCAATGCCTGCCATAGAACTACCACAGAACCACTACCCACTTTCTTAGTGAATTTAGAACCCCAAAGCAACAACAATGATATTTGAAATTAAGTATTTGGCTAATTTTTGTGTAAAATTTGAAATGCCCAAAAGAGCTCCTGGCATCATAGAGTATAATGTGCAGGCGGGTCATAGGACTATCAGTTGCCTAAAGAAGGACAGGAGCATGCCAGTGTAATTTGCCATCAGGATCACCCAGTAATTTGTAAAGGTTGTTGGGGGTGTATAAGAGATTCTTCAGAGAAAGCAAAGGCAAAGAAAGAGTTATGCTCTTAAGATTGTATCTAAAGGATTCCTAGGCTCCCTGGGTAAGTCAGTTGACCATCCCCAGAAAGATCACTAGGACAGGTTGTAACTAATAACCTGAATAACAGTTTGGATAATCGGTTCAATGCTTGCTTAAAAATTGCTGCATGAAATATCAACAGTATTTTGCATCGGTAAGAGGAGTTGGAGATGCTACTTACTCAGACAAACTGGTTATTGTCTTTATCTCAGAATCCCACTTTAAAAATCAAAATTTTTTATACATTCGGAGTTTCAAAATGTATATGACCAACCATCCTGATGGTAAGACCCACGGGAGTTCTGCTATATTGATAAATACAGGATAAAATATATTCAGCTTCCTCCTTTCGAGACTGCTCACATCCAGGTGACCTCAGTCACCTAGATGTGTATTGAAGCTGGATGAGATATTGGACTAGATGGGTCACTCAGATTTTTGCATTCTATTGTCCACCACATCACGTTATCTCAGAGGACATGTTTTGTGAGTACTTTAACCCGCTTCGTAACAGATTCATCACAGGTAGTGATTGGAATGCAAAAAACATATTCTGGGGGGGTTACGCCTAACAACTACATATAGCAGAGCATTGAAACTGTCTATAGAAAGATTGCAATTGAATGTTATTGCCAGGCTTGAACCCACTATTGACCTACAGATCTTGCAAAGATCCACGACTTGCTGGAATTTTTATCACCTCAGGCATTTTGTTTAATACTGTTGTGCAGAATGTTTGCGATTATGTCTAACCACTCTCCTATAATTCTTACCTTTATTGTAATTATTATATGTACAATAAACTCTATCTTGCACAACAAAAAAACTGTTGGGGTTCTTACCGGGACTGGGTGGAGGCAGAGTTGCCTTTGATATTTCACTGAAGTGTGCAGATGATATCATTGAAGCTGCTAGATACTTAAGTTAAACAATGCGGTTGGCTGTTTGGCTCTCCACCTAGTGAGAAGTGTGCTAATGTGATTGGCAGGGATTACTAAAGGGAAGTTTTCATTCTGATTTCTGACAAGAGAATGATCAGGAAGAGAGGCAGTGCTGCAGGAAGCCAGAGGTCAGTTTAAGAAGGTTGCTGAGAAGATCAAGGAGTCATTCAGGGATTTAGTTGAAAATCTGTCTCCTGTCAAGAGAGATGATTATTCATTATGAATAGTTACTAAGAAATTTGGGTGCACATCCCTGTAATTTCCTCCTTTATAGACTTACAACGATGTGAAGAAGGCCATGCTGCTTGCTAGACTTCTTTGCATTGTCTTCTACCCGCACGATGATGAGCTAGGACCAGGGAAAGGGAAATTTTTTACTTTTTGAATAGCTCTAAACTTCTTAGTCTGCTCATACGACCAATCTCTTTGAAAGAGGTATCTAGTGAACTCAAGGGGATAGAGAAAATGATTCCTGGGTTTGACTCTACAATTCGACTTGAAGAAGCTTCAGTTGGTATTGGATGCAATCAGTACATGACTGCACAAGTGGAAGAGTAGTCAGTTTGGCGAAATCTACCCATGTTACATTTACAACTAGGAAAGCAGATTGCCCTTCAGTTTACTTAGATACTGTTGAAATTCCATATACAACTAGTGTGAGTTATCTTGACTTACACCTAGATTGACATGACGTGGAGAGGTCATGTACTATAGAAGAAAAAACAAATTGACCAGAAATTCAAGCGTATGTATTGGCTAATGGATAGCGGTTTTCATTTGTCTCTCTAATTGTTCCTTCTATATAAGACCTTCTTGAAACTGGTATTGACATATCGGATTCAGTTCTGGGGAACAACTAGTGGACAGCAATATTAAAATGATCCAAAGGTCACTGAACAAGGTATTGGGAAAGTGACCCAACTGCCTTGGTTCTCAGAAATTCTGAAATACCTGAATACCTGGGGTCCTGTATGTTTGGGATGAGGTTGACTGTTTCATTTCTAAATATGTGGTTAGGCCAACATGTAAATCTCCTTGCTTTGAACCTGCTTGACAATGGTGATGATGTTAGACAATTTAAAGGGTTCATGTGCCGGACCTTAGTGGTGGTCGTTGAATATACTCTATTTTCATGTTTTCTTTTTTCCCGGTACTTTTTTACTTTGTACATTTACCTATTTCTGTTGCTATTTTTTGTTTCCATTGTTGATACCTATTTACTATTGTTATTTGAATGTTATTACTGTTTGTCATATTCTTGCTTTGTATTTACCTGTATTCACTTATTTTGACAGCCTTTTATTTATGCCTGTGCTTGATTTTTCATTCATTCATTCATTTATCTACCTGTTCAGATGTGCATGAGAATCTTCTGTTTGATAAAAATACTGTGAGCGAACTGAATGTGTTGGGCGCATATGTTCCGTAGTTTGGAGAAATTACAGAACCCAGTGATGATAGTGCTTATGACTTATTAAGTGCATTACATTTATATAATTATTTACTGTTTGTTTTCGTGGGGGGGGATCTCATTGGATGGCCCTCTCTTATATAATATTTTAGCATATTTATTTATGGTTTCTTCAGAAGAAACAGATTGTAAATTTTTGTTCTACAGAAAAAAAAGTGTATTTTTATATTTGAATAAGTATCTTCTCCGATCAATTAAAAATTTTCCCAATTTCTATGTATTAGTTATTTTTGGTTTTGATATTTAATTCTTCTAAACGGTCATTGTGATTTATTTTTTATTGCAGTAGCGATAATAGTAATATCAATTTAGTGTCATATTAAAGTAATATAATTTTTAGTAAGGTGAGTGTATAAATTAACCAATGAACAGTTTTGATTTGTATTGTATCTTATCTATATAAATATATTGTTTTATTTTGATATCAATAAAAAAAAATAGATTAATACAATTTATTGAATTAATAAATTACTTAATGTTTTGTACAGAGTTAGCTTTGACATATAAGGAAGATGGTAATTTCAATTTTAAATGTAAGAAGTACAGGTTGGCTATAATGAGTTATACTGAAGGTTTAAAGCAGAAGTGCCATGATGAGGATTTAAATGCTCAGTTGTATAATAACAGATCAGCATCTCATTATTTTTTGAAAAATTACAGGTAAGTGTAATTAAAAAAAGATTATTATCTTTAATTGATTACTTAAAATATTGTTAATTTTTCATAAAGACATAGAAAACAATAAAACTCACCTCATTATACTGCTTACACTGTTTGCAATGGCTCTCTATTACTGCAAATAGTTGAACCTAAAATCTAATTCCAAACCTTACAATTACCTTATTTACATGAGATTAGGGATGTCTAGGAATTCAATATTATAAAAACATTTTTCAATTTTAAAACTACTTCAGAACATTTTTTTTCATCGTCCCAGTTACTTGTGTCATGCTAATATTCATGAAGAATATTGCCGTGACATAAAATACTTATGATTAAATCATACATAAGATACATTGTCCATTTTTTAACTGTCTTCTATCACAATTAAACAGAATGAAATCATACTAATGGTCACTTTTTTTAATTCTTGACTGATAACAGGCATTCATCCTAAACAATATTTGGTTTATTAATTTAAAATAAACCAATTGCAATGAATTGATATATATTTATTCTTAAATTTTAGCAATATGAATTTTGAATTTTTTTGTTTTACCTTAGAAGTTTTGTATTATTTTATTAACATGCTATTTTATGGTTATTTTCAATTGCTTAGTTAATTAGAAAATTTCCTATTTTAATGTGTAAATACTGAGTGTTCTGAGGATTTTTTTAAAAAGATTTGTTAGTTTACCCAGAATACATCAAATAACAGTAATAATTTATTTGTACTGCGTTTATAAAAATATAATTATTTTATCTTTAAAATTTTATGCGTTGGGTGTAAAATAATTTAATATTTATTGTTATTATGTAGTCTTTAATGTAGTTTCTCATTTGTGACATTAAAGTATCTTTTTTAATTCTGTATCTATTTTTTTTTATTGAGATTTTGTGTATTTTATTTAGAAAATTTTGCCTGAACCTTTTCCAGAATATGGTTTATGTATGAAAAGAAGGTTCTAAATTTGTGGAAAAAATTGGGCAAAACTTCCACGTAATTTATGTTAGAAAATAGCTACTATTTCAGGTTTATCAATTTTTTTATAAAAAGTACATCCAAGAAAAAATTCTTGAAAATTTAGTGTAGTACTAGAAAATTTCATAATTTAGCTTTTTTAGTAGCTACGAGTTGTGTGAGAAAAGTAATGAAACTGACTTTTTATTTACCAAAGTTTTTATTTTTTTCAAACAACAATATTATTCCCTTCAAAGTAGTTCCATTGGGCAGCAGCTATACACCGGTGGAGTCATTGTTCCCACTGCTGGCAGCAGTGCTGGAAGGCTTCAACTGGTAAGGCTTTTAACTGGTCAGTCACAGTCTTTTGAATGTTCTCCAAAATGATGTCCTTTTAAGACATGTTTCAATTTCGGAAAAAAGAAAATTACAAGGACTCAAATCAGGCAAATAGAGGGAGGGTTGAGGAACCGTAGGAATGCGTTTTGAGGTCAAAATTTCCCTGATGGAAATGGCTGTGTGACACGGCATTGTCATGATGAAGCATCCACTTGTCTGCAATGTCTGGTTTCATGCGCATCACTTTTTCTGAGCCTTTCAAGGACGCCTTTGTAAAACACTTGGTTGACATTATGTCCTGGAGGAACAAATTCTTTATGCACGATACCCCTTCTATCAAAAAAGCAAATCAGCATGGTTTTGATCTTTGATTTGCTCATTCGACATTTTTTCGGTCGAGGAGATGACGGAGTATGCCACTTTTCGCTTTGCCGCTTTGTTTCAGGGTCGTACTCAAATATCCAAGATTCATTACGTGTGATCACATGATTGAAGAATTCTTGGTCATTGTCAATCCTTTCAAGATCAACGCACATGTTTCTTCGATTGTCCTTCTGTTCTGTTGTGAAGTTTTTCGGCACCGATTTCGCACAAACCTTTCGCATGTCCAAATCGTCTGGCAAAATTTGATGTATGGTAAAAGTGTTTAAATTTAACTGTTTAAACACTCATCATCCTTATTGTTAAACGACGGTCTGATCTCACAAGAACCCTCACATGCTCAACGTTTTCGACAGATTTTGAAGTTGAAGATCTCCCGTTGATCTTCAACGTGTTCTCGGCCTTCCAAAAATGATTTGTGCCAGCAGAAAACTTGTGCTCTTGATAAGCAATGTTCCCCATAGGCCTGTTTCAACTTTTCAAAGGTCACACTCGCAGATTCCCCAAGTTTAACACAAAACTTGATTGCACAACGTCGCTTTAAATTCTGATGCTTCATTATTGTAACACACAACAAAAACACAACTTCACTGATAGCGGTGTCAAAAATGTGTTGGCTGAACGGAGTTGAAACTCATACTGAGCATGTGGAAGGGATGAACAACCCGGTCTAGCACAGACTGGTAGACAGCGTTGCCAGATCGCTCGCAGTGTTTCCAATCTCATTATTTTTATCATACACCTTGTATATATTTTCATAATATTCTGATTTTATTAATTGACAATAGGTTAAACATTTTACTTTTATTTCTTATCCTATATGTAACAAATATTTTTCCTTATTAATCCAATGCATCATTTTCTACGGATCTTCATCAACAGAAACAATTTTTAAAATTTACTATGGAAATATTGAAAATTAAAATAATGTTTAATTAAATAATATTTGTTGATTTCTGTAAAGCAAAGATACAGAAATAAATTTAAAAAAAAAGTTTACTTCCTATACATAGATGAGCTAATTTTGTTTATTGACATATATTTTTCTTTTATACTGTCACTGTAAAATGTCCATGTAATTGAAAATTATTGTTGTTGATCATGTTTATTATGGCTCAGATTTGGGCTCCTTTTAGAAGTATTAAATAATAGTACTATCACATCATTTCCCTTCATGTTATTTGACTTATATAAAGAAACAAAGCAGGAGAAGGGGAATTGGCAGCAATGTTGATAGTTTTTTAAAATTATTTTTTAAATTTAAGTTTACAAAAACATAGATATTTATAAAGAAAATTAAATAAAAAGTTAAACACAAATTTCATAGTAACATGAATCAGTTTTCTTAGTAACTTACCAAAAAATTATGATTATTAGAATGAAGACCAAACAAATAGTTTAGTTTCTCACATAACTCCCATTTTGTTATAAAAAGTTTTTAAACTGTTTTTACATTGTTCATGTAACAACCAGTACAAGTCTATTAAAATGACCATTGAACTATCAATAACCAAGATATAATTTTTGGATGAATGCTCTCTTTATTACATAATTGTCAATAAGAATGTATTCTAAGGAGTCGCATCATGGAGATTATTTATATAAAGACAACTTCTGGTGTTGAAAAAAATTAACTCCTAATTTTTAATTATTTGTAAACTATGTTTTTAGATATTCACTGGGACTAATTTAGTCTTATTGAATTTGAATTGCATGTTATACAATGGCTGCATAAGTAACTGTATTGATATTTAATATTTAAAACAAGTTTTTAAAAATTCCCTGAAGTAATTGTTTTTATTATATTCAGCTATTGTGTATAATCTGTTTTGTTTTATTTGATTACAGATCATCTTTAAATGATTGCCTCTCTGCACTTAAATTAAAACCAGATTATATTAAGACATTATGCAGGGCAGCTCAGTGCTATTACCATCTAAGGGATTACTCAAAGTGTATAGAATATTGTGATATTGTGACTTTAAAGGAACCGCATAATAGTGAAATTGGATTGTTAAGAAAGGAAGCTACTAACAAGAGGGTAAAAATTATGTTATTGTTTTTATTTATATGAAGCTGCTTAATTTAATTATATTATTTTTTTATATTGGGTAGATCTTGGTTGTTGTTTCGTAACATTTAAAGTAAATGATGCCTTTTTAAAATAAACTGATATACTTTTTATATTACTATATTATATAATTTAATATTAGATGTAATACTATACTCTGAATTTTAATATGTAAATTAAACTCTTAGTTTAAATGCAGTATTTTTTAATGAGGAATGTTGTAATACCAATGTATTTCTCACTTAATTGTTTGTTAGTTTATAATTTCTAGATTTAAATTACTTTATAAATTCATATAAAACTGGTGAGATGTTCAAGAGGTATTTTTTTAGGTCAAAAACATTTTTGTATTTCACTCCTTACACTTTGTACTACTTTTCTACATAGTTAGCTTGTTTATTTAAACATTTATAATAATGTTTTAGTAAATTGTTTATGCTCCCATTGTAGAAATTGGCCAGTTGTAAAGACAACCAGTCTTCAACTATTGTTTTCACTTGTTCATTGATGTCAAACCACTGAGCGCCGAGAACAATAGCTCCTCCTTCAGTTAGCTGAACTGGCGCAATGTCTGGACTGTAGGGTGGGTGGTGTATTTGCTCCCATCCAAAAGATTTGATTAACTTTAGAGTTTGAACATCAAAATGAGTTCATGTGTTGTCATGCAGCAACAAAACTTCAGTTGACAGTAGGCCATGTTTCTTATTCTGTATGGCATGCCGAATCTTTGTCAAGGTCTTGCAGTATTTTTTTTTTATTGTCAATTTAAAATGACGTGTACAATTTTATTCAGCATATTTATCCTTGATGCAGCTAGCAAAAGAAACCTTGAGCACTAGCTCATAGTTCATATCATAGATAGTTCATATCATTAAACGGATGATTAATAAAAGAATTAATTAAAAATAGAGTATTTAACTAAACAAAAATATGTGATTTTTATAACATGATACATAAGAATAAAAAAAAAAAATTTTAATTGAAAAATTAAGTTAAATAAAAATACATAAAAGAAAAAAATACATAGAACCAGAATGTAAAATTATTTAAATTTACATTGAAATCAGATAAAATAAAATACAATAAATTCATAATCTAAAAGGTGAGAAAGAAACACTTTCATAATGGAGAAATTAAAAAAAAATACCTTATAAGATAATGTATGATATCCACAAGAAATATCCATAAGACAACTGATTACTATTATGATTTATACTGCCTGAGCATTCACTTAAACATTCACAGTTTTATATATATAGATAGATTTTTTAATGTTAAGTAGCTAAAAGCTACATAAAAGTATGCAACTGAGTTTACTGTTGTTCCTTTGGTCATAAAGGTCTCACAATATGCAGCTGAGTTTACTGTTGTCCCTTTGGGCATAAAATTGACTTACAAGATACCATGTCTACCACTAGACACAATGCATGTTAACATTGTGTGTATGTGATGTGAGAAATCTGTGCCTCATCCCATGTGAAAATGCGGTCCATAAGTTGATCTCCTTCTTCACTCTTATCAGGTGAAATATGTTAAAACACTAGCCATTCTCCTTTTTTGGTGTTCTTCAGAAACAGCCTGGTAACTCATTGGGAGCACAGGTTTTTGAACCACAAGATTTCAGAAAGATCTTGGTTATGTTGTAATGGTTTTTTAAATAAGTCTATTTTCTTTTTCAGTTAGCAGCAGAAAGAGATGTTCGTAAAAAAAAATTCCAAGAAAAGATAACAACAGAAAATAAAAATAAATTACTTAAAGCTGTTCGTGAACGTGGCATTAAATTGTTAGGATATGGTAAGCTTTTAGCTTTAACAAATTTAATAAAAGTTCTTATTTTTTATTTTGTGTAATGATTTATTTCTGAATGTACTTAAGTTACTTAAGTATTTAAGGTATGAGGACTACTCAGGAAGGAATGATAATGAATTCATTTTGTGTCATGCAATGAAAATATGTTGATAAAACAAGTTGTGGTCCTTTTGGGGTGGCATGCACTTTAATATGTGTATATCTGATAGCACTGTGCTGACAATGCTTTAATGTTTAGCAGTTGTGATTAAAAAATGAAGTCTGTACATGATGAGCAGTTGTGGTTTTGAAATTTTGTATCTCCAGAACTTCCACAAAAGCTGCAAAATGTTGCCACAAGCATATGGTAAAGGTATTGCTCCTTAATTGATCACATTTTGATAGTTTAAATAGTTTCAGTAGGGGAATATTGTGATCACACTACAGGACATTCTGCATATTTCAGCAATTGAATTGAATGAGATCATGATTAATGTAACTGTCGTCATTGTTTAGGAAGGTTGCTGAATAACAATGGATGAATTGGAGGACATGTTATGTATAACCTGTAGTAGTGGATTACCACCACTTTGTAGTGGGTTCACCATTCTGCACAATCATTTATATGTGCAGATTGGTGCTGAAATTGCTAAGATCTGAACAGATCCTGATGTGAGTGGATATGCGTTGGAAGATTTGGTATTTGGTATTATAGTCCCCACATGCTACACATCGCATGTGGTACACATCACAGGTCCACATCGCAATTAACTGCGATAAGAACCTATGATCTTTCACATCAGTTTAGAGTATGAAACTGAAGTCGTTTTGTTTCTTTTGCCACTTACACGAAGAGCTGTACCAGCTGTAATTTGTATGGCCTGAAATGCAGTTTTGTCTTAACATATACCAAACAGTAATATGAGGAATCCGGACATCCTGTCGTTGGCATTTATGATAAAATCGCTGAGTTAGGTAAACGAAACAGGGGGGTAGGTTTTTGCTGGATCCCTAGCCACGTTGGAATTCTAGGTAACGAGAGGGCAGATTCTGCTGCGAAAGAAGCGTGTATTCAGCCTCCTTTCACCACCCGAGTTACTACCTTTGATTTTATCAATCATATAAAACAATCACTGCGAGCAAGGTGGCAAAGTGGCTGGATGGCTGCCGTCGATAATAAACTTCGACGGATTGAAGATTCAGTGTTGCCATGGGGCTCCTGTTGCAAGAACTCTCGTCGTGAGGAAGTGGTCCTCTGCTGGTTACGGTTGGGGCATACGAGGATCACACACGAATATCTAATGTCAGGAGAAGACCCACCCCTGTGCACACGATGCAACTGCTGCATGACTGTACACCACATTCTCGTGGACTGCATATGTTATGCGGTTTTGCGTCGTCAGTTTAATATACCCAGCAGCATTCATGATATCTTGTGCAATGATGGCGGGATTTTGGAGCGGATGTTTCTCTTTTTGCATAGTACAAGGTTACTGCAAATGATTTAATATACTCATATATGTTTTTCTGTAAGGAGAGTTTTTAATAATTTTAACCTTTATTTTCGATTTGATTTTTTGGTTCTGTGTTTAATTTTTACTATCCGGGGAGGGGATTTTTGCACAACCCATCAGAGTTAGGTAAGTTTTATACTTTCTTTATTCTATTATTTTAACTTTTATATTTTATCAACTTTGTCTGTGGTATTAGTTTTGGGTTTTATTTTGCCTTCTTTGCTTGTTTTAGTAAATTTTTATTATGTGATTAATATTACGTTTACACCTTGTATGGTTTATTATTTTGGAGTTATTTTACCCTTTTAATAATAACTACCGGGCGATGATAACGCCCGGGCGTTTTTCGCCCACAAACAACAAAAAAAAAAAAAAATACAAGGAATCACAAATTCTTGACTAGTGCAATAATAAGTGGACTTTTCAGGCTTTGCTGAAAATTCTAAAATAAATTAATTCTTACTCATTTTTGATTACCTTTGTACTTTCAAATGTCAATTTAATCATTTATTAATTACTTTTATTATTTTCATTTCTTTATGTTTATTGTGAATTGTTTATGTATAACTTGATTTTATTGACTGAAATAATTGATCTTTAATAATAACTGACACTTGACTCCTTTGTATTTCATATCATGTGTTCGTTGTGTAGCTATTAGTCTGTGGTGACATTTGATCTTCATTTATGATTTTAAGAAATAATTTAATTTTGAATAATAGTTCAGTAATAAAGTTAAATAGTTATAAGTTTGTATACAGTTATTTAACATAAAGTCAGATCTAACTAATGACATAATGTTATGATGCAACTTGAGACCCGTGTAATATATTTTCATTATTCTCAATCATACATATTATTACTTTAAATAAGCAAATAAAATGCTATTATTAAATAGAAATGAAACTATAAATTGGAACACAAATACAATCTACAAGATAGCATGAATGAAACAAAAAAAATTGTCTTCTACAGAAACAATTTACTCTGTTTATGAGCTCTAATAATCCTGAATTTTTTGCATCTCCATTTAACATTTATATGGAATCTGTGCTCAAATAATTTTCATTACACCTTCTGAATTACTGTTTATTTTGTATCTTAATGCATTTTTTTAATTTACTGTCATTTTGTGCATTATAAGTTTTAAATTATGAATATGTACTTTATTAGCTCTATATTTTATTTTGTAATTATTTGTGTACTTTATGATATTAATCTGATCAAAGTTTTTACGATGGTTTTCTTTGATTTCCATGATTTAATACGTTTGGCTGGATCAAGGAAAACCAGGAAAGTTCCTTAGGGCTGGGTAAGTTCCTTTTTGTTAATGAAGTAGCACTCATGCCCTGATGTGATCTATTTAATAATGTATTATTCAGTACTAATTGGAATAAAATATTTATTTATTCATCCAGTAAGCTTCTGAAATTACTTTTATTCTTTTACATTTTTATTGTAACATTAAAATACAAAGATTTAAATCATGTTTCAGAATCTGAAGAATTAACATTATCATCGTTAGAAACAAAGTTTCCTGCAGTAGTTAATAGAAGGGTTTATTTAGATAATGGTCGTTTGATTTGGCCTGTTATTTTTCTTTATCCAGAATATAAAATGACTGATTTTGTTCAAGAATTTCATGAAGATTCATGGTAGGTAATTCAAACAATAATGTAGGATTTTAGATTAATTTTTACGCATCCTACTTCTTATTAAGGTTTTGAGGAGTATGCTGTTTGGTTGAAAAGTTTATTTATAATTGTTATTTTTAGGTTAAAAATGTTTCTATTTTTTTTGTTACTCTTATTATTTTGTTTAAATTTAAAAATTAAAATTAATTTTTGTTTAGTTTTAACGACCATTTGATTGAGATGTTCCATGAAACTGCACCATGGGATACAGAAAAGAAATATAATCCAGAAAATATAGCAGTTTATTATGAAGATGAAAATGGAAAAGCCCACAGTGTTCTAAAAACTAGCAGTCTTGGACAGATTATTTCACGGGATGAGTAAGTCAATATCTATGACCATTTTATGCTAGAAAATTACCTTATAATTCTGACAATTAGGTGAATTCAAAAATGTCACACAAAAAAAATAATTTTAAAGGAAAATATTTATATTCTGTTAAGGAAATATTCACGTTTTACTTTTGTAGAATTACCTATTTTGTACAGCAGTCAGGAAAAATAAGCTGTTGAAAGTAAATTCTTCCTATTGTTTTGTGCTCTCATGCACATGCACACAAACACATTCAAATCAGTTTTATTTTTTTTTTTAAGTAACACTATTGTGAACTTGTTCCATTTTCAGTTTTGATGTTCCAAATACAGGTAGCTGTATTATTTATGCTTTGTTAACTGACATAAAATTTCTACTCTGTCATAACCATTGTAAGAATGTTTAGAATTTAAATAAATATCTATTTACTATAATTATATTATTGAAACTATTATTTATTTTTATGTTGAGTTGAATTTTAATTAGTCCCCTTTGTATTTTTAGTATCTGTTTATTTGTTTAATTAATGGTATGTTTTAGAGATATATTACATATTTATATACATTAAAAAAAATTATCTATACACATTTAAAAGTAATTACAAAATAATAAGTTAAGTATGAGGATAACAATTTTAATTTAATTGGCTGGTGTTGATTGTTTGATTTAGTTGCTAGAACTGCTTCAGTAATAGCCAGTAAGCATTTTATAATTAACAAAATATGAGCAGTACAACTTCCATAAATATTAGACAAAACTGAGGCTGTGACAAGTTCATTAAGTGTACATTATTAAGTTGAAAAAAGATTGTCCTTATTATGTTTGACTGTATCTAGTGATTTATATTAATATATTACTTAGCAACTTGTTTCAGTTTTTAGATCGTGTTCATTATTGTTTTGCAGTTATGCTGTATAGAAGGTTTAGTTATTATAGACATCTAAAAAACGGGAAATTGAAACAAATAAATATTCTTTTGGTTTTATACTCTCAATCCTTAAGAAAATTAGTGTGTGCAAATCGGTTACTGGTTAGTAATTCTTATATGTCCATTTTGTTAATACAAGTTGTATGTAAATTTGTGTGTAAAAGTATATCTTGCAAGTAAAGCTTGCAAGATGTGAATGTGAATTCACATCATTCACATGTGAATGTGCTTGATCACATTCATATGTGAATTTAATCTACAACTTTTTAAAATATTTCATAAGTGTTAATTATTTTTTTAAAGGTGTGACATTTGTTCAGAGCATCCTGTTTATATATAAGTGTATAAAGTAGGCAACTAAATAACCACTTTAGTAAAAAATTATAAATTACATAAGTTTATAAAAAGTCAAATATATGTCTGTCCAAAATTTAAATCTCATTGTCTCTTAGGTGGACTAAAGCTGGTTTTATGGCTGCATTTTGATGTTAGATAATGATATGTAGTATTGTTTTCTTTTTTATTGTTTGCACAATGAATTTTTAATGTAGCAGTAAGCAAAGATGCTTTTTATTGAGTGATTTTGATGTAACCTGGATTAAATTTTGCAGGTCGCCAATTAAAATTTGACTACCTTATTGTGAAATGAGAATTAATTATAACATCGTTAGCAAATGCATGTTTAAATTCTTTTGTGATGTATACCGTTAAATGGCTGGAGGAGATTTATAAATTTGCCCAGTGGAACCCAAAGCAAGTCTAACTAAAATTACTGTCATTTAAGGAGGTTATTTGACGACTGTACCTTGACTAGCAAATAGTTAATAAAATTAATTGATAAGTGTTGATTATACAGTTGACTGGGTTAATGGAAAAAGTAAACTTTAACCAGAATATTTCATACTTCATTTTCATTTATTTTTACTTTTAAATGTTATAATTGTTTTTATTACATCTCTAATTGCACGTTTGTTTGTTAAATATAATCGATAAGGCAATAATATTTTTGATAGTAATTGTTAGAAAAAAGAATCCCAATTAAAGCTCAGTTGAATTATGATAAATTTATTTAATGTATTATAACTATATTTACTCTTTATTTGAATTTTGTTCTATTTATTATGTACAAAGGTAGTACAAAGAAACTGTATAATTCATATTGTAAACCAGCTAAACTTACTACTACTGTCCAGTCTGGGAAATTAATACTACAAGCCACCTGTTCAGTCCCCCTCCACAATCATTTTTTATAAAATTTATGTAAAGAATTAATGAACAGTGTATAACAAACAGTAAAGCGATACTAATTTTTGACATTAATGTTTGATTTTTATTATGTATTACAGTTTCCGTGTGGATCATGGTACACCTGCTTTTATTATTCTTGTTAAAAACAGTAATGCTGAAAGAATTTATCTTAGCAGTGCTTAGAAATAAGGAGGTTAGTTATTTGGTATTTTTTCTTCTGTATTTTTATTCTGATTTTGTAATATATGTGAAATAAATGTTTTTATGATGTTTACGGTGGTTAAATGAATACCATTAATATTCCCATTTGCAGAAGAAGTGAAAATTCTATTTTTCTATTATTTTGGTGCAGGGCACCAAATAGGTTCAATCAAACTTCACAAGAGGGGGTTGGTGGTTGTAGGCAATGTGTGTATGGTGCTGAACATTCCTAAGGTGTGTTCAGTAATTTCTAATATATTTACTTTGTAATTCTGTACTTAATTGATGATTTTACTTACCTACAAAAGGGATTTAAAGGTGATTTAGACATTTTCTTATGTTTTATTGCAGGGATGGGAAAATTTGACAGAAAAAAAAATCTCATTTCAATTTATTTTTATTAAAAAAAAATATATTGACTAATTTGTATTAAAAAATATTTTTGTTACATTTGTTTGAAGATACTACTTAAAAGGTGCTTGATTTTCATTCATGTTTATATTTTTACATATCGCAATAGACTTCATTGAACTAACTACTACTAGTATCCCTATTATAACGCTTTTTTATTTTTTTAAATGCATTTTAATAAGTTACAGTGGTCTACATATTGCTTTGTCACTATCCTGTGTAAACCCTTCATTATTGGTACCATGATGTGTGTTATTTTCCTTTGTTTCTGTTACTATTTGAACATATTTGTACTGCATTGCTACTAAAATGAAAACTCCCATTACGACTAACATTAAGCCTCCGTAACTAAAAAATTGCATTGCCTGAAACGGAATAAAATTATAAATGAGTTTTATTATGGCATTATATCATTAAAAATAACAATATTTTAATTCATAATTTGAGCTTTATATAAATTATATTGTCGCATGTACAGTTACGATTTACTAAAAACAGTAGAAAAATCAATTCATAAAATTCACTTTATTCACTATTACTGTTTACAAAAAATCTAACCCAATACTGTCACTTTCACTTTCAATCAGTACATAGTTGTACTTCTGTTAGGTGACTGACCAATTCTACTGTGTACTACTGTATTGAAATGCTTTTCCCCCGGTGGTGAGCAGAACAGCAAATCACGTTACAGCCTCAGCTCTCTTCCGAAGATCATCTTGGCGAGTGTATTGCCAGTGGTTTCATGCACAGCTGCTCTGTAAGCCATGAGAAAGTGAGGTAGTTTGTAGTCCCGTTCTATCATGCCATCTGACTGTGGGTGAAGGGACATGTGTTCTTGTTGAAAGACAAGATTCAAAGTTCTGCTTATGGTCATTGTATATTTCTTGTTATACCAAAATGGCAGAAGAATTCATTCACTTCCAGAACTTCCTTTACTCTACTGTTTGGGAGAACAAGTTGAACAGACCATTTTTCCATCAGTGGAGAGACATTCCTGGTAAAGTATGCCATTTTCACTACCAGAGAATTCTATTGTGCCTAATAACTTTTGTTCACCGAGCTTTGATTGCTGATTTTCTCATATTTTGTTCTTTCTCCAGCTTCCAATATCTGCACCTGTTAATTGAGTTTCTCTCATTTTTTTTGCCAGCCTCATTGCTGCTACAACATTATAGGGTCGTCTGGAAACAGCATCTACATTTAAAAACTTCCTCCTTGGCCAATGCTCTGCCTTGATCTTGAAGGCGTTCTACTAAACGTGCTGTCTATCCCTTGAGATTTTTAAAAGCCACATGATCACTGAATGATAGATATTTGTAGAAGTTTCTAGTGTCTTTACTACAGCAAGTATTTCTCAAGTCGTGCAGTAATTTCTCTCTGGTTTCGATAGAATTTTGCTGAAATAGCCGATTACTTATTCTCTTCATCTTGAATTTGCGAGAGTACTCCACCGATTCCAGTGTTGCTTACATCTGTGTCAATAATTTGGCTGAACATAAATTGTTCAAAAGTTCAAATGATTTGGCTTCATGACCCCATCTTCACCATTTTTCTTCTTGACTAGAACTATGTGACTAAGGACTGTTCACTGGCTGCTTTATCTTTCATATCCTTCACCTTGACTTTATTTTGTTTTGCTACAAAACAGGTGCCGTGGTTGATGAATTGCTGGGTGTCTCCTGCATCAATGTGGTGATACATTTCATTTGTATCACTGCAGGAATCTTCTGTTGCAAAGAGATTTTGGTATTCAATGATAAACTGCCATAGTTGCCAAGCTGTACTGCCTAGTATCCGATACTAATTTTTGTAAATGGCCATCCATACATCCCTTCTTTTTCAGTACTATGTCTGGAGAAGAAGCAGAAATGAAGAGGAAGATGAAAGAAGTTGCCTGTCTGGCTCAATGTGAGACCTGCCGGTGGATGCCAGCATCCCTGCTGGAGCAGCAGGCTTGGTCAGCCTGCCGAGGAAGCCGCTGACCAAAGCATACGCCGCTGGGTGCGTACACTAACTTCTCACCACAGTTCACTCGCTGGGGTTCAAATATTCACTTTTCCCAAAGGAATAGTGAATAGTTTGTTTTAAAATTTTGATTTGGTTTTTTTTTTCAAATGCCCAACATTTCACTACCCGATCATCCAAAAAATGTAAAAAAAAAACCATAAAAATCTGTGGAAGATATATTTATGTACTGTTGCCATATATGTGCTGAGCTACACATCTGCGAGTGCAACGTTAGCCTTTCAGATGTAGTGGGAGTACAGTATACCTACGTGTCTGTACAAGCGCCGCACCAAGCCAGCTGACAGCGCAACACATCCCACCACAGCCGCCCCCTGCCTTTGGCCGCCTATATATAAGACGGTGTCAGTACTGCAGTGACTTAATTCGTCATCAAAGTTCTTTTGATGTGTTTTTTTATGTTAAATAGTCTTTTATTGATTTTATTACTTCTGATTACTATTATTTACATGAAAGTATACTTACTTGACTGTCTGAACGTAGTAACTCTGCTATGAATACTACTGTTAAATTGCCTAATGATATTGACAGTAGCCACAGTGAAGATGTCACACTCTTCATGCTATTTGGTGCCTTAAAATAAAATGCAATTTAAATTTTCAGTTTATTTAATTATATTATGATTTTTCTTATTTATAAAATACTCAAGGTAGTTTGTTTATTATATTAGTTTATTTTAATATATATTATATTAAAATAAACTTATATATATATTATATTAGTTTATGCTCTCACTCTAAGCGAAGTCTAAATGGTCAATCAGATTTTTTTTAAATTAATTAGATGATATTGCAAAATTATATTTTTCATATTTTCAGTTCCAAAAATAAACAAAAACAGATTTGTCAAAAGTAAAAATTTTGTGATATTGACATATTCTGCTAATTTTTATATACATCTGTATTTATTAACTGTGTCTACATTTTTTGTTCATGACGGTTGCTCATACAAATTATATAGTACAGAACAATTGCAGCTGCATACATCTATATGAATAAAAATGTAAATGTTCGTTTGTTCAAAATCTTAAATCTCTTAAAGTTCTTCACAGATTGCTTTGAAATTTTGACATAATGTTGCCTTTGAATACACGCGTGTTTTTATATACCTACTTATATATACCTAAGATGTCACACCTGAGACAAGTAAACACATGCTTTTTTTGAAAAACAGGCTGGACATAAAAGCAACACACTATAATAAATATTTTACAATTCCATTTCAATGTGTTCGCGATAGAGAAATGGAGAGAAGGAAATGGAAAGGGGAAAGGAAAATATAAATGGGGGAAGGAAAGGGAAAGAGAAAAGGGAAAATGGGAGAAAGGGAATGTAGTGAAAATGAAAATGGGAAAAGGTAAGGAAAGTGTAAAGATTACATTTTGTGAAAGTTAAAGTTTTTGTTTTATTTAAAAAGTTTTAATTGTTTAATTTTTACCTTTGTTTTTTTAATTATTTAATTTTTACCTTTGTTTTAATTACATTTTAAAATTTTGATTTAATTTTAATTAATTGATCTTTGTAATTTTAAACAATTTTTTTATGTTTTTATCTGTTGTTGGGATTATAATTTAATATTTTTCATTTAAATAAAAGGTTTTACATTTTTGTATGGTTTTAAAGAATAAGTTTAATTTAAAAATTAAAAAAAAATTAGTTTGGAAATATTTTTAACATAAAATTATAAGTGAATGGGCAGTATATTACCTCGGATTGCAAGTTTTTGATGGTTTTGTAATAAATATATATATATATATATATATATATATATATATCCAGCAGATGATGCAAATCAAATTTGCAAAAACGCTTCTGTTATGTAATGAAATAAGGTAAGTCATCCTATTTCAGTTCTGTACTTTGGGTTTATCTATTAAATATAAATTAATTTGTATTGGTAGGAGTATGGTTATTAAAAGAATTGTTTTAAAAAAAAATAATTTATAATTATATAAAAAATTATATATATATATATATATATATATATATATAGTGAAGTGGCACATGGGAGGTGGACAGTTTTGAATTGCATAGTACTGAGAATACAGTGATGGAAAAATGTCGTAGTAGGGATAGTTCTGCTTCTCACAAGACGCCATTTCAGTAACAATGGAGCCATGGAACATCGGATATTCACATATGATAGTTTTATTAGAAGCGGTGAGTGCTGCATGAGAGGGCCTTGCTTACAGAATGCAAGTGATTTGGGATTAAATGAAAATGAACATCTGCACATCATTCACCAGTGTCATTTGCACTGTAAATGAGTGACATTCAGGTGCAGTTGGCTCTTTTCACATTATTGGACCGTATTTTTTGAGAAAATGGTGTTAATGTCACTGTTAATTCGGCTCTATACACTCAAATATACTTGGTTCCAGCAGGATGGTGCTACAGCACATACTGCAATCTTCAACGCATGTTTCCTGGACACATCTCATGTTTTGGCAATGTTCTGTGACCTCCAAGATCTTCTGTCATGTCTACCACCACAAACCCTGCAGTTTGGACGAATTAATGTGATATTCAAGAAATTGTTATCTCAAAGATGTTTGCTCATGTAATGAAGGATTTCAAGAAGAAACTAGAGAACTACATTCAAATTGATGGACTTCACTTCATATCCCATGTGTCACCGTTTTATATAAACTAAGTAAAACATTTGTAATGTACAATAAAGAAAAATATTTATAATCTAAATGTTATGTGATGTATAATAACCATAAACTAACATCACAACGATGCTATAAAAACATGCAATAGAGATCATCAGTCACAAATAATGTACAGTACAATTCTTGATATGTTTGCATGTAATTCTAGAAGTTTCTTTTAAATTGACTGCTAGATAGGTGAAACTTTTGTTACTCAGTTTAGAAATGGGGTAAAATGATAGACTGTCAAACACATTTGTACAGCATCAATTCATGATATTTGCAAGTTCTAAAATTCTCTTTTAAATTTACTGAAATATTTCAGTGTAAATGTTGAAGGTCCACAGAATTGTACTTAGTGGTGAGTCAGTTTTCCTTAAAACTAAACTCAGACTTCAAATTTTTTTTCATTGTCTTTGTCAGTTCTCTTAACAAATTAACTTGGATGTGTTTTTTTTTATTTTTGTCCACTTTTTATTAAAAAAATTATATTTTTTATTCAACAATTTTTTAAATAAGAAAATAATAATAATGCTTACCTGCATAAATGTAAACTCTAATCCAGTTATTGAGAAAAATATTTCTGCCAGTGTTATAGCAACATACTGTGGTAAAATCCAGAATATATGTATACTGTTTGATGGTGTTATTGTGAATAATTTATAATTCTGTAAATTAATACGAATATTATTTAGTAATTATAATTAAAAAATAAAAATGTTATTTGAAAATGTAGTTTTACAAATATAGTTATCCTTTTTATTTATATATGAGAAAAAGTTTTCATTTCTGGAATAGGAATGATAGATGAATATATATTTGTGTCAATATACAAAGTTTGTTCATTAACCAGACTACAGCATGACTTGATACACCCTAGAAGTATAGAAGTATCATTAACAACTATTCTTCATTTTGGATCATTTATAATTTTAAATAAAAAATACACGAATTGTAAAATTTGCTTGAAAATATTTGAAAAATTGTTGGTACTGCAGTTTTATAGTTTTGAATAGATATGATTTTATTGTTCAGTTTTATTTTTTCATTATTAAAAAATGTATTATTAAAGATTTCAACTACAATTTAATAATAAAATTTCTTACAATATTTTCATCTTCCTTGACTATCATTAATCTGTAAACTGCTCCAAATTCTAATTTTATATTGTTATCAATTTCAGTTTCATTCAGTTTTAAGGAATACCTAAAAAAAATAATATCGGTATTAAACTTCTTAGTTTTATAACCAACTTCAAAGATAGAGAAGGTTCTCAAGTAAAATATAGAAAATTTAGTTAAAACAGTTTTAAACATAAGACATCCACACCAGACAACATTAACAGAGCAAAAAAAAAACAGACCACCTCGCCACACAATGTGGTAACACCCCTCCTACCAAGCAGTATCGCATGCAAACAGTGCACATCTACATCTACAACACTCATTCAAGAGTCATTTCTCTGTTTTAGCTTTGATCCAGGATGTATATTTTTCTAGTACTTCTTACCTTCTCACTCTTTGCATATTCTTGCATTACCATTACCTTTTTCTTCATGGTACTACCGTTAGAAATTTTATGGACTTCACTGTCACAAAGTGTGCTATAGTTAGGTTCAATTTTATTTTTATTCTTTTTTATTAATCTTACCTTTAATGTCTAGAAGGCCAACCATGCACTTTTATTAGTGTTAGACATTAGAATACTTTTATAAATCCTTTTTTTCTAATCAAAGTTTGCTAGTTGGCTAGTAGTGTAAGTTTTTCCACTATAGGATCGCATTACAGACTAACACGTCACATAATCTTATAAAAATTATAGGTCCTCTGATAAACCCATTAATGCAAGAAAAGGTTTTTCCAAACTGGTCTAGTTATGGGGTCCGTATTCTTATTACTAAAACTGTGTAAAATGCAGAGTAAAGATATGTTCATTTTGAAATAATAATTGAACAATTAATTGATTTTAATTATTACTAAAATACTCAAAATTTACTTTGTTCTTTTTTCCATACTTTCCTGGTGATAGAAATTCATCTGGTATTGTTACATCAGATGTATTGAGTAGAATGTATAAGTTGTCTTCCTTGTGCTTGTTTATTAGAGAAAGTTGTGATTCTGGAATATTGTAGATCACCCTGAAAAATGTTTAAAGAAATTATTTTTTTTTAATATAATAAAAAAAAAATTTGTTATTTTTAATGTATATTTTTTATTTTATTTTTAATCCAGACTGAAGACTAAGTAAAATTGTACATGCAAATATTCTCTGAAGCCACTCAAGCCATATTTTATTCTAAGAACACTTGTATATGCTATACATAATTTCTGCTCAGTAAAATTGGATTATTAATTCAAATCTGTACAAGAATGTTATGGAGGGGAATGTTATATTTGGTTTGTTATGTAGGAAACCCATTATGATGTAGTTTTCTTTTTAAACTAGGTATTCTGCATTTCAGCTTTGGCAAAACTGAAAGTACTGGTGTTTCATATGAATATTAATTATTCAAATACCCGCTATCTCTTGTTCAAATAAACTTATCAAAAATTTAGCCATTCTGGTGGTACTGTAGACTTGCCTGGCAGCTGTAACAATGTGACTATGCAGTATACTTGTCCTGATAGTGATAACAATGTAACTGAGATTGTCAATTTATTGCATGGTGAAGATTGCACTTTTGTGTAAGAATTTCTATCCTTTTCTTAGTGTGATCTGTGCTTCTGCTGTGACAATATTTCTCTCTAATTTACCAGGATCTCTTTAATTAAACTAGCCTTGATTACTAATTCATAATGTTTTTGAAAAATAATATGCTATACAATTTTAATAGAATTGATGTATATTTTCAGTTCTTAAGTTCAACTGGACAGTGACTCAAAATTCTTTACCAAAAATGCCTGACACTTTCAATAATAAATGAAGAAAATATTAGTAATATTATATACTAGGTGATATTTAAATATACAAACAGCTACACATTGCATATCTGAGAGGTATTTTGTAGGCAAAAAGAGATTCTACCTAGTTAAAAAAATCTGCATTTTGGTGGGTTTTTAATTTTTTTTTAAATAGGAAGATGGACACATGGCACATGATTTCAATTTAAATTTTTACAAGAAAATCAATGGTGAAACCCGTTTTTCTATTGATGTAATGTGCAATGATGGAAAATTCTTGTTAACTACAAAACGAGGTAAAACGTGCTGCATGAGCAATGTTATTGCATTTTACATGCATAGTGCATACAATAATGAACTTTAAACAATGCTATAATAATAATAAACACAACAAATTAAATGGCTGCATCAATTGATATTATTTTCTAAATAAAAATTAACTTTCAGTGTTAATATCAGCTAATACTTGTTACTTAACATAAATTAACAAATTTAGTTAAGTAAATTAACTGTAAGGTTGCAACAATGCAATCTGTATTACATTGAAACAATGCAACTTATTAACTCCTCATTTCACCTTTTTACTTCAATCTACTTGTAATGATAAAATTTGATTGCACTAGTAAAAATTAAGTTGTAGGCCTACCCGGTTCAAATTTATTTTTTTATGAAAGTTTTATTATTACTTCCCTCATTCAGTTTTGTAAATTTTCAAATAACAATGCCTTTTTTTAAGTGAAACTGAAAGTATAACTCTGTCAATGATGTATGGGTACGGTTACAGAGTTTGGCCTTACAAGAGGTATGTGATATATTTAATAATAAATATCCAAACAGAGAACCGATAAGTAAATGAAGCATGATCAAGACACTACAGCAATTTGAAAAAACCAATATTGTAAAAAAATTGTCCTCACATCTGTAGACTGAGAACTGTCACAACTGATGTAGAGTTATTAGATGTGTTGCAGACCTTTGTTGAAGACTCTCATTCATCAACTCTGACAGCTGTTGTCCAGCATGACAGTTATTTTTCAGTTCAAATACCTCTTGAAACAAATAAATTTCACCTTCATTACCTACACCTGGTGCAAGAACTATTGGAAGATGATTTTGATTGACCATTAAGTTGAGTATTGTTATATTATAATGTAAAAATTAGGCAGACGCAAATTTTTCTAATTCAGTAATTTACTTTTACTGATGAAGTGACCTTTATGTTAAATGGCCATGTGAATAAGCAAAACTGTCAATATTGGAGCAATAATAATCCCAGATCGGTGTTGGAAGCTGATACACAGCACCCTCAAAAAGTGAACATTTGGGCAGGAATTGTTGATATTGTAGGACTTTTTATTTTAGATGATAATCTTATAGAAGATGCTTACTGCAACTTGTTAAGTGATAGGATTTTACTAAATAAATGGAAAAATGTTGTACAAGAACTAAATAATATTATATTATGCCAAATTTTAAATGAACTCCAAATCACTGGATAAGTTGTAGAGAAGCCATAGTAGAATGACCTGCCAGGTCCCCACCTGTCTCATCTGGATTACTTTTTTGGAGTACCTGAAACATAATGTTTCAGGTACCCCATTTCATAACGACAGGTTATAAATGGGTATTACATGAGGTTAGCATACCGCCAAATTGCAGAGTGGAAGCATTTTGAACATTTGTGTGGAATGGTATGCTTTCAAAATTTATTTCATTAGTAATTTATGATTGAAAACATTATTTAAAATTTTAAAATAAATATTGTAATAAAGTAAATAATATCAGTTGATATAGACATTCAATTTGTTATTGTGTTGTTAGTTATTAGTATTTGTTTGTTATTATCAATATTATAACAAGTTTGTATGTTACGAATGTAAAATGCTATAAACTTGTTTATGCAGCACATTTTATTTTTATCATGATTGCACCTTACATATGTCCACCTTCCTGTTTAAAGTTCGATTCAAATGGTGGATCCAAGATTGTGGACAAAAATTAAAAACCCACCTTAATGCAGATTTTTTTTAACTATTACAATCCTATTACTTTCTGCTTCTAAATACCTCTCAGATATGCAGTATAAAGCTCGTTTCCATACTTAAATATCACCTGGTATAATAAGAATAGATTAAATATGTGACATGGAAAGCGAAAAGGGACCTCTTGTCGGGAAGGTAAAATTTTCAGTACAGACTCAAATTTTGTCAGCAAGCGGCCCCTTTCCTACTGTAATTAATTTTATTTATTTTGTATTTAAATTATGTTATTAACTCATCTGCAGTGCATTAAAACTAAATTTAGTGAAAAATAGCATAAATATATTTTTTGTGATTAGGTCAATTTAATGATTTTAAAACGTCAAAACAGCTGACTCCAATTCAGTGCAATCAGCTAATTGTGAAGCTGACTGTAGTCTACTGTTTGATTAATTAGTCTGCATCACCATATTGTTGCGATAGCTTTGCTATTGCACAATGGAAGAAAATTGTTTTAAAACTATTATTATTGGATAAAACTAATATTATTATTGGATCTAGCCTGGAGGATGTCTCAGCACATAAACAAAAAGATTGTAGGGCCATCAACCCGTACATCAAAAGTCAACTCTGTCATCATTGTTGGTGATGAACAAGGAAACAAGCAAAGTTGACATATATGGCTGGTTAACTTTTTCAAAACAAACAACAAGAAACTATTCCAGATAATAAGTTACATCTATAACTTATTCCCCGATGACAAAGATAAACTTGGAGCAAAATTACAGCTAAAGGCATGTCTGAAGAGAGGAAGTTCTATACAAAAACATTTGTCCTTTTTTCAAGGAGGAATATAAGGACATTTTATGCTTTCAAGTATCTTCCAACACAAAAACTAATAAAGAAAAAGAAAAACCAGAGCCTGAGCCTTTGCCAGTTTCAGAAGTGCAAGTAATAAGAAGTGAAAGCACAGTTGTCTGTAACTCCGCCAATTTTTTAAATATAAGGTATATGGTATGGTTTGGTTTCAAAATACTTATATTTTCATATAGAACATAAAGTTATAAATATTTTGAAACCAAACCATACTTACATCTAAAAAATTGGTGGAGTTACATATATTTAAATTAAGTCGTGTGTAAGCCGTGCATCAAAAACAACCCACAGTTGTTCTCTAAAGCTGCATTCTGGGAATGTCCTACAACTGTGTTAGCCTTTTTTTTTTCTATTTAAAAGCTCTTTTTATAACAGTCTGCTTTTGATTTTTATTTAATTTCTTTATTCCTTTGTAATTTTATTTACCTAAATATTGAAATGTTTTAATTTTTTATTTAGTTGTTTGACTTTTATATAATTTCTTATTATCTTCCTTTTTGTCATGTTCCATTACCATTATTTTACAATTATTTGTGTTTGCACTGAATTTTTCTTTAAGCAGTGAATTAGTTTCTCTCCCTTTTTCTGTTTAGTCTCTGGAACCACCGTAAGATATTACTTCAGAGGATAAATGAGGACGATATGTATGAATGTAAATGAAGTTTAGTCTTGTACAGTCTCAGGTCGACCATTATCAAGATGTGCGGTTAATTGAAACCCAACCACCAAAGAACACCGATATCCATGATCTAGTATTCAAATCCGTGTAAAAGTAACAGTCTTTACTAGGATTTGAAATTAAGAACTCTTGACTTTGAAATCAGCTGATTTTCGATGTTGAGTTGACCACTAGACTAACCTGGTGGGCTAAATCTGTTTATTACACACATAAATTTTATTTATTTATTTATTTATTGGCTGATTAATCCACAGATGTTTACAAAGAAGCTTGTGGTAATGTGAAAATAAACATTTTTAGGGTATGAAAAATGCCATGCCTGACTGGAATTTGAACCCAGGACTTCCGGATGAAAAATTTACATTACCAATTAAATAAAAGTGTTATACAGAATTTTATCTTGCACTGTGGACTACTGATTTCTTACTAGACGTTTTACTATTTTTTGCTCCAGGCAGTATTACTTTTTACATTAATAGGTGAATGGCAAGTGTGATTTTGTATATTTTATTCATGTATTGAAAAATTGTAATGTTTCCGGCCAGCAAATAAATATCTTAAATATGTAAATATTATAATATATAATAATTTAAAAAAGTATTGTAACAAGCCATACATTAACTCAAATAGAGAATTACAGTGATATTTTAACTTGTGGTTACAATGGGATTTGATCTAGTTAAGAATTATATACAGATTTAAAATTATATTCTTTCTTTCTAATTTTGTAATAAAATGAATACAGTTGGGTTCATATATAATATTTCTTTGAGAAATTGAGCTAGCTTACCTTGGTAATTTTAAAGCACTTGTTTTTTTTTTTTTGGAAATTAAGAATATTACCTCAGTTTTGGTTTCCCATAATCAGATTTTTCAATATCATCATATCCTGTACTTCTGGTTGTTAAATTTTTATTTGAATCGTATATTAAATATGATATAGCCTGAAAGTAATGAAATAATTATTAACAACTGTAAAATAATGTTTTATAAGTAATTAGCTGATTAAAATTTATTAATATTACATACTTTATAAACTAATATTGGGTTAACATACTAGAATTGTATAAATATTTCAGTACTGGTATTGACAGTATTGCAAAATTAAAACTAATATTCTGTATTCTGTGCGGTTTTCTGCTACATTTAGATTTATAAATCTTTTACTTCAATAGAAATTGCTTTGAATGTTATTATTCTTTACAATAGGCTGTTATCTAATTGTATAAATTGTTAACCAAATTGCAAACATCAAAATAAAACATTAACTTAGTTATTTAAATGACTTAAAATAGTCACTACTTTAATCGGATTAAAACCTTAGCCCTGCAGCATTGGAGGAAAGCTTATATTATCTAATAGGTGCAGGATTAATTATTCAATTACTAGATCTATTAATATTTAGATGAGTAAAATATTTGACAGGAAGACAGAGCTTATAATATAATTAAAAATAAGGCTGTATAAATACCTTATTTTCTGTTATAGAGAAGGAACCAGTCCACATCAGATCTGAAGGTAGATGAGAACAGTTATTTATATTTATTTTTATTGTTGCTTGAATATCTCTTTTACCTGTAACTTTTAATGATTTTAATTCTAATATATCAGTTGGACCAATAATATTTTTAATCCCATCTTCAGCCTCTAGAAGTATACTACAATTGTAGCCGTTATATAAACGTAATTGTGCTTCTCCAGGTTTTGGTAATACTGCATAAGTAGACTGTAATAATGAAAAATAATATATGTATGTTTGTATATTTTTGTTATTCTAATCACATCTCATGAGAAAATAATTAAATATTTTTTATTTAACTTCATTATACTTCAGAAAAATTGAAATAGTACTGTAATAACATTTGTTTCTCAATAAAAAAAATCTAATTATTGTCAGTTTATAGTATTTGATTGAAACATTTAATCCGTTATAAAACATACTAGAACATGGTGATCATTCCCAAGGGTTGGTTGTTTGATTGATATTTACTTTTTTTTTTGTAATTCATTTTTCACATTATTATTTTTGCAAATTACAGTAAAGCATTATTATAAATAAAATTTCTTTTGTATCACTTATTTTTCAATTCAACATGATGTGCCTACTTTATTTTATCTTATGTAATTGAAATAAATAATATGTAATACTGTAAGTCAAATGTTTAGGAGTGAATCATAAAGATTTGATTTCTACTGCAAAAGAAATATACAGCTTGTTTATTTAGCGATGGCAGATAGAAATTGGATGCGTAAAACATTATTGTTACGTTCCTTTTTGAAAACATTTGTGTTTTTTATAACCAATAACTGGATTGGAGGTTACGTACTTTTCTGAATGCATTGTATATGTTTTTTATTACCAATAACTGCATTTAACCTTTGTTTGCAGCTGTTTTTTATTTTTATTGTTTATTATTATTTATTTGTTATTGGTTTTTTAATCATAATATTTTGTAATGGTTTTTTTTTTGTTATTTTGCTGACAGATTAGATTCTTTTGACAACAAATGATTTAAGATTTATGAGATAATTTATAGCGTATGTTTTGTTTAATATGTTTGATTTGGTATACTGTTGTTAATTTTGTACATTGGACATGTGATAATGATTCTTAGAAATGAATTTAATCATAAATTAATTTCACCATCCACGATCATATAGCTAAATATAGAACTAAAATTACGCATAGTTAAGACCAGATCAAAGACAAGCTTTCTTTTATTGAAGTAGATTTATGATTAGCTATTGTAATATATTACAATATATGTGTTATATGTAATATATATTAGGGACAAAAAAACTTTGGCAAAAGCAAAATTATGGAGCCGAGTTTTCTTAACTACATTTGTAAGTGAAGGTTTGCTTTCTGTATTCCTGTCTGTATTCTTAAACTTTCTTTGTTACTGCATTGAGACAACTAAGAGTTGGCGCAGCTCATATGCTATACTTGCCAAACAAACTATAATGAAACTACCTTTATCATAAAATTTTATGGTGAAGTTGAGTTATGCAAAAAAACATGCTTTGCTTAAATTGTGTATATGTATCTCAGTTTTTTCAACTTTTTTTATATGCAATTATTATTTTTTTTTAAATTGTACTCAAAAATGTCAAACTCAAACTGGAATAAAACCTTGATTTATCAAACAAACCTGGAATATTTATTCAATAATTATTATTCTACCATTTTAGTTAATGAGATGACAATATATTATTTTCAGTTGCTTATTAAATTTGACCTTTTGTTGTAATCTTTATTTTGTATATCTTGAATATTTTGCCTGTAGGCTAAGTTACATTTTGGCATCCACTCTCAAGATGATCATTAAGCGACCTCAAAAAATAAATAATGATGAACTTTCACGTCTATTTAAAACTAAACTAAGCTATTGCTTAATAATAATGTTAATTGCCCATATCATAATTTGTTTTTTTTAAATACTACATTAGGAAAGGAAATAGTCTTTGACACTTGTCTTTGTAATAGCTACTGCTATATTTTCTGCTAACATATTTTATAGGGCCAACACTTCTGTTTCCAAATTCACACTACTAGACCCATTTCACTGTATTTCCTCTTTTGTGTGAAATTAGTTAGGTTTTTTTTCATATTACTTGAAGGTATTTTATGAAGATCATCTTTCCCTTAATAATTTTCTTAGATTTTCCTTGTTGATTACAACAAAATAATGCTGGTGAATCTCACACCTGGTATAGGATCTAAAAGAATGAAATTCTACCCAAAAGTTTATGAAATTTAAACGAGACATGAATTTACTATATTACAGTTGGATTTGGTATTAAGTTAGTTAGCTGAATGGTGTTGCACTATGTAGAGCTGTCTTTGTTTATTGTAAATTTATAACTTTGTTTATGTTGTTTTGAGATTCTGTGGTGAAGTGAAGTTTAATAACAACAAAGGACAATGAATTTATATGAAATTCTGGATTCAAACTCGACAAGATGACCACAACTATTACAATCGATATAAGTGTTTTAAAAATAGACATCAGTCAGTCAACAAATATCATCGACTGAAAACACACCTAAAAATATAGCCGAAGTACATAGTCATCCTGTAAGATTGAAGGAGACTATCAACAACATTTGTGAGTTGTAGCCCTATCGTATGGTTTTTGCTAGTGAATTCTTTTATAGTCATTCAATATGCAGCAGCAATATTGTTGCAAAATCTAGTCAAAGCTGTAGCTGAAAGAACTTCCTGAAACTAATCAAAACCTCATCTTCAGCTTTAATATAGTTCTGTTTCTGATGTAGAAATTGAAGCTTAAGAGCGTAAAATCACTGAAGAAATTTAGGCTGAATGACAGAAGATAAATTATCATCCTGTCAAGAATGAATTGCCCTATCCATGGTGAAGGCTTTGATAGGTCTACTTTGAAAGGGATGGAGAAGATTGGCCTCAATCTTCTTCATTATTAATGTAACTTATTTTGTTGGCTGATTCCGGGAACTTTCGGATAGCATACGTTGTTGTTAATATTACATAAGGACACAGAGCTGTGGAGTTAAGATTATACCTGAAAGCACCTCTGAGTAACCGTGTTCTCTTATACTAAGGAATTTTACGTTTGTTACAGCCAAAGAAAGACTGGGACTGATATTATAAAGCAACATATTAATGTATCCCAACTGTGAAAAAAAAACTGCATTATTTACATTGCATCCACTTGCTTAGGAATGACAGTAGAATTGCATCAATTAAATTTATCTTAGCCTTAAATGTATCTTCTCCTATAACAATCTTTTTGTTTTTATTTTTCCTTTATTCCTTTACATTGTTTTATTTATTTTGCTACATTGCATTAGTATAATAAGCTCTATGTTTTAATATACGTTATAAAAGCTAAGTTACCATTTTTACTTCATTTAATATTAATGCTGGAAAGAATATTGCACTAAAGAAATACCTGTAACTGAAGTTCCAAAATTCCAGAAATAAAAAACGCTAAAGCTGCTATTATTCCACCAAATGACATTTTTTGTAACGGTGTCCTTAGAATATGAAATTTTGTAGCTAGTGGATAAAGATATTTTTGAAACAGTGGAATTAATAATAGAACCAAAATTGGATTTACTATATGTACTTGATCTGGTTTAATGTCGAATCCATCCCATAAGGCCCCATTCATTCGTGTTGCTTGAAATGTCCAGCTTGATCCCTTAAAAAGTAAAAATTAAAATTATTGCCCAATTTTCTTTGTAATTTGTATTTCTTTTATTAAACAGACAGTTTTTGTTATTGAAAAATAAACTTTCTTTTGTTCACTATTTACTTAATGGAAGAACATCCAACAAGAATATTATCCAAAAAGACTCCCAAAAAAATTATTTTAAAATTTGATTTTAACAGAACAACTTGGCTAAAATATATATATCCAAGACAAAAGTATAACACAATTTTTCACCAACAGTAAATAATGTAAGAGGCATTGTTGAATTCTGTACTGTTGGTGGAGAATTGTGTTATACTTTTGTCTTGGACATAATCAGCACAGAGGTGAATATGAACAGATGCAATAACAAAAAGAATTGATTTTGCTAAGTTAATATATATACCGGTATATACAAGGGTAAGTCAATTATTTTCCACAATGTAGTTATAAATTTTATTGCAATACAAATTGGAAAGTTATATGTACATCATTTTTCAACATAGTACCCTTGCATTTCAACGCACTTGGTCCATTATTGCACAAGCTTCCTGATGCCCTCATAAAAGAAAATTTTCGTTTGAGCTGTAAGTCAGGAACGCACTGCTTCTTTCACTGTTTCGTCTGAGGTAAATCGACGGCCCCTTAATACCTCTTTGAGTGGACCAAACAAGTGGTAGTCAGAAGGGGCAAGTTCAGGACTATATGGAGGACGAACCAGTACTTCAAAGTTGAGTTTTTGAAGCGTTTCAGCAGTATGTGGACAGGCATTGTCTTGCAATAACATAACACCTTTCGACAGCAGTCCTAGGCGTTTGCTTCAAATTGCAGGCTACAGCTTGGCAGTAAGCATCTCACTGCAACACGCACTGTTTATTGTCGTGCCCCTTTCCTCATAATGTTCCAGTACTGGGCCTTGTGAGTCACAAAAAACCGTAAGCATCAGTTTTCCTGCAGATGGCTGGGTCTTGAACTTTTTTTCAGGGTGAATTTGAATGTTTCCATTCCATACTCTGCCGTTTACTCTTCGGCTCGTAATGATGGATCCGTGTTTCGTCACCAGTGATGATTCTATCTAAGAAGATTTTCCCTTCGTTACCATAGCGATCCAGATGTTTTTGGCAGATGTCCAAGCGCATTTGTTTATGCAACTGTGTGACTTTATGAAAGCCAAGTCTGTTGTGGATAATTTTGTAGGCAGAACTGTGACTAATTTGCAGACGATGTGCCACTTCATTGATAGTTACTCGTCTGTCTTAAGAAAACCGTGTCATGTGCACGCTCAATGTTTTCCTCATTTGTGGCAGTAAACAATCGTCTGGTTCCTTTGTCATCCGTAACACTTGTGCGACCATTTTTGAATTTTTCAATCCATTCGTAGACACTCTGTTGCGGCAACACACTGATCCCGTACTTTACCGAAAGTCTTCGATTAATTTCGCCCCCTGATATACATTCCGACCACAAAAAATGGATCACTCAACGTTGCTCTTCTTTGGTGTCAGATATTTATATTTACAGAAAGCGGAGCAGCCATGGTTAATAGCAGGGTAGCGATAATGGAACTAACCTAGCAGCAGCAAACCTGCACAAACATAACAACAATTAAACCACGCATGCGTCATCTACGCATGCAGTACTACCAACATAAAAAAAATATAACTAAATTGTGGATAATAATTGACTTACCCTCGTATATAGGGTATATATGTGTATATATATATATATATATAATATTTATATTTACTGAATGAAATTAATCATTAAGGATTCATATTATTCCTCTAGAAGTTAAATTATATTTGAATTCTATTAAATAAACCACCTAGTTTAGTATATTAAGATAAAACATATCTTACCTTATTTTTTATGAAAGTACTTTTACGGGATCCTGCACCCTTGGTTATAATTGAAATAATTGCATTATCAGATAACAAAATAAAAATAAAGATACTAAAATAATGATAATTGCTTTTAATTTCATCACAATCATTACATTTAATTTTATAAATTCCACATAAATTGTTTATTTCATTACTTTGTATTTTTAAACATTTTATTATGTGGTTTAGGTTTGTATGCTGGTTTAAATATTTATTGTAAGTTTTGCTATTGTTTTCAATGATATTAATATATAAATATTTTATATATTTTTTCACTCTTTTGTCTCTTTATTATGTATTGTTTGTAAGGTAAGTTCATGGAATGCTGTTATTCACAGCTGCTAATGTCTTACAGCAAGTTTTGTAAAAGTCCACCATTTTCCTGAAGGCAGGTCTGAACCCTTCGCACCATATTTTTTGAGATGAATAAAATGAATATGTATGTAGGAATAAAATTAATTTATCTATATAAAAGAAATAGACCCTTTAAAACTAGATTTATTGAAATTATAGAATTACAAAAATTATAAATTAGGTTTATTTAACGCAACAGACCATTTAATAAACAAACATTCAATTTCTGATATTAACACAAATTTAGAAATATTAGAAATTAATAAAATGACATAAAATTGAATAGAGTGAGATAATTTTATCATACACATCATGATACTAAACACTATATTCCATTATGGACTAAAATACAGAGGTACTCGCATTTGATTTGATTCATGGAATGCAGTTATTCACAGCTGCTAATGTCTTACAGCAAGTGTTGTAAATGTCCACAATTTTCCTGAAGGCAAGTCTGATCCCTTCACACCATACTTTTTGAGATGAATTCCATTAGCCCTGATGTACTACAAAGGGTATCAAAAAATATTATCAAGGGTTTGGACCTGCCTTCAGAAAAATGGTGGACATATCCAATATTATGTCTGGTAATGTAGACATTACCAGTTGTGCATACTACAATCCGTGAACCAAATAAAATGTGACTCTGTTTGTACTGCAGTCCACAATGGAAGTGTAGTGTATAGTATCTTGACGTCCACAACTAAGTGATCTCATTGTATATTAGAAAAATATTACATACATAAATACAAACAAAGTTTCAATTTACCAAACCATTATACAGTGTTTGAGGGAGACATTCTTATAAAAACTGCAACACTTGTGTAAATTAATATGCAATTATCATTATTTTTATTTTTATATTTCTGTCATTCAATAATGACTGATGATATATATATAAATAAAAACTAATTGTAAATCATTGGTATATATAAAAAGACCAAATAATTTTTTATACTTTCTATCGTGACAAGTGTGTCTATATAACACAAAGATTATAAACATTTTAGAATCAAGTTATAGGATCTATTTTTCAAAAATCAACACCTTACTTAGTCTCTAGCCATTGTTTCGGAAAATATTGGGGACTGGAGAGTAATAGCCTGTCTGTTGACTAGTACTTTTTTATAGAATTTTTCTTATTTCTTGGCATCTATGTTGGTTGGTTTCCATTATTTTAAATTTGAATGAGCTAGATCGGTTTGTTCAGAGGCTTGGGTAAAATATGTGTTTGTTTCATTAACTTTATATTCAATAAGTTTGTTTGTTATTAGAGATTTAATGAGAAGAAATAAATCCTGGATGCAAATGCGACGAATTGACTATGTTTACTGACAGAATTCAACAAAACTTACGGAACCTAGTTTTGGATCGCTGGTAACATGATTTTATTCTCTCTATTTCCAGCTGTTAACTGCAACCTATCGGTAGTGCAAATAGTTCATTTTAAAGCCAACAAAGTGCAGCACTTGTCAGTGAAAGAATTATTTTAGTTGTGTTAACATGATGATAGTACTCAAATGATAAAGTTCTAAAATGAGATTACGTAACTGTAGTCTGTGTCGACAGTTTATTGCATTCATGTAAGCATGGCGCTAGTCTCGAAAAGGTTAAAAGATTACATAATGATTTTTGTAGGTCTTTTTTGTAGGTCTTTTTTGTAAGACTGTAGTTCAGATTTTATTATTTGTTTTAACTGTAAAACTGACAGTCCTTTATTTCTGTGCTGTGAAGCTGTTTTTCTGCATTTGATATGGTGTTTTCAAATATATACTTGTACATTATATATACATAGATAATAAATAATTATAAATAAAATAAAATTAGAAACCAAATAACTATATTGTAATTTTTTTTTTTATGTCGTACATTTATCTACCTCTCTTAGCTTCAACTCTGTGTACAGCGAGTTTTGTAAAAGGAATATATTCCTAACATGTCAACAGGTGATTTAGTTATAATTAAGCTAAGAAAGGTAGATAATAAATCTACTTGATTTAAAAATTATGAAGATCTTAGCAGAGAATGTACATATTTTAATAATAACTGTATAGTAACTATAGCATAAAGGTCGATGATCAAGCTCATTTTTGATTGGTACAAAAATTGTGATAATCGAATGTTGATTATTGTAAGCGACTAAGTAGTGTTCTTATTTTTCTCAATGGTGGTATTTAAATAACAAAACCAACACTCATGAAACCAAAAAAAATTGAATTTGGAAAGTGCACTTCCAAGGAAAGTTTTTATTCTGAAAAATGTGTCTTTATAAACTGTAAACTGTGTGATACTGAATTTTCAGCATTATCAGGGTTAGTGAGTTTTATTACAGCAAATTTTTTGAATTTTTTTAACTTTAATGTAAAAATTTATGATTTATAAAAAAGAATAAAGAAAATATTCAATTTATTTTTATGGCGTGGTCAGGGCTGTCTTGTCATTATTAACAATTATATAACAATAATCTGTGACCCAGTAAATCTTATCGATTTGTAATGGTATAAAATTTATATGCATCTTTATCCAACTACTTGATAACAACATGTATTCTTATTTCCATTATCCTTTTCATTTGATTAAAGAAAAGCTCTGTTAAGTTTTAATAAAATTAAACAAAAACTGACATAGAAACTTAAAATAAACTACTTAGACTATTTTTTCCATTAGAACCAATAATAAAAGTGAACAAAATTATCATAATTCACAAATTCTCTAAAATTTAAAAAATAAATTATATCTATTCTATTCTTATCTTTATCCTTTACTTATGTTTAAAAGAAAATGAAACAATTCCTTATCCTTCCTGATAAATGAACTAGGAAACATCGATTACTTAATAAAATTAATAGTTAAATTCTGAAATTAAAAAAACTTAATATATTTTGCGGGTTCGCCCTCATGTTACACGCTTTTCTATATGTCGCCACGTCCACGTCCTCTGTGACATGCGATGGAGCATTTCTGATGTTACATTACAGAAGGTATCCCTCACAGTGTCATGCAATTTTTTATTTGTAGTGTAGTGATGTGCAGATATGTGTGCCTTGATAATTTCCCATAATGAATTGTGTTGTGTGGTCTGATCAAGACTTCATGATGGCAATGATAATGGAGCTGGTGATGCTGGAGTACAGTGACCAATCCAATGTCCCAGAAATTTTTAATTCAGAAACATATGTAGTGATTGAGCAAAATGTGCAGGTGCTCCATCCTGCTGCAACCATACTCATTCCATGAGATCCTTCTCTTGAAGTTGGGGTATTAACCATGCCTCCAACATCTTTAAATAAGGACCAAACAAATGGCGAGCTGTCATTCCAGCTCTTATCATGATGTGTGGTGGATTTCTTTTCAACTCTGTGGCGTAATAAGGATTTTCTTTGCCAAAAATTACAGATTTCTGGCATGTGAACTGGGATAGATTGTACATTCATCAGTAAAAAGCATTTTTCCATGGTGCACTCCAGTGGGGAATTTTTTTAATAAATTCTAGCAGGATGCAGCGCGACATTCCATGTCTGCATCTGACAGTTCATTGGTGAACATCAGACAAAACTTTCAAGTCTTTCAGCCTTACTTTCAAGTCCTCTTTCATACGGTCTTGTGTTGTCATCTACAGTACATGAAGTTCAGCTAACTGTTTACGAGCTGACTTCATTGGGAATTGTTCAGTGGAAAATGCAACAGCAGCAGCAGCACATGTTTCTAACCACGTTAACTTTCATCCACTCCGTGACCTATCTTTAATACTGTCTAATTCAAATGCTTCCCAAGGCAACATTGTTGATTTTTGTGGTGGCGGCTTATTAAATCATTGCCGAAACATATCACTAATGAGCTTCATTGTTTGATTCATTGTCGTTCATGAACCCATACATTTGTCACTAACTGCTTCTCGACGCTGTTACTTCTTGTGTCAGCCATTTTAGCACAACTGTCGTTTACTTGAACTGTGTGACAAACCTGTGTGTGTAAAAAACTGTTGCCAAACGATCCCAATGAAAATACTGTATGTTCTAAACACATAATCTAACTCATATTTTTCGTTAACTTTAGGTGTACGGTAACTTCCCAGCCATACTGTAAATTACTGTAAAAATTTACAATTTTGGTACTAACATATTGCTGTAAATGTAAATCTACTGTTATTCCAGCAAAATATTATGGTTATTACACTTTGAAAATAGAAAATTTATTCCTCATTATTTAATATTGTAAATTTGCTTAATAAATCTGGTAAACTGCATTTTTTCTTTCCTGCAACAGTAGGCGCAACATGATAAATAGTTGTATTCAGAAAGTAGTTTTAATTCTTGAATGATCTTCATATATTTCAAATTTGCAATAATTTACTTAAAAAATAACATAAAAATTAAAATGACTATGATATTGATTTAGTTACCTGTTGTTCAAATAATGCCCAAAAACATATTGTTGGAAGTAATGTTACTGCTATAGACTGGATAGTTTTAATATCTTTTATTAGCTTCTTATCATATTTATTTTCAGCATAATCCATCCAGTGATTATATTTTGTATTGTTAGCTTTGGAAAAAAATCTCCTTTTTAAAGCATACTTGAAAAGAGAAAAATTATTTATGTTAAAATATTTGTACTATTTTTTAATGTCTATAAAATATATTTTATAGAAATGAAAAATGTCTATTTAGTTTTTTGCATGTTTGAGAGATTAATTAATATACGTATACTGTAGCTACGTATAGAATTATGAACTGCTAGAAAACTTATTATTTTCAGAGTATCTCAGATTACTGGCAATTGTACTCATCCCATGTAATATATTATATATATATGTATATAAATATTGTATTACTGAAGGTGGGGAAAAAAATCTTTAAGAAAGATAATCTTTTGAAGTTGTTATAAATTATTATAAACTAGAAGTTCATAAATAAGTTTCTTCAATTCAGTGATTGATGTAATAGAAGTAAAATATATTGGTGTTATGTTAGTAGTGAAGAATACTGAGAAAACTAGCAAACATCACTACTTTGTCAATAGCATGTGTACTTAAACTGAACTCATAACATTTAAATAGATGGGAATGACTAATAAACTATTAAACATATATGAGTGTTCAGAAAATAACTGAAAACTTTTAATTACACACCAGTGTAGATATTTAATGATATGCAGTTGGCAAAATTGTGTTCCACAACCTCCTCTGTTCTTGGATTGTTGATATATTGTAGTTTTATTCAATGTAAAATTTTGTGTGAAACTGGGAAAACTTACACAGAAACCTTTCAACTTTTGAAACAAGCTTACAGAGATGATGCTGTGGGTCATATACACAATGTTACGAATGGTTTTTACCATGGTCATCAGTCAATCAAAGATGACCCTCAACCATGAAGTTCTTCGATTTCAACTGATGATGCCCCAGAAAATCAACAACCTGGTGCGTGTAAATCACCAATCTGACTGCCAGACGACTTGGAAAAGAGGTTAGCATCTCAATTGGATCGTGTCATAACATTTTGACTGAATGAACATGCATCGAGTTGCAGCAAAGTTTGTTACTTGTTTGATGACCAAAAAGCAGAAAGAATATTGAGTAGATGTTCTCTTTCTAGAACATAATGTTCTTTTTAACATAATAAAAGACCACAATGGGAGACGAAAGCCAGGTGTATGGCTACAACATTGTGACAAAAGTTCAGTCATCACAATGGATTTGCAAAGGATCTCCATGCCCCAAGAAAGCACATCAGTCTTGATCCAATATCAAAAGTGATGCTCCCTGTTTTTTTCCAAATTTAATGTAATTCTAGCCTCAATGTAAAACAGTGAATTGTGCGTACTACCAAGGCATTTTACAATGGTGCGTGAAAAAATCTGCAAAAAGAGACCAGAGTTGTGGCAAGACAACTCACGGTTCCTTCACCACGACGATGCACCCGCACATTCAGTTTTTTTTCAGTTAAGCAGTTTTGTGTCAGAAATCAGGTGACTGTCCTCCCTCAGCCTCCCTGCTCACCAGACCTGGCTTGTAGCAATTTTTTCTTATTTCTAAAATTAAAATCAGTGATGAAAGAATGCTGTTTTGAGACTATTAATGACATTAAAACAAATTAAACATGGATCTTGTGTGAATTGTGGAGGGGAGTACTTTGAAGGGGACAAGGACCAATAATCTGTAAAATTAATAGTAAAGATTAAAAAAAAGTTCAGTTATTTTGTAGAAAGACCTTGTACAATACTGAAACAAGAAAAACTTTGCTTTATAGAAATTTTTTTTTTGTGAGAAACTAATTTTCTTCTGTTTATATAGTTTATTACCAGTTAGAAGTTTTTATGTAGCTGCTTGATTTCAAGGTATGAATGGAGTAAAAGTAGATTGTATTGAGTTTCATATAAGTACTGAACAGTATTAAGAAAGAAAAAGCAAACTAAGAAAATAATTTTCTTAAAAGTTTAAGAAAACTTATTACATTGCATCAGGCATAACTTTAAGTAAAAGTAAAGTGAACAGTTTAAAAATAAAATTTTTTGAATAAAACTTTGTAGAGATTACATAACATGAATCAATCGATTACTAATGTTTTTGTGAGAGACCACAAATTAAGCCATCATTAACATGTTTATTGACTGCTAATATAAAATTTATGTAGCATTTACCTAATGAATGTTAAAATGACATTTGTTTTTACAAACAAATGCTGAGTTAGAAATTGTTGAGCTATTGATTCAGTTAAATTTACTAAGTAAATTATTAGTAGTTTATATAATCAAAATTGGTTTACATTGATTGATTATTATGATACTACATAACCATTAAGTTATTTAGTGTAGCTTTCTTGATTCAGGACATGTAGGCAACTATGTTCATTTTTATTTAATAGACCGTAAACTTTATTGCATCTTTGATTTATCACACCAAAACCTCTTTTTAGGTATAACTTGACAATAGAATGACACCTGGTAGACTGTATCCAGGAGCCAAAAGGATAATTATACAGCTGGCATGTTTACTTCAAGCCGAGCATAGAAAGATAAATATAACACTTTTGACACTTGATTTATATTAACTAGCGCTACATTATGTCACAGTCTCTCGCGGCTGCAATTTATGTAAAGGATCCGAGATACAAGTGTCTAGTCGAAGTTCTTTTCTCTGACTGTAGTTATGTTATTTATTTAGTTATGTTATCGTAAAACTAGGCAAGTAGGTATTAGCAGTTGATCTAAATTGAAGGGGCTTAGTATCATGATACAATATTGTATTTCACTTAGTAAAAAAGGCAACAGAAAACATCTGCTTTGCCTTTCTTAGTTCTCTTCTTAAAGTGAGAGGCACTTTACTTAGTACTCCTAATCAATCTTGCTGGTATGCTGGTTTTTTTTTGGGAATACTGTGCCATTTTCAGGAGCGGTTGGTGTCTCATTTCAGGTCTCCTATAACCAATTGTTTACACAACCTGACACAAGAGTGATATTAAATTGTTTTCATACATTATTAGACTGTTTTTCACTAAATGTTGGATTTCTCTAAATAAACATTTATAAACTGACAAAGTTATTTAAGTAGTTGATTTTATTTGACAATAAAAGTTGAAATAATTGAACTTTTCAACTGCAACAGTTGCAAACAGCTAACAGGTTATTGTCAGTATAGTACCAAATTTACTTAGAATATAATCATATGGATCAGTGCTAAAACTGATGTAAATGCACTCGCTCATTCAGCCCACTAGAATAATAAAGATTCGCATTTCTCACGAATTTGTAATTATGTTCTTACAAGAAAAATTTACAAAGTATTTTAAATGTAAATATAAAGAATTACTTTTATTTGTGTCCACTTAATCATTTTTACATAAAACATAATTTTGTAGTAGAAAAAGAAGAATGGTCAGTTACTTTTGTGTACAATGATTTATTTTTCTTCTACTGGAGTTAGTTGAGTTTTGGTGTGCTATTTGAGACTACAACTATTTTCCATTTATGAAAGACAGATGAATTATAAACATTAAACTATTTGTACCACTATAGAGTGCTGAATTATATTTATACGAGGACTATGAAAATTATGGTATACCGTACATTATATTACAGTAGTACATTGTTAGTACTGTTGATCGTAGTGTCTTCAAAAACATGCACAAAGTTCCACGATGGAAACTTTAGTCAGGATTATTCACATCTTTTGAATATTTAATATTCAAGAAATTATCATTTTTATTTATTTGTTACCGCTACATTAGTTAAAAAAAAAAATAGTACTATTAGATACTTACACAAACACATCTACTGACGTCAACCATTACATTTCCCTGAGGTTTTTTAATTTTATATAGACTTTTGCCAGCAATAAAGATTACTGGAAAAAATAATGTATATTTAAATTAATGATTAGATTATCTGTAAGACTTTCATTATTAAGAATGTTTCTTTCTACTTTAATTTGTCAGGTACAAAGTGATAATTAAGATAATGATTTTAATGTAATTTTTATTTTCTATAACAACAGTTATACTTATCTCTTTTAATTTTACAGCTATAACATTAGATTGTATTGGGCTTTTTAGCGTACAATAAACTGATCAAGAAAATACTATAAAATATTAGGAAAAACATTTAAGAAAAATTAATGTAACATTATATGCACCATCAAATCAACATTCTATGCACCATCAAATGAGTGTGCTTAACATTCTTCTGCTCAGTAACTGAATAAATAGATGATAATCAAAATGTAATTTTTAAAAGTATAAGAATGTATACATTCAAGATATTCAGTAAAACTAATAATACAAGGTTTAAAAACAAAAAAGAAATGGCTGAAATATTGCAACTGATTACAGGAAAGTACTGTAGACTTGATGTACAACGAGTGTTCAGGTCGATCCGGGACTACTAATTTTTAATAAATGTAGACACACCCATGATTACATTACATTTATCCCAGTGTTTCACTAGTACCTGGATAGCCACAGTGTATAAAGATTTATCATTACATCGAAACCAAGATAGGACTGACTGCTTCACCTCATCATTGCTGTTGAAATGCTGGCCTTCCAGAAACGATTTCAAGGACCCAAACAGGTGAAAATTACTTTGATGGAGATTCGGACTAAACAGGGGGTGTGGCAATAACTCCCAGCCAAGATCTTGTAGCGTGTTTGTCGTATGGTGAGCTGTATGCAGGCATGCATTGTCCTGCAGAAACAGAATTCATTCTGTGCAGACCTCACCAGGCTGTTTTCTGCACTGAGCATTGTGCACATCTTGAAAAACTTTGCAATAGTACTCACTGTTAATATTGACTCCATGGGGTAGAAAATCAATGTGAATGATGTCATTTTTATTCCAAAAAACTGAGACCATAACTTTGGTAGCTCCAAACCACCTTGGCCGGGATCATCACTCACTGATGTAAGGCCTTTTTTAAAACATTTGCACCTATCAAATCTTAAAAGATTTGAGTTTCAAAGATTTACTAAGATTTGTGACTAAGAGTTTCATCACTGTTCTTTGCAAGGAGTCGCAAATAAATCTCACTCTGTTTTACACCTTCATTTAAGAGAAATTTCATTACAACATGTTGTTCCATGTATCCATTCACTACATTTGATGCCTTGTTCTTTACTACTTGTTGTTTGACGTTGCTTCACCCAGTGCGCCATGCCGTAATAGTTGACACTTGTACCTTATATGTACAACCAACAGAATGGGAAGGAATCTCCATTTACACTCTAGTATAACAAAAGTCCTGGATTGACATGAATGTCCCTTGTAGTGTAACAGATCAGTAGTGTACTACCATTTACCATTAAAAAGAAACTTTACATAGATACATATTAATTTTAAGGTATTTTTAAAGACATTAAGAAACTCATTTAGAGCACACCTTCTCAAACATTAGTATGCAGATTCAAATGCTGAAAGAGCATATTGTCAAATTTTAGTGGAATTTTGTTATTTATATATATAAATGCCATAATATATGGCATTTATACATATAGATACATACATTTATACATTCTCAATATATATATATATATATATATATATATATATAGAGAGAGAGAGAGAGAGAGAGATCTGTAAGTGGTAGACATTTCTCAAACTGCTTTAAGGAAATCTGTGTAATGAGTATTAAAATTTTATTTGTGAATAAATCTCTCATTGAGATTTAAGTTGAAAGCTGATAAGCCCGTAAAGAATTTCTAAGTGTATAAACACTTATAATTCTTCTTTTTTTTAATTTTCGGTAAATCCAAGTAAAACCAAAATGATTTATTTGGCAAAAAAATGTATTTTGAGCTTTTAGAAATGCAGCTAACCAAAGTTCAGAAAAACCACACCTAACAGGTTCTGGGCAGAATGGTAAATGTAATCATTTACAACATGTTAGTTCTGTAATAACTAAAACGACTTTGAAGTGGATTCTTAACTGCAACTTACAAGTGGGTACTTTAACTATAACTTAAGCAGATACTTAGATGCTAAATATTGTAAATTGAGGAATATGGAATAAGGTAAAGTAACAATGGGAATCGTCAAACAGTGAACCAGAAGTTATATATCATTGAACTTAAGAATATTGAATGCATCTCACTCCATGCATTGGTTTTTTTATGATTAGTGACCAAAGTAGTCAAGCCACTAGCTACATTATCGGTAAAAAAAAAAAAAAAATTTACTACAACCTTTTATGTTAACTGGTGTGTAAAAATGTTCAGTTATTGTAAATTGTTTCATTGTCTGTTATTGCATCATAATATCAGTTATTAAGTTTCAAATCTCAAAGTAAATGTGTTCATTTTTTTGAGAATGTTTGATATAAATTAATATCCTGGAGTAATGATTAGAGTTGATTATTAGACTGTCGACTAAAGTATTCAGTCAAATTGGTTAATTAATTGTTATGCACAATCATTCATACTGCTCTTTCTTCTTTAATTCTGTTCATTACGTCCTCATTCCTTATATCCATTCATCTTACTTTCTCCATTCTTCCATATCCACATCTCTAAAGCTTTAATCCAGTCCCTCTCTCTCTTCCCTGGAAGCTTCACTTCCGTACAAGATGCTCCATACATAACATTTGAGTAACGTCTTCCTTAACTCTCCTGACTTATAATTAGTGATTTGCTCTTTTTACTGAAGGCTTCCTTTGGCACTGCTATATATAAAACTTTTATTTCCATTCTGCTATTCCAGTCCTCTGTCTCCACAGTCACCATATCTGTATGTTTTTACTTTTTCTATTCTTCCTTCACTTGTCCTTACTACTAAATTCAATTTGATTTTTTTTTTTACATTATTTTAGTTTATCCTATATTTACTTGTTTGATAAACCAAATCATAATTCTGAATAGTACTGATTTATAGGGCCTGGTATATAAATGTATACTTCTCACTTAATATATCTTCAACTCCTATGTTTAAGTTAAGGTTATCAGGTTTAGGCAAGGTATACCCTATCTTTCATTCTCAACTGTTTCTCTAATAATTTTCAACTGTTTTCAATCACTCCCTTCTCCTCAAATCCATTCCTCACAAAAGTAATATTTTCATAGCTTGGACTGTACTTATTTACTTAACTTTTAAGATTCTACATTATATAATTAAGTAAAACTAAATGTAAATTTTTATATATCCATATTTTCTTAATTATTATCATTAACTTTTTTTACTAATCTCATTGTTTTTGCTGAGTTATACAGCAGAATAAAATATAAATGGCACCAAATTTATCATCTTGGATGATGTTTCATCTAAACTACAAGGTGCAACCATAAAGTAATGAGATGATGTGATAAAAAGTTTTACTTACATTTTTAGTCAGCTGTACCACAATCTCCTTATAAGTAGTTCCCTTCTGCTTGCACACACTTACTCCAATGCTTCTGCCACTCCTGGTAACAGTTCTGAAATTCTTCTAGAATGTTATCCAAGACCCTTGTCATAGCATTTCGGACATCTTTTGTTATTTGAAAATGGTGTCCCTTGACCACCAATTTGACTCCTTGGAATAAAAAAAGTCACTCAGGGCGAGATCTGGTGAATAAGGTGGTTGTGGTAGTATTGAAATGTGTTTTGAGGTTAAAAACTGCGGTACAGAGATAGTCATTATTGTGATAAAGAATCCAACTCATACCAATGTTTGAACGGACACAGAGGACTTATTTTTGAAGTCTTTATGGAAATATTGATTAACTGTTTCTTCAGAAGGCATCCACTCTGTGAACAATGCCTTTGGAATCGAGGAAGCACACATGCATGCATTTCACTTTTGACTTAGACAAGCAAGCTTTTTTTGGTCTGGGAGATCCCTTTGAACACGATTGCAAACTTTGACGTTTTGTCTCTGGATTATATTGGAAGAACCAAGTCTCATCACCAGTGATAACACAGTTCAATAACTTTGGTCTGATTTGTATTTGTTCTAGTAGATAATCTGCCACATTATTTCGCGATTCACATTATTTTATTTATACACATTATTTCGAGATGTACAGATGTGCTGCTTGGACTCTTAGTGATGGGAAGATTTAGGTCAAAGATGGAGTGTCTATGTAGGCTGCAGGGTTGCCACATTTTGCTCAAAAAAATCAGTTTCATTATTTTAATATTGCACCTCATATTTAGAACTATCCACTTGTTCCAGCATTGTTTTTCAGCGTAATGCTTTTTTGCATCTCTTGGAATTATTTTTATATATTTCCCCAGATTAAAGACCATTCCTCATCCTATTAACTCACCGTTTCACTCGAATTGTGCTGTGATAGATAGCATATTTTGTTATCAGTGCAATATTATCAATAAAATCAATCTCAGACACATGTTTAACCTCCAACAGCTAATACAACATATTATGTAAATAATGGTTGAGTAATACTTTTATATTTAAATGACTGTTATTTTTTATTTATCTCTTTTGACCTACCTAAAGCTGATATCATAAGAAAAGCTGGAAATGCAAATGCTATTGGAAAACATGTGTTTTCTCCTAAACAATGAACATCTTGTCTAAGTATTGGTGAAATTAGTGTTCCTAACATCGATCCTATATTTATTGAAAAATAAAATATCGAAAAGAACTGTTGTAGCTGCATTTCTTGTTGAGGTACAATAAACTGATCACCACCAAATGAAGAAACACACGGTTTTATACCTCCAGTTCCAGTTGCAATTAGTAACAGCCCAATTATTGTTAATTCACTGTAACAAACACATATTCAGAAAATAAACAGTTTTATTTTAGTTACTACACAAAACAAAAAATATACAAAGTGTGATTGGAAAGTTTTAAGACTGGGCTTGTAATTTCAAAATGGCAGTACTTACAGGCTGTTGTGATGAATCTACTTCAAGCTATTATTCTTCTGACTGAACACATTGACTCCAATGGTGTCTCCACTTTTGGAAGCATTCCTGGAAATTTTCTTTCTTAAGGGTATTAAGAACCTTCTTCATATTTGCCTGGATGTCTATAATTGTCTACAAATCAGTTCCTGATTTGACAAAAATTTCAGTTTAGGAAACAAGCAGATCCTAAATCATGGGAGAAGAGAAGGGGTTACGAAAGCACAGGAATTTGGCCAAACATTCCAGATTTGAGACGGCACTACGATGCATTTTCATGGTGGAGGACCCAATTCTTGTCTCACCAGAGTACAGGTCTTTTCTTTCCTACATTTTCACTCAAACGTTAAACGATAGTTAAAGTATTCCTGGTATGTCCTAGGGGCAGATAGCACCCTAGGTGCAAATTCATGATGCACAATACCCGTAGAATCGAAGAAAACCACCGACACTGTCTTCACATTCGACCGACTTTGTTGCGCTTTTTTCGGTCGTGACGAACTTGTATCTTTTCACTGCAATGATTGTGCCATTAATTCTGCATTACACCCATAAAAAACCTACGATTCGTCTATTTAACAAATCAGCGTCAGTTTCGGCCCAATTAAGCTGTTCTTGCGATATTTGAAGTCAGTATTGCTTCTGCTGGTCTGACAACAATTTCGGAATAAATTCGCGGACACCCGACGCATGTTAAAATTGACTGAACCGCAAACAAACTTAAATTCAGTTCTTCAGTTATCTCCCATATGTAAGACTACAGTCAGAGCGCACTAAATCGCGTAATATTTTGTTGGTTTTTGAAGTGGAAGGCCGGCCGAACCGGAAGTCATCTTCGACTGCTTCACGGCTATCTTTGAACCAGATAAAAACAATTAACCGGTTTAAACGTCCCCGAAAACTGTTTTTAAGATATCATCAAGTCTCCAAAGCTGATTTTACAGTTTTCAACAAAAAAAAATTGACAGAAAACTCGTTGCCTTGTTTTTTCATCCATTTTGCGAAATCAATAACCCGCTGAGAACTGAAAATATGTCTTTGCTTGTAAGGATGCCACTCTCTATGAACAAAGACATTGCGGTGGTCTTTCAGGATGCTTCATGAACAAAATGAGCTTCCCCTTCAACACCGCGGGCAAACCTTTCCCCTCCTACCAAGCAGTGGCGGCCGGCACCTTTTTTAACATTTTCCAGTCACACCTCGTATTTTTAATTTGTAAAATGCGATTGTGTCGATTAATAAAAAAATCTTTGTTGCAATTAAAACAGCAATAGGTTTCCAAGTTAGAGGCTCCATGTTTTTCAAGTTTTACTCATGTCCTCATATATATATATTTTTTAAAGGGAAATATACATGCTAAATATTATACAAGAATAAAATTCAAACAAGGTCAGATTCATAATTAACAACTAGAGAAATTGAAAGGTGTTCTCAGTTACAATTGTGAGTGCATTCATATTAATTATTTTGTGTGCTATAACTAAGGAAAACTATTTTGGATGTAATTTTTGGCATGTTTTTTTTTGTTCATTAAGCTAAAACAGTTGATTTTGATTTAAATATTTAACAAACATTTATTTACTTAAATATTTCAGGAACAGATATATTAATACAGTAGTTAAAGAAATTAGATTATGGGTAAATTTTGCAATTGATTCTTTTTATTTTGTTTAAAAGCAGGGTACCAAAAGCTAACTAAAAGTGGTTACATCTTTATATATATTCAATATTAACTGAAACTTAACCACCAAAACACAGTTAAAGATTAGTAAACTTACCAAATTGACACCAATAATCGATTTTCGTGGAATCAATTATTTAAAAAAAATTAAAATTGTCTAAACTATCACTGTTTTTTTAATCCTGAACGTTTACTTCGGACGAACATGCTTGATTCGAGTGTGGGCAGCGGAGTTGCGTGTTTGTCAGTAGCAAAGTTTCAAGATTACAAAACAGTGATAGTTCAGGCTATTTAAAATTTTATTTGTTAAAAGCAATTAATTTTTAATGTAATTATAGAACTGAATATCAGTTCATGATGCGGGATCCCACAAAAATCGATTATTGTTGTTGATTTGGTAAGTTATGTGTTTAATGTGTGTTGGTGGTTGTTTCAGTTAACATTAAATTTAATTAGCACTGTGGTCAGTATGAACAATTATTTGAATTTAAAAAAAAAAATATATATCTATATAATTTTTATAACTCACACCTCGCGTATGTGTGTGTGTGTGTGTGTGTACATATACACACATACGCAGACCTATATATATATATATATATATATATATATATATATATATAGGTCTGTTCAGAAAATAACCCAATATTTTTAATTACGCGCCAACGGAGATATTTAGTCACGTGAGTTTGGCAGCATTATCTTCGCGTAACCTCCTCTATAACCACGTGTTCTTGGATTGTTAATACCATTAATACCTCGTTTAGTTTTCGTGTTATTGTTATTTGAATGCAACGTGTTTAAGTGCTAGCAGCGATTTTTAAGAGCAACGATACAGCGCAAAATTTTGCGTAAAACTGGGAAAACTTGCACAGAAACGTTTCAACTTTTGAAACAAGCTTACGAAGATGATTGCTCTGGTCGTACGCATGGTAAGTGATTTGGGACAATTCAGACATGAAAATGAAAAAAAAGGTCATATGAGCAAATCCTCTATCTTGCTTCATTTTTCCTCTGACTACCATTTTTTACCCTTTCAGCAATAACTGTAAGAAGTGTGTTAGGAGGTGTAAAAATGTTTATTTTAAGAATGGGTTGGGGTATTTTAATAAAATATGATAATTTTTTAATCAGTAATAGCTTCATAAATATTAGTTTTATAAGTATTGTTTTATTAGATAACTAGTTCTGCCTTCTATTGTGAACAAAATGATACATCTATTCTAATCTGTTGATAAACAGCTGGGGGGTAGAACTAAGTTGTGAGAATGGGAAAATTATATGTGAAAATGCATAAAATTTTTGACTGCATAGTTTCCAGTCTGTTATGTTCCGACAAGCGGGTAAGATGGTGCCCGATCTCACATTTATTAGTTTTCTTCTAATATCATTAAACAGATTTTTTTTATTAATGTACAGGGTTTAATTAAGTCACCACTAGCACATGCGACTCCCTCAGGAAAGAGTAGCACACTGCATCCTTCAAAGACTAGGGCCCTTGAAAGGCACATTCCTGCTAGGCTAGAAGGCTCTAGCACCAAAAGGACTTAAGGGGATGGACTGAAGTGGAATCATGCTGGCAAAACAAAGCTCATACACAGCTAGTTTCCCGCAGGTCAGCCCTGGTCAATCAGTTTCTTCCTGGTTTAAAGGATCAAAATACAGCAAATAATTTCATCCATAAATAAAACAGAATAAATGTAACTGCCACTGAATAAATAATTACGTGCTCAATAAAAGAAAGGCAAAGCAGCAAGGGACTTTTGTCCAAGTTCTGTGATTAGTAGGGAGATACAAATTCTTCCTTTATCCTGTATTCTGTTTCATTCCATTCTAATTAATATGTTTCCTTATAAAGGGAAATAAATGTACAACAGGTTATTAATTTTTATACAACATTGCTACACTTGGTACCAGCTAATGAATTATTACCAGAACATCTAGGAACACTTGAAAACCAATTTCTAAAATCGTTTACTAAATTTTTTATCTAAACTTGATTTTTGAATTCCTCCAATTGGCATTTTATAATTTATTACATCATAAATAATATCACTATTAATATTTAAACCCCAGTGATGTATTTGAAATAAATGTCTGTCAAAAGCGAAACCAGCAAAGTTATACAACCTATTGCCATCTTTTTTCATCAGTGTGACAAAAGAAAAATGATTACTAGCCATAAATAACACTAAGCAAGTAAATTTGTCTGTTAAATCTTTGTAAACAATAAATTTATTTGATATTTTAATAGATTCATATTTGTTTAATCACGTAGGAAATAAAAATTATAAATTTATTTATTATTAAACATTTTTTCCTGTTCTTAGCTAGCTGTTAGTGTTTTGAGGTTCAATATATACATTAAAATAAATATATTTGTATAAACTTTGATTAAATGAACCCCAAAACATATATACCTAAGATTATCTACTTGAATAAAACTGATGATAAATGTAAGAAATCGAAAGTATTACTTAATTAGGTAAAATTATTCTTGTCAGAACATATGTTTTGGTGTTTACTTAACTGATTTGTGTTAATTACAGCTACTAAAACGAATTTTTTTTAAAAAATACATCCTACGAAATTTATATTCCAACTTTTAACTAAAATTACAAAACATTTAAAGTAATTAATGTACAATTACCTGTGAGGAATTTGCAGAACACTCACTGATGACAGTGCTAAAACTATGTTACCAATTGCATATACAAATGAAAAATAAATTATCGTTCTATAAAAAAATCAAAAATAAACTTAAATTAATATCTGATGACTACACTATAAATTGAGTTATAGATATTTCTATGTAAAGTATCATTAATATATTAGTGTAGAATAAGTTTATGAATTCAGAATATGACTAAATTAAAAATTTTAAAGTTGAGGACCATTTCTCTATAAATCATTTACCATGTTGGAATGCAATTAAAATTGGAAGACTTGCATGAAGAAGTGAGTTCTGCAGTTTCTTATGTAACAATATGTTCGTTCAGTATTCTGTCGGTAATAACTGAAGAAGGTACTGTGTACTAAAAGAGCTGTCATTTTTTACATAAATTTTGTAAAAATCAAAAAACATATTTTGTTTCCATTTTCTTTTTTTACAAAACAATACATTCGGTATTTTGTAGATAACATCTGAAGAAGGTACTGTGTATCAAAACAGCTGTCTTTGTTAAAATCAGAAAACATTCTTTGTTTTCATTTTCCTTTTGTTAAGATCAACTTTTTTCCAGTATTATTTTGTGAAAATTAGTTTAATATTTTTTGGTATGAAGGTTTTTTAAGGTCATAAAATTAGTGTATGTGTTTGGAGATCAACAAAATATACTTTGAGATGCCTATTTTGTGTGTACATTATAAAATTCATTTTTGGAAAAGGATGTAATACCAAAAGATACAAATTGTGTTAATATTTTATGTTAATAAATAGTAACAGTTGTTAATAAATAACTCAGTTAATATTTAATTGATATTATAGCGATCAATAAATAATGGACGTACAGTTGTGAAACTAAATCCAGTGGGATTTATTTGAAACAAAAGAAATTGTTTTGCTGGTAAAGAGATGGAGGATTTTAAGGAGCTTTGTTTTTATTTATATTTAATTAAATATTAATGACATACTGAAAACTGTACTGGGACAAGTTGTAACAAAATGAAGACAAACATTTTAATTAATAGAATTAATATTTTTTATGGCACATCAAAATCAATTTTTTTTTTGTCTGAAAAAAGATATAGACCAGATATCAGAAGGAAAGTTGTGAATTTTAGCAGACTTAATAAATAAATTACTTATAAATAACATTAATAAATATAAATACGATTATAATATGAGATGAATTTAAATTTCATTTCATAAAATTATTTTAAAAAATACTTTTAAAGATTTGTATAAAAAAAATTATATTGTTTTAAAAACTCTCTTGATTCTGGTATTGACCTGCATCATCTTATGACCAGATGAACTTGGAATATCTCCGACCTTCCACAAATTTGATTAACTTGAAATGTATGATGTATGGATGCCAATTGTTGAAGCTACTTAAAAAAAAGTTATAAGCTGATTTTTTTTTTTAGGTCAGATGTGAAAAAATATTGGAGTAGTTCTGTTATAGCATTTATTTTTTGGGGCTTATGATCGTAGAAGTCAAGAGCCTTTAGCATTATGATTATCCATTTTTTATTGATGTAGTTAAGATTCGTAGCTATATTGGCAATTATTGCCATTCTTCTATCCAAAGGTTTTTTTTATAGTCATAATTACTGAAGAAGTATTAATGAAACATGTATGTTTAAATACTAGGGCAGAGAAGTATTTTTTAAAATCATATCTTATTTGTAAGGCTGAGATTTTCGACATATATCTCTAAAAAAAAATATAACTATCAACCTATTGATTGTTCTGTGCTACTGGAAGAATCTGTTACTTTACAGATGTTGCTTGGTAGTACATTATGTGACGAACCTATAATGATAACCATTAATGCACGAGTGCAAAGAAGGTTACGATAACGCCAAGGGCCGTGTATCATAAAATTTACAAGAGTGCATTAATGGTCATTATAGAGTTTTACATACCATATTTTTTTCTACGGCTGAGAAGATATTGGGATTATTGATTTAAATCAATAACTGTACATTGTTTATGGGATTTTTTTTAAATGTAAAAATACATTAAACAGTACATTTTTGTGGCAATAGGTTATTAGTAGTCGATTGGTGTTAAAGACATTTCTTCCTCAGAATTCTGACATAATTAACAAAAGGTTAAACAGTGTAATAAAGAAACTTAGTTATTTATTTATGTACTTTCAAATAATTAGAAACGAGGTTAATTATTAACCTCTGCTTGCAAACCAGTAAATCGAATTAAAATCAGAGTAAAAAAATAGCTGATTGATTAAACAATACGTGCTTCTACCACCTTATTAAAATGTTATAGTATAGTCGTAGAAAATATAATTTGTGATTGCTAATATTAATGTTTAAAATTTGGTGTATTAATATAGACTGAATAACCCTGATAGAACCAATATTATCAATTGGTACTGTTAAATGTTATTTTAATGGACACGCTTACCTAAATCTTCCCAAATAAGAATCTGCTATTACAGCACCAACAAGTGGAAAAAAATAGCATAGCATGACAAATAAATGAAATATAATAGTTGCTGCGTTTTCACTGTATCTAAGCCTCTTCTGTAAGTAAATTGCCAAGATTGCTGTAATGATATGAAATAAAAATAATTATTTTTTCGTGGTTGAACTATCCATACCATTTTTTAAATGCAAAAAAAAAGTTTACCATTTTGCAGTTTTATCTTTAAATAGTAAATTTTTAACAATTTATTTTAAACTGGTGTTAAGTTTTATAAACTGATAAAGTTAAGATATGTTAGTTTGTATATTAATATGTGTTTTAACGAAAACCTGTGTGTTTAATAAATTCAATTAATTATATTACTTTCAACATTTTATATTAGTACTGTAAGTAATTGATGGTAAGAAAAGTACAACAAAGTAACTTATAAATCTTACAATGTGCAGTAATGAAGTAACAAGAAACATTATTATGTTAATCATATTATAAAAAATGTTTTGCTAAGAGTAAATTTGATTCAGGTGGCTTCTTGTCTTTAATCGGTCCCTAATCTTGTATTAGGTATATCTTTTAAAGTTGTTAATTTCCCGCCTAGACAGCACTAGGCGGGAAATACTAGCTATAGCTCTAGAAGGGAAAGTAACCCTTCTAGGTCCAATTTGAGTACATGTGATTTTCACCAGATCTTGGCATTTTGACACCTAAGGAACCCAAAAAGGCAGATTTTCAGATGTTAATATCTCCAGAACTACTGGACTGATCTTGACCAAACTTGGTGAGATTACTTCTATATATGGAGTGTTGATACCATTAAATTTTTAATGTCACCCTCAGTATCTCAAGGTTTCTTCTAATTAAGGTCATATTTTTCTTAGGTGCATTTGTTAACGATTAAAAAATAACAATATTGCAAAATTGCACTCCACCACAAAAATGCTCTAAACTTTGAAGCTTTGATGTGATCCCTATAATGGTTGTTTTTCATTGTGGTTTCTTCTATTGTCGTCTAATTACACATATAAAGTAATATTTTTTTTAAATTGGGAACCCCAAACCCCACCAAGCAGCCATTCCCAACCAAAAGTCATGCATTTTTTAACATTTTTCTTCTTTTTTTATTGTAATTAAGACTGCTTTAAAAAAAGATTTTTTATAAAATTGAACTTTGGCTCCTACTTTGGGGTTTGCACGAAAAGTAACAAACATGGTTGTGTGAGGTATCAATTTATACACTTTGAAGGGTGCTGAAAACAATTTTAATATGTAAAATTTTTTGTTGAAATGGTAGCTTTTTTTTAAGTAATACCATATTTGAAATTTGTGGTTTTAACCTCAAACCAATATTATTATCTTGAAATTATAACATGGGATTTTTTCAATATCTCAATAATATATTAATTATATTTTATTTATAAATAACTGCATGACAGGAAAGTCCTACAACTTTGTTGTCAGCTTTTTTCTTTTATTTATAACCCTGTTATGCATATTTGTAATTACATATTTACATTTTAGTTATCATTTCCATGTATATAGAATTTACTTCTAAATAGGTTAAATGTAAAAACAAGAACATGGACCCCTAAAGTAAAATGAAATAAAGTTGCTAAAACTTTATCACTTTTTGGTAAATTGAAGTTAATCAGAAACTTTATTTGTGTAGCTATTAAAGCTAATACAAGTTGTGCAGTAATCTGTCATATTTATGAGGTTATTTGTAATCTTATTTTATTTATAATTTTGTTAATCTAGTAGTATTTTAATGTTTTTTTTAAATTATATATTTTATTGTGTTTATTTCATTTTGTAGTAAATTCCTACTCTTTATAATTAAATGTTTTGTGTTACATAGAGCCGTTTTATGTTTGTATAAAAAGAATGATTTTTTATTTTTTGTTGTCCGTCATGATGGATTGTGTGAAAGTCATTCAGTAATTAAAGATACAAATTATTCTGGAGTTAAAATAGTTTATTTAATCAAGACATTTTTTCAATTTTCAACATAACATCCATCAATATTAACACACTTTGAATCAGCTAATTTATGCCTCCTGCAAATTTAGCAGATTTCTTTGATGTCTTCATTGCATTAACCCTTTGCAGTCCCTTTAGAGTAAATAACCAACTAGCCTGGAGTCAATTTTTTCACTGATATCACAGTCAGATCCAATTTTCATACCAAGTTAATCTGATATTTCTGTTTTGTCTGAAATTTAATTTCCCTGCAATTCCCAACATTTATTTTATTACATTATGACACTTGGAAGTTTCTTTTTAAGGTAATAGATTTATTTTCTTACTTGTAAAATTATTTTATTAAACCTTTAGTTAGTAAAATTTAAAAAAAAAAGTATAATAAAATTGAAGAAAAAAAAAATCGTAAAATAATGCAAATCACCATTAATTACATCATATTTTTCCCGTACCACATTATAACAAGTATCACCGAATGGCTCACTTCCTAAAGCTAAGTCAATATGATGATGAAGTCTGCATTACTCATTGAAATGTCTTCAATATTGTCACAAACCGGCAACCACTAACCTCAAATTCACTAGATCCTGAAGGCGAATCAAGAGTATTTTCATTAACTGCTGGATCACTGTCATTTTCATTACTAAACAGACTTTTGGAATCGTCACTAGAAAACTCATTCGTAACATTTTCCAATTTGAAATCACTAATTCGATTACATCAAGAACTTCCAGCCATCTTTCATACCTCAATTTGTTTATTTACAATTTAGACAAGATGTCAGAACACAGCCTACTAGAAATATTATTGTATGTGCGTTTGTTTTCAAACGCTGGCTTCACATTATTGATAAGCATGTCACAGTAATATGTGCTGTTTTATTGTTCTCTGAACTTGTAGAAAATCTACTAAAAGAGGCCTTTTAGCATCCCAAAAGATTGTTGCCATGATTTTTCCTGCTGAAGATACGATTCTGAACTTTTTTTTTTAACTCTTGTGCTTCCTCTCCAAGCTCTGTCTTTTTGATTCCAGTCCGTAAGAATACTGTGCAAAAAGCATCACTTTCCTGCTGGTACCATTGTTTCAGCTCTGTGCAAATTCAGTCTTGTCTCCTCATGGTGATCTGTTAATTCCCTTGAAACCCATCTTGTTATATGGCGGTACTTGATCTTGATGTCGATAAAGTTATGAATTGTACCAAGACTTACTTGTAACTTTCAGCTATAATCTCAGTTGTAATCCGTTGATCTTCTTGATTGGGAAAGCCTATTTGAGTTTCAAGTGTGGAGTTGTAACTTCAATTGGATATTCAGAACGGTATTCATCAGCCACTTAAGTTCAACCGTACTTAAATTTTTCTACCCGCATAAAAATTTCTGCAGTTCATACAATTTGTCCATTTTTTTAGTCATATGAGAGTCAACTTAACTGTATTTTCACCTTTGGAAAGCAAAATCGGATCACAGCATGTTGTTTAACGAATTCACAAGTTTCAAGAGAAGTCATCATAAGATGAAATTTTGAAGTTATAAACAAAACAGTTTTACATAAACAGCTGACCAAAATTCATCACAGGATTACTAAATTACTGTAATAGTGGAGATTTCAAACATGTCAGTAGGGTATTTTTAATGCTTAAAAATGGATGAAAACTTCTTAATAGCTTTGCTAGTTTATAAAATCTCAATTAGTATAATAAATCCAGTGTTAAAAAGAATCAACCATGCATTTTGGGTAAGCAGCATTTTTTCATCATGTAAAAAGAGTCAAATCTGAATTTAAATTTGAGTTTTCCGGTAAACTTTTTTTACTTATTTATGAAAAATTTCCATCAGAGCTTTTTTATAGAGCTTCACAAATAATTTGACCTACTAATGCTTATAAATTTCTTTAATTTCTGAGGAGTTTTAGCACCATAAAACGAAGTAACTAATGGGTATATAAGTGTATAAAAATAATATATTCTTTCATTTTATTATTTTTTTTTTATATTTTAGGCAATTCTTTATTTATATATTTAATTATAAATATTATAATGTATTAATAAATTATTGTAACTACTAATAAATATTAATTATATATATATATATATATATATATATATATATATATATATATATATATATATATATATATATATTGTCCATTTATACAATATATAAAGTAAGGTAGTCATAAGTGCTTTTTTTTATTTGGTATCCCGTAGTACTTGTATCTTTATCAGTATCAGGTTCAATATCTTCTTCAGGTGAAACATCATCAATATTTTTTTGGTAATAATGAAGGCGAGTCATCTGCCCTGAATTTTTTATTCATTCTGCTCTCTACATTTTCACAGGTTTCACCATTACAATACAGACAGATGATTGAACACTTCAGTTCTGTTTATAATGCATCGATTGATTGTACAGATTTATCTTACTATGTACTGCGATGAATTCTGTTCACCTACTAGGTTCAGTAGATTTGGATATATTTGGTCATTTAGAAAGAGTTCTACTACAGTTGCTAATTGATGAGGACATTTTTCAGAAGTTGAAATAAAAAAAAAAATTGATTTTAGACTTTCTTAACTGCAGTAATAAAACCTCATTGAGAGCTTTTCAACAATGTATCATAAATTGTTCTTATTTTCCTTGGTTCTAGAATTATAGCCAAATAAAATTTTAATTAATGAAATATTTGGATCTTACAAGGGGAAGGCACATCTGTTCAAATTTGACTTCATCCCCTTTTTTTTAATTTTTTTTTTAATCTAACTATATTCATTTATTAATTAACCTCTGATTGTAAAAAAAATTAGAATAAATAATAATTCTGTAATAACAATAAAAAATGAAAATTATCAGAAGTTATTAATGAAATAAAATTTTATGTACTTTTGATTTAAAAAAAAAAAAATGGTGTATGTAATTTTATAGGTGCAAGGAAGTCATGTGATTTACACATCACATTTTTTATTATATAACAAAAAGTTATTAATAAAAGTTGTAGATAATATTATTATCTTTAAAAAAAACTCTTACAAAATGTTGAGTTATACTTTTAAAGACAAACAAAAAACTAACTAAACCCTTATTTTCAAGATGCCCCCCCCCCTTTGAAAACTCAAATTTAAATTTAGGTTTGATCCTTTTACATAATAAAAAAAAAAAATTGCTGTTTACCCAAAATGGACAGTTTGATGCTGCTTTAACTGACAAAATGGCTTACTTAAAATGAAGACTTTGTATAATGACAAAGTTTAAACTATGTATCTTTTCAACTTATACAAAAAATTACTTAAAAATAATTGAAAATTAATTAAAATTTAAACAAAAGTATTATTCTGTGAATGAACACAATTAATTTAAAATGATACTTGAATTAAGACTTCCGCTTTCATCCAAGACAATGAATTTTAACATTCAGTTGTTATCTATCTGACTTAAGTATTCTTTTTAGATTTATTTTTTAATTTTATTTATTTAGTTATGCTTAACATGGTTAAAAAAAATCCACTAAAGCAGTATTTTAATTTAAACTACTTGATAAAGATAGATATTTATTTTATAAAAATTAAACTAATTATTAACTAATTTAGAAGGTTGGTTTGTGTCTTGCACTTTCTTGAAGTAAAATAATCGAACTATGTACTTCAACAGTGTTAAAATAATAGGATATTGTTTTGTGTTATCTTACATTTGGAATTATGCTCGTTTTAGCAGACTATTAACTGAAGATCAAATTTTGCAATACTATTTTCAATGAGGCAGTCGTAGAGCACATACATCTCGTGTTTTCCATTGTTATGTAACAAAATGAGTTTGGAGACTTATTAATTGATTGACTTATTAAATTCAAATGATTACTACATTTTCGTAGTAAATATTTCTACGTTTCCAAGAAACTTGGCATTTCATCAATCTGTTAGTATTGAAAAATGCTAAAAATAATCCCATAAATTTAATTTTCTAATTAAATTAATTGTCTTACCAGACCTTCAGACAATAAAAAAGTTTCATTTTCTGAAAGAAATGTAGAGAGAATCCTTGACATCCATGATGTTATATAAGTACTTAGGGTGTGATATTTATTTAGAAAGTGTATACGAAATACATAAAACTTTCTAAAGAACTTATTTTTTGCCTAAAAAAAGGAAAAGCCTTTCATTGTTGGTTAAAATCCTTTTCCTTTTAATTATCCTTAATCTTTTCTTTCTTGAAAAGATAGTATGTAATTAGATATTATGTGATTATTGCCACTGAACCTCTAGTAGCTGGTGAGGCAGCAAACTTTTGAACTGAGATTTACTTACATGACAGCTGTGTTTATCAAGATACTCTGTTTCATGACCAGGGATTGCACAAAAAGCCATGCCGGTGGCTGAGGTGCTTATCTCTATAAAGTTGAACCTCTTACTTATAGAATCTAGAAATCTGGTTTTTATTTGTAAACGAGTAGTAGCCTTTAGTATAAGTTAGCTTATAATTGGCATAGGTTCCTATATCAAGGAAACTATAATGTTTAGCCTCCAGAACCACTGTAAGGTAGTGGTTCTGGAGGCTAAAAAGAGAGAGGAGATACTGAGAGTGACCTTGCTCTACATACTCACTCCCTTGATCCCTTGACACTTTTAACTTGGAAATTTAATGAAATCAGTACCTCATAAATAGAACTAATCTGACCAAGTTTGGTCAAAATCGGTCCAGTAGTTCTGCAGATATAAAGTGATTAACATCAGATACAAACACATTAACATCCTAAATATTTCCATCTGATTTTTTGGGTTCCGTAGATGTCAAAACTTAAAGATCTGGTGAAAATCACATATGCCCAAATTGAACCGATTACAGTACTTTCCCTTCTAGATCTATAACACTATCTAGACAGGAAAGTAAGCCGGAAATACTATTTATTTATTAATTTAAGCATCCATCTTTTCTGTTTTTCAGTAATCTCTGTGGCAGAGTGGTAGTATTTCTGCTTTTTATGCAGAAGATTTAGTATTCAAATTATGTTTAAATTTGGTTTAATAAAGTAAGGCAATTTTAATTGGATGTTTGCTGGTAGTTACGCAGGAACAAATAAATAAACTATAGATGTATAAATTATCATAATTATATATCTGAAAATAAATTATGTATTATTAAGGCAGTATCTTAGACTTAACAAGATTTAAATATTGAATCGCTTATTAGACGTTTATAAAAAAAAAAAGTAGCATCCCAATGCCTCAAACCCTACAATCATGCTGTGCCTTAAAGCATGTTATTGTTATGTTTAATTATACCATTTTTATTATCTTTATCATATGAATTTTATTATAAATGTATTTTTTTATACCTGCAATAGTATTACATATTTATTTTACTGACTCTTTTTACAGTTACTACAATAAATTATTTTGGCTTAACAGTATTATAATAATAATAATAATAGTCTGTAAAATTATCATCAGCTCTGAGTGTTTTATTAATGTAACACTGATTTTTATTCTTATTTAATTTTTTGTTAACCTTGAAAACAGATTAGTTTTGCTATATAAAATTGTTATTTGGTTTTTAATGGTTTAAATTTAGCTGAAAAGTAAAACAAATTTTCTGTTATTCACTTGTTATATTTATCATTCTACTTACTTCTCATGCCGTAATATGAGAACCTTTCACATAGTTCATTTGATATTATGAAAAACACTGCCTTTGGATATTTTATTTCCTGCAACAAAAAAAATTTATTAAAACGTCCTTCATTTTTATTATATAAACTTGTTGAATATTCCTTTATTGTTTGTGCTTGCACAAACAAAATACACACATTTTATCTTTCTTATTCTGCACATTTGTTTGTGATATAAAACAAGTAATTTAAAAATAGTTTGCCATAAATACATTTATATAATGAATGTCATCAAGTATGGTATATAACAAGTTTAAAATAAATAATGAAATAAGTTTAAAATGATTAATATTTTTAAACATAAAAATATTTCTTTGATGTATGTATATATATATATATATATATATATATATATATATATATATATATTAAAACTTCATCATTGTTTGTGTTGCCAAACACAAACAATGAGCTTTTTTGATCTCCATAACTTTTTCATAATAGTATATCGAATAATTCTTTTAATTCAAGATTTGGAGTATCTAACAGTCAAATTTTTAGTTGGGAGCATTACTAAAAATGATATGTTTTTGCAGTCCAGCAAGTTTCTGAATGATGCCGCTATAAATTGGTATTTACTCTTAGTAGTTTTATAGCTGATCAATGTTTCAACAACATGATGAAATATGTTTATATTTCATCCGAAACATGAACATGTTTGCGATGAAGAAATATACCCCCATCTCACTTTTGATAAAAACTTGTTGAAACTGCACATATATTCCCTTTATTTTGTTACTTTAGGCCTATTTTTTAGGAACCATCTGGTGCAAATTTTTTTAACTTAAGATGAACTATCATTTTGTGTAGGAGAACCTTGAAATATGAGGAAATGAATTGTATAATCTGTCAGTAGTGTATTGTATCTATTCTTACTGTTGATTTTTTACATTGTTACACTATTTCTCTTGAAAATGAAGAATAAAGTGAGTTATGCAATTTTTAATGAACAACTATTGAAAAAATTAATCATTATGTTCAAATGATCAGTAAGATATTAGTTCTCCCAGCCAACTATATTTTAATTGGCGAAGAGATTTAAATGATTTATAGTTTTCTAATTCTGAAATGATAAACCTAGGCTGTAGATTAACGTTTTTACCACTTTTACATAGTAAATGAGAAAACATGAGGATAATTCAGAATGGCAGCCATTAGATACAAAAAAAATCTGACAACACAGTTCCGGTAAAGTCCTACAATTGTGGACAGAGTACACAGAGTAAAAAAAAATCTGATGCGCGGGGTACACACACAACTTAATTTAAAATATTTATCATTTTATTTAAATATAATATTTTTCTTTTATTTAATTCAATGATTTTAACTAAAGTGTACGCGCGCCTGCTTTAGTTAAAATCGTTTAGTTAATACCGGTATTTAATTCATGCAGGTGTTGCAGTACTATCAGTGACAGTCGGAACTAACTAAACTAATTTAATTTATAAACTTACATAGAACAAATTTCGATTGTACGGTTGGCAAACCAGTGTAGCCGCAAGGCTTAACGTACTAGGTACGTTAACCCCACAATAGGTAGGTAGTCAACCCTACAATCGAGTTCAAGACCCAGCCAGACCGAGTTACTTTTCTGTTTAAATATTATTCATTTATTTAGTTCCACCGCTCATCTGTGACATCACAACATAACAGATGATTACAACAGCTGTATTTCAGTGCTACCGACGTTTGAAATATTAACTAAATTAAATAAAATAAATAGTTCGTAATTAAAATTAAAAAAATAATTGGTTGGAAACTGTGTGTAATTTTTAATTTCCCTAAAAGGAAATTTCCCACAAAGAAAAGGGGAAATTCCAAGATGGCAGACTGCAACTAGTGCTCCTTGTGGTGACAGGAGGTACTATTAATGCATTATGCCCACTTAATACCCCCATATACAGAAGTAATCTGACCAAGTTTGGTCAAAATCTGTCCAATAGCTCTGGAGATGTAAGGTGATTGAGGTGAGGATAAGTTCGACACCAAACACACACGTACATACGAACCTGAGTCATAGGTTTTTTTTTGTTATAGAGATGGAGGAATCCCATTTACGTGCGCCAAAGCAGTGTCAGACTCGCTAACAGGTTTTGCAAGAAGTTAAGTGTGTATGTGTTTCTGCGCACTACCAATTAAACCTCCACCCCTGGGTTTCCCCCTTCTGGGAATCGCTTTGCAGCATTTTACTTCAGGAAAGTGGGAAATGCCTGCACACACAATCTGTTACCACAATCACAACTGAAACATGAAAACACACACACAACACAACTCATGCAACATCAAGGATAACACCAACACAAGGAGTAACAAATCACACATCACAACAAGGAAAAAACACATGTAACACAGGAAATTTTAACCTGTTTTATAGGTAGGATATTTTGAAAGTATCAAAAATATTGAGAGTATATATATATATATATATATATATATATATATATATATATTTGTTTATATAATAAATAAAAATGTAGTGTTCTACCTAAAAATGTCAGCTTTTGCAAAGGATCATACTTGACTGAATAACTAACTACAAGGATAAACATTAGTGTTTTTTTTTTATTTACAAATAAATGTGTATCAAACAGTCTTCCTCATATTTTCTGGTTAGAAATATTTAAAGTAATATCATTCTGTTTATAATGATGGCAGAATGTGTAGTGCATCATCTCAATGGCTTGAACTATGAAGCTTGATCACATGGTTTACTGATGTTTCCCTTTAATCACATATGTTACAATAGTCACAATATCACTAGATGGTATTAAGAGCCTGTGTGCCTGCACCCTACTGACTAAAACTGCTATTTCAATTTCAATGTTCCTCTCCATGCGGGGCTGGGTTTGCAATTAAGTATAGCACAACCCCGGGGGTGCCAAAGCAGGGAGGCCCAGAAGTCCCACAGCTTTACCACCGCTGCCCAGCCAAGCAAGCACAGAAAGATGACGGCTTCACTGAGGGCTGTCCCCCTTACCCGCTCAGACTATTGATTACACTTCTGACTCTGCATTATGATCTAGAACTGCAATTGTACTCGCCTTGAAATTGATACTCACATGCTTGAATATCACTGACATCCTGAACCTTCCTATGCAGCACTATATACAAAGCTGGACACCACAGAAAATTCATCACTGTGTGTTAGGATTACTCCAGTAATATTGCCTACATCTGTCCGACCAATAATCGCCATAGATCTTTCTCTTTCCCATTTAACGCATTGGAAAAAGACATGTTCAGCTGTGTCCCTCTGACCACAATATTGGCACTCCGGATTCTTTACCTTGTGTCTTCCGAACAGGTAGGCTCGGAATGAGCCGTGGCCGGTCAGGAATTGGGTGAGCCAGTAATTCAGCTCACCAAATCCCCTCCCCATCCTCGGACCGATCTTACCTATTAAACGCCGCGTTCATTCGCCTTTTCGCGAGGTGACCCACCTTGTCTGCCACTCTTCTATCAATTTATGTTGCGCGTCTTCCTTGTTCATCACTTCATCAATTTTTACCGGAGCTTGAGCCATCTGCTGTACAGTTAACACCCCAGCAATTACAAACAAAGCTTCAGTTGACACCTACGAATAGGCACATGCTATTCGTAACGCTATTTTTCGTTGTACTCCCTCCAAGTAATCCCATTCCTGTCACTTCTCAGAGCTCTGTGCTACACTGTCAACATATATATATAATATGTTCTATAATGTAGAAATCGCTACATGTGAGTACAGTTTCCTAATTGAGACCCGCGGTCCAGTAGTTGTTCTCAGTAGTCTATTTAGTCTTTGTATCACTTGTTCAGATTTAGTACTATCCTTCTGTGGTCTAGCCACATCCCCGGATATTTTGTATTTCTGACGAACTGGACCGGGCGGGCCTTCCTCAGTCACAATCGGAATATGCCTTATAATTCGTCTCCCCGTCATAGAGATCGCCACCGTTTTTTTGTGCGACAGCCGGAGTCCTCTAATTCTCATCCATCTATTTACCGTATTTAGTTCCTCATTTGCTACTCTCGCTACGTCCTCCTCCTTCTTTGCAGTGACCACTAGCGCAAGGTCATCGGCATAGCTATTGCTTGTAGGTTCTGGGTATTCTAAGCGCAAAATCCCATCTAACGTAAGATTCCATAAAACGGGTCCTAAAACTGTGCCCTGAGGCACCCCACTTAACACATTGAATTCAATCTCACTCCTGCCTATTTGGTATACCAAAAATCTTTCTTGTAACTATCTCTGTATCATTCGTCTGAAATATTTCGGAATATTGACCTTCATCGCTTCAAATATTGCTTCCCACCTCAGGGAATTAAAAGCATTGTATACAGCCACTAATATGATTAGAGGAATTAGGCGCGTGCGCCATGTGCCCTTTGCCCCGTAGTATCAACCAATTTCATCACCTTCACTGCATCCGTCGCTGATTTTCCAGATCGAAATCCAAATTGCCACTGGCTAATACCACCTCTCTCTCCAATTTAGGCCCGCAACCTCGCCTCTAAATCCTTTCTAGTAATTTACAAAAATTGTTTGTAACGCAAATTGATCTATAAGGAATTGTAGCTCCTGACTTACCTGTATTGTCTATTAAAATCAGTCTTGATCTTTTCCACAAACTTGATATAAAATCACCGTTCAACATTTTATTCATTACTTCCAACATTGTAACAGGCGCTTCTTCCACCAGTATCGGGACGACTTCTACCAGAATGCCGTCCTGATCCGGACTCTTATGCAGTTTCATTTTATTTTCCTGCCTGCAGTCTTTAATTCCTGCATAGTGAACACCGGTATTACTCTATTTAGAACATTATTACCACTCGGTATTTCACCACTATTTCCTCTCTACATGGATCTACTTTCTTCGGAAAGCGTACATCTATTCACGCACCTTGTCTTCTGGTATCACAGGCAATAGTCTACCTAGTCTTCCGGAAACTAACTTGTACCTCTTCCCCAGGGGTCTCTATCGATATCTTCGCAAAGGTCTTTCCAACACTTTCTCTTGGCTTTTTTGATGGCCGCTGTATATTTGGATCTAGCATCCACGTAATCTTTTTTGGCCTCATCCTTGCAAAGTTGACATCTACGTCTATTAGCTCTTTGTAGTTTCCTTCTAGCTGCCCAAGCTCTTTTACGTAAGACCTCTAGCTCAGGTCCCCACCAATACGTATGTCTTTTTTCGGGCACTTATACCAAGACTTCTGCTTTGTCACATTCTGTAGTAACAATTTCTGTTAGTTCTTCAGGGTGTGTTACTTAGCCACTTTCTCACCAATCACCTCCGAAAAACGAACACCCCGCGCCTCGAGGTGATAGTTCTATCAGGCTTAACCATTCTTGGTGTCTTTGGGGTGTCATTCGTTACACGAATATGTATCCACCCAAATCCGGGATCGGATTTGGAGGGGTCAGGAAGAGCTCGGGATGCAAAGATTACAGGGGGTTTTGAGTTAGGAGTTATGGGAAGGGAGCTAGGATGGAAAAAAGGAATTCCCTTACAAACTTCCTCAACACTTAGAATTATTTGCTCACCTTATATGAAAAATAAGTTTATAGTGAACCTTATTGTTAATGGTCGATCCACAAAAAACTCGAATAAAAAGTTAGTCCGTTGTTCAAAATCTTCAGAACTTCACAAACACATTCATTAACACTTAACTGAAACTTTTCAAATGTCCAAATCAACAAAAACCCCAAAAAACAACAAAAAAGGCAAAAAACCACGGAGCGTTCGACACTTGTTTTAAATTAATGTTGTATGGTCCTTTATGAAAGCTGTGTATAATGACTAGCGAAGTTGTTTATAATCTATCTTGAAGTGTTTTTATGATGCATTTTTGCCAAAGTTTACGTACAATTTCATTACATAGTGTTGTTCCAAACTCGCTTGTTTTTTTTTTTTGTGACAAGGCATTGGAAAAAAAATGCACATGAAAATAGATAATTTATTTTTTTTAACAAATTTAAACACATGTAAATTTTATCATGGCAAAATCAATTTTAGTAACCCACAAACATTTTTCATTAATAATAAAAAACAATTCATATATATATCATTAAAAAATCGTTAAACTAACAATGAATTAGATTTATTTATTTTATTTTATTATTTCACTTATTTAAACCAGTAGATTCATACCTTCTCTTTTTCAGTTTCGTTATTTTCAATTTGCCTTTCATTGTTTTTAACTGCATTTGATGCAACATGATGTAATTCTGCAACACACATTAACATGATAAAATTTCATTTTATTTAACATTGACAAATTCTTTTATTCTAATTAAGTTTTGAATTGAAAACTTCTTTATGGACGACATTGAAATTGCCTGAAATGTCAGGCTCCGAGGTGAAACGCTCATTCGGCTAAACTCAGGGGAGCCGAATTTGTCCGAGCGAAACTGTCAACTGTGCTTGGCCCCTGAACTTGGCTGTGTTTCGTCTTAAATTAAATACATTTATAATTGTTCGGTGTACGAGTAGTTAAATCGTGTATTTACTATCTTTCAGTGTATACGTTTAGTGCATCGTCGTTTTAATACTGAAAAATATTTCAGTCATTGCGTGCGTTCGACAGAAAATTTTAAGGTACAATATAGTAACAGAAATTATAACAAAAATGCTCTAGATTGTATCATATTTGCTATCATTCCGGCGATTATACTGTACCTTAAAATTTTCTGCTCAACACGTGAATTCAATTCAAGTATTTTTTATATTCAGGGTGATTTACCAGGACGTGCAGCTCATTCTAATTGTAAAAATAAAGAAAAAGTGCTTCTAAACATAGTCCGGAAACGCTTCGTTAACGATTTACGACTGGCGAAAAATTTCGCCAAGATTTCATCTCCTCCACTGAAATGAAACCGTACAGAAATTCTTGGGACGCAAAAATGTAAGCTAATTTGATGGTTTCATATGAAATTTGAAAGAAAGAACTGTAAGTTCAGTAGCTTTTTAGAAAACCGACGAAATGCAAAAAATGGTAATCGAAAAACGCACTTTTTTACGTTTGACTTGTAAAAACTTTGTTAAATTGCCAATAAACATATAAAACTCTTCGATAAAACTTGTAGGAAATTTAATTTTAAACAGAATAGTTTAGATAAAGTATAAGGAAAGCGAGCGCTTTCAAGGAAATTTTTTTTTTTTTAATTTTTTTCTTTTCATTCTGTATATATTCAGGAATATTTTCAATCTCATAACTATCCGTCGCTGTATTTATGTAATGTTTTTTTAGTTATCTCATAATTATTATTTTCATCTTTTTTGACATCTTTATCGTACGCGAAACACAATTTATTATTTTTATTCGCTTCAATGTTTTGAATAGTGTTGGCCGTCATCAACCGCTTTAACTCAACTCATATTTCCTACCGGAAAGGTCGACAGGAGGAAAAAAATGATTTTTTAATCGTTTAACTATTACCATAAATTGATATTAGACACGACATCGCTTTTTAGGAAAAAAATGGAATGCAAAGTTGGCAGGAGTCTATTACTCCCTACTTTATCGCAGAACCTGGACAGAGTCCCTTGCTGCTGGATCATTCTAATCGGGCTTGTTTTTAAAAGGGTTATTTTTTAATCTCGGATCTAATTTTTCAAGTTTTGTCTATTATTATTTTAGTGAATTTAAGACGGATTTAATTGCATTCCAATCCGTTGTTAAACCAGCGTTATCGAACCCATTTCATGGGCCGACCGCGGAAGGCTAGGCTTATAAAGCCTGTCCTCCCGACGTAATTCCCCTTCAGACCGTCCACTGAAGTCCTTTCGGTGCCAATTCTTTAATAGGCTAGCAGGAGTACGCCACAACGGGGCACTACCTGTAAGGAGGGAGCAATGCGTCTCCTTTTCCGGAGGAGTCGCAATTGCTAGGTTATTTTATCTTACTGTAAGTTTTGAAATAGGAGAGGTTGTGTAGAAGCTCTTCATCCGCTTCTGGTATGGCTGCCCTTCAGGACGCATCTCTGCTGGGCTCTGTTCCGGACTCCAGTCCGTGATGTTGAGGCGAGTGGTTGGTCTTCCTTCTTCTTCCGAAGACCTCTTCTTTCTTCTTTGGCCTGCACTTTCCAAGAATTGGTAGTAACCGAAGTCACATACCATTAACCTTGGAGTTCCCGAAGCCCCGAAGGGCAAAAAATAAAAAAAAAAATAAATACTAAACGTATAATTTATTCGCATTAAACTCTAAACATAATCGCCCGCAAGTTACAACGTCGTCGGCTCTGTCTATTATAATTACACATTACATTAGATTCTCCACCGAAATACGTTATCAATTGTGTAGCGGGGTGTACATTACCTATACTATCAAAATAGTCTACATTTTTATTGGTTTTTTTTTATTTTTTTTTTAAACAAACCCATTGCGTACCGCGACCGTTTGAAGTGTCTAAATTAATTATAGCGCGTTCATATTTTCTAATCTTTTTCGGTAAAGCGTCCAGCATAAAAACATCTCTAAAATGTAAAATTTTTAACTGTTTCCCGTACTTGATCAATTAATGATCGTATAAAGCATGTTTCGGTATTGAATCGATTATTTTTTTTATTAGTACCGCTGCTACCTTTCTTTAATCTTAATCTACTGCCGTTTTTCGGTTTCACTCGACCGCTAAATTCAGATTCAACTTTCATCGCATTAGTTACCGCGTAAGCCGCCACTCTTTCAGCTAAATTGCTATCCGGCGCGGTTAGCGTATCCAAGCTCTTTCAGCAAGTGCTTTATCAGCTTGAGATCTGGTTTTATTGTCTGAATATTTTGAATAAGCTTCATCATGCAGTTTACAAGCTTCATCCGATGTATTTATACCTTTATCACTAGCAATATTTGTTTTGGTTCCGCCTGGCAGCTGATGAGCTGTGAGTCTGCGGGGAGATCCAGTCGAACGAACATATGATGTTCGACTGCCCGGCTCTTGGGTGGTCCAGAACTCAGTTTACCCTGGAACTTATAGGTCAAGGGGAAAATTGGCCGCTCACAAGCGGCGAGTCAATGTGGCGAGAGCCGCATTGTCGGACCGTGTGGGAGTTCCTTGATGCGGTTGCTTCGTTCAGTCGACATCAGTAGAGTTTCCCTAAGGGAAAAAACTCCTACCGCGCTGCTGCAGGAAGCTAACCGAGAGATATGGCCGGCTACCGGCCAGATTAAGGCTCCAAGCGCTTTATTGGTGGACAGGTACTTGCTGGCTGGCATTCAGCGGCCTAGGCGTGGCGGTGAATTGCTGTCTTTGATGAGATAAATTTAATTATTGATATTCATATATGTTTAGTAGTTGACGGGGTGCGCCTACCCATTTTAGTGATATATGACAAGTGGGCGGTGGGACAAGCGAGCGAGTGGTGTATGGTACCACGCTTATTCCGCTCATGCTTTTAGGTTAGCTTTAGGAGCTAGTTAGGACACTGTTCGCTAAACTGTTTGGAGGCTCAGTAGCCGTTTGCGGCACAGACATTCGGTCTCGTGCTTTAGAGCGACCGAATGGAGTGGTGGCGGGAGAAATGCCAAGCAAACCGGCATACCTTTATCACCACGTTTCAACCTCTTATCTAATTCCGTACCGGGACCGCAATAATTGTAACCCGGCAAATTTGTTTCAAACGGTAATAAATCTACCGCTTTATTGACTATAGAACCGATAATACCGCGTCATTTCTTCTTATTTTTCATTACCTTAATATCTATATAAATAAACATTTACGTATTTTTCATTCAAATCGATTAATGATATAAAATCGAAACGGTTCATTAATGTATTTTAAATTAGCCGAGGTACAGATTCTCCCCTCGGCCTTTTTATTATAAAATTCAATTAATTCTTTTGACTCTACGTATCTAAATTTAACAATAAACACCATTTTTTAACAGCAATATTTTCAGGATGAAGATTCTTTAATGTATCACTCATCGTATCGGCCGGAATAACTTAATATTTCCACCAAATTGATGAGAAATGCCAGAATTATTCTATATTTCCACCAAATTGATGAGAAATGCCAGAATTATTCTATATTTCCACCAAATTGATGAGAAATGCCATAATTATTCTATATTTCCACCAAATTGATGAGAAATGCCAGAATTATTCTATATTTCCACCAAATTGATGAGAAATGCCAGAATTATTCTAAGTCCTCGCACGCTTTATAAGGGGGACAATCTTTTTTACCCCCCCCCCGGAATCTTTTACGGCCTGGGTCCTTCTGCTGACCTCCCTTCCCCCAAAACCTTTTGAACCCCTGTGGGGTCCATTTTTGACCCACAAAACATTTTTGGAATCCCCACGAATTTTTGAACCTATTTTCAAGCAGATACATTTTACCTAACCCCTTCAAAAAACCCCGGACCCTTCCCTTTTGATCCCCCAAACCTAGGCATGTGGGGTGTCGAAATACGAGGAATTTGATACGAAGAAGATAAAAATATAGATGCGGCGAAGGTCACCTCCCGTGAAGGAAGGAACCGACCGAAGTATTTCCGGATTTCGTGAAGCCCCGCAACGAAAGGTTACAGACGTTAAAGGAAAGAAACGCATCCGACAGGTGTATTCCGAAGATGAGAGCTTGTAGGAACTAACGACTCTATTAGGATTAGCCGCTTTGACGTTTAAGCAGCATCACGGTTCAGAACCGGCGAAATATATTTACAGTCACGAGAAGGAGTCGACTGCAATATACAACGGACTGAAACAGCTGTCGTAAGTGTCCCCGCCGCTAACCGTGATCACCCAAGCCACCCAGACGGATCCGCAAAAGGAATCGGATGTCGAGGAAATTTTGAGACGTCACCTGACCGATGAAGAACTTCTTGACCTGCTTCAACGCAGGTGGCCGTCTGAAATACCGAACAGAGTAAGACAGAATAAATCTGTTGATGACGAAGATAGGGCATTTTATTGACTCGGCTAACAAGCCGCGGGTGGACGTTAACAACCCGAGGGCGCGAAGATTTAAAGCAGACGACATGTCCAGAAATATTTCCTCTCTTGTGGAGGAAGATGCAGAGTCAGCTCACCACAACAAGTTCAGGATCTACTACTGTAATCTTATTCTATCTTCACCGTTTCTATTTTTATAATAGAATGTAAAACAACGTTTGGATCTTTGATTCGTCGATCGAGATCTAACCGGTCGTGAAAAAATTTTTATATGGCAATAGTGTGAAATATCATTTGGATGTAAATTATTATTTAAATCTAATAAATCGAAACGATTTGGTTTTTCAATTTCACAGACTTTTAAAGGTCGAACCTCCTTATCATCATCCGTTAGCGTATATGCATTATATAGAAACATTGTTGGCGGATTCAAATTTTTTAATATCTTTTATCTCGGCTGGAAACGTTAATGCTAAAGTCATATCTATCTTGTAAATCGACAGTATAACTGTATCTAAGCGTTGTGGATTATTACCGGTTACATGTATTGATAAAATAGCCCACTTAAAGCAGACAGCATCATAATTTTTAACAGCCTTTCTTTTTTTATTTCATCGGGTAAATCTATATATGAAGAACCACATAGGGGTTTAAATTTATTTATACGCAACAATAAACCGTGGATACTGATTAAAGACCAACCGCTGGCCCTTTGCCTTAAAAATCCGACACTTCAGCTAATAGTCAAACGCTTCATCCATAACTTGATCTAAATCATTACACTTATATACGGGTGTATTTTTAATTTTAAAAGCAATGTCTTGACTATCGATTTGGTCACCCGACTTTTTTTTCATATGTACATTCCAATAATAGATTAAATTTTACAGCATCCGTTGTTATTTTAAAATGTTAAAAACGCAATTTCTTATACCGTTTAAAAATAAATAAATATCTTTATTCGTAACGCAACTTATCTTTGGATTTTTCTAACTTACGGGTGTGAAACATGGACGCTTGGGAAAGCAGAAAGAAGAACACCGGAAGCAATGAAGATGTGGATTTGGAGGAGAATAACGAGAACAAGCCGGGTGAATAGGAAAAGAAATGATCAAGTGTTAGCAAAAGTGAGTGAAAGGAGGTCCTTGCTAAATGTTATACGAAGAAGAAGAGCGAAATTGATAGGACATGTAATACGACATGACCGGTTCTTGACGAATATATTTGAGGGCTAGGTTTTGGGTAAAACCCCTAGAGGTAGACAGAGAGCGACCACCATCAATAATGTTAAAGAAGAGACGGGCCTCGGTTCGTATAATGACTTGAAGAGAGAAGCGGAGATGAGAGTGACGTAGCTAAATCGGCAATGCGTAGCTTTTAGTGAATAGTGAATGATGATTTTTATCGTCTACGTTTTTATTATAATATGCGATTAATTTTTTTTAAACGCTTTTTCTAAAATTAAGAAAGAATTTGCCTCGCAGATAGCTAATTTGGTTTGTTTTTGAGCGGTTGCACAATTATCGTCTAAACATACACTCTTACATAATAAATGAAGAAACTATAGTATAATATTATATTCATGTTATTAAATATGCTACTGTGCACGCGCGCGAACATATTAATGTACATTTAATGAGATCAAAGATCAAATATTGTAATATCTAACTAAACCAGTATATATATATATATATATATATATAATATAATATATAAAACAATTAATTATGAATGATTGACAGCTGCTATGGGGAATCCCGGAGTCATAGACAGTCGACACATAAATATATCATAAAGGCAGCTGTTCGATAATTTTTTTTCGAATTAGTCAGTTGTTTAGTTTCACCTTAAATATTATTTATTTATTTCTACCGTATGCGAACATAATTGTATTTATAGGAACATTGCCCGTTATTTAATGTTTACCGCGCAAGAGACGTTTACATCGACGCCATCAGTACATTAAATTCAGAATATTACACGTTTTCGCGTACACTCAAAACATTAAAAATCAACAAATAAACAATGACGATACATTAAATTCACAATAATACACAACTTCGCATACATTAAATAACACAACAGTCATTCCTTTCTTTAATGTATATTGTGTGTGTGTGTGTTAGAAGCAACCGCCTATAACTAAAATAAATATCAGTGGGCTCTTTTGTACAGAATAATTACTATTCAGAGCTCTTTAATATAGGACAATTACTATAATTACTGCATTTAAATATTTTCGTTCACTCGTTAAAAAAAATAAAAATAAATCGGTCACCCGTTATTTTACTTAATTAAATATTGCATAATGGTGTTTAATCCTTTATTTCCATACGTTGTTTTATTTATTTTTTGTTCGGTTTATTTATTTGTTAAAATTTTTTTGTTGACAATCGGGTTTTTTAATTTTTATAATTATTTTTATTATTTAACACTTTTTAGTGCTCATCGACAAAAATTCTCGATTTGAATACTTATGGATATAACGTATTTAACTTACCGAGCCAAATGAGGAAACCGTAAACATTTCAATTGATTTTTTTAATTGGCGTGTACCAGTCCAAATTTACAGATTTCTCAAACGATTGAATTTGTCGACAGACTTTTTATCCTGCGGATCATACAGCAATCTTTTGGAATCTAAACAGCTAATGGCTAAACTCTCCGATCGTCTCGCGCGACTCTGTTCTACGTAGGCCTGGGCCCTTGGCAAAGGTGTAGTGTTTCTCGTTCTACGACAGTTCTATCTAGGGTAGTCCCTTGTAGTTTATTAACCGCCACAGCCCAGCACAATATTAGCGACAGTATACGCCGTTCCGCTTTACCCTGTCCCGTAAAGTATGAAATTCGACAACAGTGGGCTTAATCCGATGCCGGCAGCATTATCTCTAATCTCACCGTCATCAAACTCTACAAAGACCGTTTGTGGGAGCTCGCCGGGCTCAAGCTGGTCTCAGCGTAGCGCAGGCCACTTGATTTTTCTCTGTTTAATTTTTGTTCTGGTTCGATTTCATCGTGATTTTTTTTATTATATTAGCAAATACCCCGTTTGAATTTTGAAAATCGGACGATTGTTTGCAGAGATATTAAAAAGAGCATCTCTTTGCACCTGCCAAAACAGCGCCCCGGTGGAACCCAGTTTGTTACCGGGTTGATAGTGATGATCGGTCTAGCCTCGGACGACGTGCTCGCATCACTTCACCGCACTAGCCTCACACGCAGTTCCCTCGGGAAGCCCATTATTATTAAACAGAAATATTTAAAAAAATTTAATTTAACGTAAATTTAATTCTCTTATTTTAGTAATATTATTCATTCCATTGATTTAAACCGTTCAGGTGAAACCCGCCTCGCACAGTGATAGAAGCTCACAGTTCATTAATTCAATTCATTAAAGTTTGTGCTTCAACCGGCAAATCTCCACTGCTATACGCGTACACACGCACGCACACATACACACACACACACACACACACATATATATATATATATATATAATTATTATTATTATAAAGCTATGAAAATCCTGGTAACGTAAGGATTCCAACGGGGGGGTCATACGTCTAAATCGGTTCAGCTGTTGACATACTACGGTGGAACAAACATGCATGCACCCTAAATACATTACACTCGTTTTTGGGCAGTCGTGTAATTAATTGACATTTTTTTAATGTAACTTTGTAGTTAATATTAATTTTTGTTAGTTATAACTACGGTATATACTAGTACATATTTTTATATTTATTAAAAAAAAAAATTTTATGAATGAAATTAATGCCTGTAAACCGACATATATGAAGTAACAAAATAATTGATAAATATGTTATTTTCTTAATAATAAAATTAATTAGTAATTAGGTAATGATTGTCGTACCTGTTTCTGATTTATTGTTAAATTCATCCGATGACTCCATTCTTATTTATGTTTATTTTTTATTTGTTAATTTTTTAAACGTATGACAGTTAAAGCCTATATTAATTTTTAATTTTAATAAAAAAAAATTAATTCCGTGAAAACTATAATTTAACGTAAACGTTAAAATTAAAAAAAAAATAAGTGTAATAAACAATGTCGCGTTTATAAACCCAAACTGCGTTCAATGATGTACGTCGCGTCGTTAGACTGCTAGCAACTGACTGACTGTACGTAATATAATTATCACATTGGTTGCAGCATTTTCTTGTAACGAGGACACTTATTTGCTTTTTACAGTGATAAAATGTAATATAATGACATAAATTTAAACCATTATAAAAATAATTGATTTTTGTGTTCGTCATATTATTTATTATACTTTTATAGAGTATATTAGTTAATTAAATTAATATAAATTCCTTTTATTTATTTCTATGACCGGCGCCACATCAATCTTTTCAACCGTATTAGTAAATTATTGAATTTTTTTTTACATATATTGTACTATATTACTGTAATACGTACAGACTGTTATTCGATAAGAATTCTAACGTCTGAATTTAAAAACCAAGATAAATTTTAAATTGGGAACAAAAAGTGCTAATTTGGTTTTTCTACAAAAGAAAATTACAAAACGAAAAAATTTGATTGCATAAAACTAAACGATTAGTTTGATTGTTACATAACCATTACCGGACCCAAGACTAGAATACTAGACTCTCTCTTTTTCCTGTTTAGCCTCCGGTAACTACCGTTTAGATAATACTTCAGAGGATGATATGTATGAATGTAAATGAAGTGTAGTCTTGTACATTCTCAGTTCGACCGTTCCTGAGATGTGTGGTTAATTGAAATCCGACCACCAAAGAACACCGGTATCTACGATCTAGTATTCAAATCCGTGTAAAAATAACTGGCCCTTATTAGGACTTGAGAACGCTGTAACTCTCGACTTCCAAATCAGCTGATTTGGGAAGATGCGTTAACCACTAGACCAACCTGGTGGGTAGAATACTGGCCTAGGGTCGCTAGAGATTAGTAAACACAATTACTAGTCTCTAGGGATTAGTAGACGCTATACACTGGTAAGCAGTATATACCCAGGGATTAGTAAGTAAATAAAATATATATTTATTGCATACACAAAATTCTAGCGGTGTGTTAATCTTACAGCAAAAATTACTCGACCGATCGAGCTGAAATTTGGATGAAAGTAGGTTTTATATCTAGAAAGAACATAGGACTACTGCCGTTACGCAATGGTTCACCGTTTCAAGATGGTAACCGTTTTGATGACTTGCGGTAACAACCGGATTATGTTGCATATTCAACCTTACTATGACCAAATCAAATTTGGAGACCCCACGCAGTGTTTAAAATTAAATTTTCTACAAAAAAGATCTCTGTCTTTTTTTAATGTCTCTCTCGGTTATCGAGAAAAATAGGTGTAGCGGTATACGCCATACGTTCCTCTAAACTTGTCATTCATTTTTAAGCGCCTTTAGTTTCCATTTAACATTGCTTTTCCGATGACAATAAATAACTTACAAGGGCAAATACTTCAAGCGGCTGGTCTCCATTCGGAATGTCAATGCTTCTCGCACGGGTAATGCATGTAGAGGGAAATACTTTACAGTCTCCTGTGAGAGCAATCTGTATATATGCAGTCCAGAGAGAAAGCCTGTAAATAGTGTACACAAGCCCGTTGTTTGGATTATTTTGTTCACAAACTGTTTCACCAAAGCACAAAAAAAAAAATTAAAATGAGAAACGAAGTGTCTGTCACTACCTTGTGGCGTATGTCGGGTAACGCTAAAAACTATGCAAAATATTTTTTTACCCGTACGAAGATGAGCAAAACCAACTACAAATACTATTTTTGAGATGAGGATTGATTACTCTGAAACCCGCATACATTAGATCACTCAAAGTTTCGAATCTTGTGCTCACCAAAGTGTTCGTTCCGAAGAAATTACAATACACTGGATAGTTTCTATAAATTGAACAGGCTTTAATTGTTAATCAGTATTACTCTCGATAAACATGAAAATAATGAACATAGTGGGTCAGACGGGAAAGGGGTATGAAGCAAGCCCTGACCCACTAGTATATATATATATATATATATATATATATATATATATATATATATATATATATATATATATATATATAAATGTGTCCCACGGAAGAGGTATACGCCTTTTGATCTAGTATCAGTCACCTATTCCCCTACCGATTCTGTTGAAACTGTACAGGCCTTTTAAACGAAAATTCTAAAAATGTCGTGAAGGATTAGAGAAACAAAATGGCGGTTTTCAAATAAAAATATCAATTTCAGATAAATAACATTTTTATTCATTACAAAATAGCTAGTAAAAATTATTAAAAACAGGTGTATTACAAAATGAAAACAACTAAAATTATGAGACATTTTTGTACGAATTAATAAAGAAAATAGTTTACTAAAACTGGAATCTATCGATAACGACACACTGGTAAAATCGTTTAATAAATCCTGTGTATGCATTCGTAAAGAAATGTTTTGGAATTCGTACAATTTCTTCTTCAATGACCCTCTTCAACTTTTCATTAGCGTTAAGGCTACTCGATTATACACGCTCCTTTAAATAATCCTACAAGAAAAAACACAGACAGTTAGGTCTGACGACCTCGGTGACCGATCCAAAAATTCATTTCCGCGACCGATCCGACGATCCTGAAGACGAGTATTTTGTAACAATTTAACCGGGTTTACAAAATTAGGCGCGGCTTCATCTTGGTGAAAAATAGCGTATGTCATTTGTGGAACAGTAAAATGAGGCGCTATTTGTTGATTTAACACTTCTAGGCATCTTTTTACAGTCATTATGTTGTCTGATATGTTGCAGGATAATATACCATTGACAGTGGCAGCTCCCCGGACGTAATGCATTTTGATTTAAGTCTGCTTCTGTTCTAAGAATATGAGGGTTTTCGGCGTTGTAGTAATTACAGTCACGCCTGTTTTTCGTACCGTTAAGGTAGAAAGTAGATTCATCTGAGAATACGACTTGTTCATGCCAGTCTCGATCGACTTCATGATGCTCAATAGTACGTGAACAAAACTAATCTCTCCATCCGGGTCATCTTCCAAAAGATTATCGACTGGATGGCTTTTAAAAATTTTATTTATTCTTTGGGCCGTCGATTTTGCCACACGAGTATTCAAAGAAACTTTTCTCACGGAAATAGGTTTACATGGAGATCGCAGCAATGAAGCGCACACCGTTATATATTTTTTTCGATCAGTAGATCGGCTTTATTTTTTAACTACACTGCCGGTGCTTAACAGCAAACACTTCCACTTAGAAATTGACATTTTGGTCGGTGGATCATCATCAGGTAATTCAGTTCTGAAATATCGTATGCTCTGTGATACGTTGTCGAATGCAATGGCCCGTGCACAACATTTGTGCAAGGTTGTAAATCCCGTTTTAACAATTAAATGTGTACACAGGAAAGTGAAGCGAGGCTATGATTAATAATTAATAAGTTCCATTCAATTTGAACAGCCGTTAACAAACAATACATCATCTGGTTTTAATGACTTTTAGCAGCTATTTTGCAACGAATAAAAAACGATATTTTGTTTCTATAAATCCTAGAAGGTTGAAATTTTCACATAACATTTTTATAACTTTCGTTAAAAGGTCTCTAAAGTTTTATTAGAATCGGTGGGAAACGGGCGACTGATGCTAAATGAAAAGCGTTTCGTGGGAACACGGCATATATATATATATATATTTTTATATATAGGTGTTCATAAATAATTTCAATCGTTGAACGTAAAAAAATAAGATTTACCAAATGGTCCTACCTCAACGATAAATTTTTTCAGTACGGCACTTCACACCCAAGCATCTAGCGGGTTCCAAAACTTTTAAACGGAAAAAGTAGAAGAATTGTGACGTATAATTTTAAAGAACATTGAAACCAAAGGTTTTGACTTAACTAATGAAAAATTGCGTAACTCGGTCTGGTCGGGTCGACTCGGTACTTGGTGCGTTAAGCCTCGCGACTGCACCAGTCTGCGGACCGTACAAGCGATATTTTTTCTATGAAGTTGTGAAATTTCATCGGTTTAGTTAGTGCCGACCGTCGCCGCTTATACCGCCACACCCGCGCGAATTAAATACGGTATGCGTGCGCACTTTTGTTAGAATCACTGAATTAAATAAACTTAAAAATATTATATTTAAAATGATAGATATATTAATCAGTGCTAGTGCCTTACGCCTACTAGTTATGCTGTTGATCATGCCCTAGCTTTTGTAGGTTCCAATCCACACCCTCCGTGGAGGCAATCGCATGTGGTGTCGGTAGGCGGCTGCTTGACTAATAACTGTAAAATAAAGGAAGGATAGATAGGAAATCTTAATTAACAAATGTTGGGGTTCAATATAACCTAGAAATTCACAACCCATTGGCAGTTTTTTTTTATTTGAATGAATAAAAATGGATTTAAAAATATTATCCTTGTTCTTTTGCTTTATTTACCCTAAATCGACCTTCTAACCGCTCTTTTGTTTCTTTTTTCTGTAACCACGGCCAGATGTTGAACTACATTAATGTGTTAAATCGTATTAAATGTTTATTTTTTACATTTCCCACCTACTGGTTATTTTTAGTTCTCTGTTATCTGCTGAATAACGTAGATTTTACGTATTCTTTGACCTTCAATGTGTTATCATTTTCGAAGTTTTTCAAGGATTTTGGCAGTTAGTGAAACTATGAATTTTAATACAATTCACTAATTACAAATAATTAGTAATTATAGCTGATTGACATTTAATGAGTAACGCATTTCTAAAATTACTTGTTTTAAAAACACATTTAATTAAGCAAAAATAAATACCATTTTTAATTGCAAATAAAATTATATTTACGTACTTAGGTTTATTTAATATAGGTTTATTTAATAAAAATGTTAATCCAACATTTTTATTTAACATTTGAAATATGAATTTAATGTATTTTGTAATATTGGAAAAAAACCTTAAATCAAATGTTTTCTATCACCTCTTCATTTATTGAAAATTTCAAAATGTAAGTTTTGAAAAATGTAATGTCATGCGATACACATATACGCAAAAATTGGCAAAATACTGCATGACTTTCTCGATCATTGATAATGAAAATTAAGAGTTAAGAGCCAAAAAACCGGATATATATTTTTCAGAGGTGGGGAATAAATTTAAAGAAAAATTTTTCTAAAAATATTCATTTATAGCCTAGCAGATTTGTTTAAGTAAAGCTATCTCTAAATCAAATATCCCCTTCAGCCTTCATAAAGGCTAAAATAAGAAAAAGAAAATTTCAAAAACTTTTAGCATTTTAGGCCTATAATTTTAGACATTTTAGCTTACGATAGAGAGCTGCACATAGTATTTGTTGAGTTGAAAAAACATACGACAGTGTTCGTATTATGTATCTTTGGGTGGCTGTGAAAGACTGTGGAGTTAAAGAAATTTACATACATCCAATAAAAATTTTCATCAGGGTTCTAAAAGCAGGTTTATGGTCAGTGCGCATTTACGGGATAACTTTGTTGTTACTAAGGGTTTACAGCAAACCTAAAACTATATTTACAATTTACTGTTTGCAGATGATCAGATCATTTTGGCAGAGGATAGGGATGATATTTTGTATATGATGGAGAGCTTAATTACTGAATACAGGATATGGGAACTAGAAATTAACATAACAAAAGACACAGTACATGGTGGTTGGAGGAAAAGGAGAGGATTTAGAAATGTCATTAGGTATTGGAAAAAATCTGATGAATTTAAATATGTTGGGATACCATTAACATCCCAAAAGATGGAAGATGTACAACAGATATTATGAATATAAAGTGAAAGAAAATTGTAAGAAGGTTGCTTTCCGTTTCCTGGAATAACCATATCTCAACTGAATTTCTTGATTACTAACTCTCTAGTGTGTTTTCTGGTGTCGAAACTGTCATGCATACAAAAAACACATTGTGGCTCTCTTTGTCATGACCCCTGTTGACATAGACTAAGTCCAAATACCTGATACCTTATTTTTGATTTTTACACTATTTTACTCTGTTGCCGCTGGTCCTCTTCATTTTTACTCTCATAACACTTATTGCTATTTACTAAAAACCGATCTACTTTTAAAACTAAAGAAAGAATCTTCAAAAACTTCACTTGATTTGACAATTAATACGATCCCTGAAAGCTATTTCAACACTAAAACCGACACTAGTAACCATTTACAGAGACTTCTGCAAACAGTAACTGTGTGATTTGCACCGAGCTGTGTTAGAAGTTGCATCCTACAACTGAAAATAGAAATTATATTATGATAATTGTTTAATATTTTACAGCGCTGTGAAGAAGTCTCGGCTCTCTAGGGTGCCAAAATGCACACTTTGTGAACCACTGCATAATGGAGTGTTAAATTTTCTTTTCGTTTTTAGATTACTTATAGATATAACTTTTATTTTTTAGATATAATTTTCTTTTTTCTTTTACTATTATTATTTAATGCTGTATTTACTTTTTATAGAAAAAAAACAATATTGCTTTGATCTGGTAATCAATCATGAAACTGTTGTAAATGCAAAAAATATCATTTAGTGTTTTTAATTATTAATTAGAAAAATAGGTATAATAAAATTCATTTATATGAATTTTTTAGAGTTTGAGTGGTGTGCCAAAGTACCATGAGTTTGTTTGTACTTTCATGAATAGAAGCAAAAATTGTTAATGGTTTCTAGACCATTTCAATCAGTCCTTAACAGATTTATAATGAGTGAGTAGCTATTTTTTAATCTTATTAGAGTGAAAAATATTTCCCTGTTGTGTTGAAGCAGCATATACAGACAGAGTGTCCCATGAAGAAATGGAGAAACTATCATGTTCTACTGGTGAGAATAAGTAAAAAAGTTTATATAAACATATGTCTAGTAATGCTTTGTTTTCAAGTTACAGCTAGCGAAAGATTTCACTTGGATTTAAGCTGTTCTAATAAAAAGAAGACCTACTGCAATTTTTGGGACCCTAATTAAATAGTAGAGATAGTGATTTTTTTTTGTAATTTGAGTTGGTAAATAGGATAAAACAGGTCAAAGAATTGTAGCTCCAGTAGATTTTAAGATATCTGATGTAAACACACACAATTTGGTGTCAAAAAACAAGTTTTTTTTTAGGTTTGTAGTGCAATAGCTTTGTCAAATGATTAATAAAAAGAAAGATTTAGTAACAAAACTTGTAGAGTATTCTGGGAAAAATAATGTAAATACAGCCAATAAAAAACGTTAAAAATGGGTTGTTTACTGAAGCAAAACAGAAGAAAAATCGATAGAAAATCGTATTATTCTTTCTTTACCTAATAAATTGTTTTTAAAGCGTTCTTTTTAAACATTCTTCGGTGTAACATTATATTCTCCATAGCCCAGGCACTAGTACTAGGTGAATTTCGTGTCGCACTGTTTTGTCAAAAAACAAAGTGTGGCACATTCTATGGAAAGAAAATCTTTATCCCTTCCACCTGTAGAATGTTCAAAATTACCCAAAAAATGCTTTTTGGAGGATGTACATACACAAAATAGATTGCAAATGATTTTGCAGCACAATCATGCAATGCCATATTTTTCTTTAGTAACTAAAACCACTTTAATGCTAATTTCTTAAACTGGACTGACATAGTGAACCATTAGATTGCCCCCCGATCACCCGACTTAATGGCACTAATTACTTCATTTGGGGTCATATGAAAATGATAGTATACCACCAAAAAGTTAATATTAAAGAAGAGTTACTCATTAAAGTATGAAATGCTACTGAATTTATACAAAATAATTCTGAGATTATATGGAAAGCCACCGGGAATATTTTAGGTTGTTCAGAGTGCAGTGTACATTATGAAGAAGGGAATTTTGAACAATTACTGTAACTGAAATTTTGTTACCGTTTATCCTTTTGCGTATTTTATTTTGCTATATTAAGAATAATGTTTATGAGGTACAGAAAGAATAATACGATACAGAACAAGACTGTAAGTGGTATGCTATGTTTGTTCTGAGAAAAGATACTACATTTAAATATAAAAACTATTGCTTTATATTAATGAAATTAACATTTTACATTATTTTATTAATGGTAGAAGAATTTAGTAATTAAATGTTTTTATAAAAACATACATAAATAATTAAAGTACCATTATATTTTTCAATAGACTATAATTATGAATTATGATGATTATCAATTATTATGAATTATGATGCCATAAAAAAGGATCTCAGTTTCTGACTAATGCATAATAGTCCTAAATAACTTTTAATAGCTATTATTTAATATATAGTTATCATCATTACAAATCAGCTGTATATTTTCTGTTTTGTGTAAAATGCTTTATTACTGTGGCAAATCACAGCTACTTACTTAATAGTATGTGCGATTACAATATCATAATTGTCTAAATGGTTGAGCTGAAACTCGACTGGTACTATTGTGACACGATGGTGGATTTACATTATGATTTCAGTCTAAATAATTACCAATTAAGGAAATAGGCAGAAGTGTTCTTTTTTAAGCCCATTAGAAAAAAATTAAATGAAAAGTAAATTTATAAAAAGTAATACAATCCTTCTCCTTTATTCTATTTTAAATCTTTCACTTAATTTGCCGTAAGTATCTAATTTGAAATTGTTATTTATGAAAATCAATTCATAAATTTCTTCTCTTTCAATGGGTTTAATTTTATCTAAAGGTTCTTAGGTGTAGTTACTTTAATGTTAAAATTGTGAATTTAAAATATTTATTTTTAAAGCTAATTGTCCAGTTACAGCTTTTATTTATCTGGAATAATTCCAGATAAAAAGTAATATACTTTTTATTATTACTGGGATTTGAACTCAGATCTTTCTGAATGAAAGACTACCACTCTTAACACAAGAGTTTGGAGTTTGGAGTGCTACAAAGAAAGTAGTCTGTAATTTTTCTCTCTGTAGTATCTGTTTTCTTTATATTGTATATCTCCTAATTTTTTTTGTAGATTAGTTTTAGGTTCTTCCATGATATTGCTCCACTGTCATGAATGGTGAAAACTACACATGGTTCACCAGTGTGATAAACAGATATTATAATCAATATCAATAAAAAAAATATGCAATTTTTTCCAAAAATTTAACTTGCTTGTTTATAAAATTATTTATAACGGAATTGTTAGAGAAATTGTTCATATGGTTGGCCTTTTTTTCTTTTTTACAAGTATGTCTTATTAAGCTTTAAAAAAGAAAAAAAAAACTTAAAGTATCTGGCCCTTAACTTTAATAAAAAATATTTTTAATAACTGGAAGATTTCTATATTTCACCATTTTGCTCAAACAAGGTATGTGGCAACACAAACACCATGTAGTAAAGGAGAATATTTTTAACTGATTTAAAGAGAAAAAAATACAGATTGAATATTTAAATAAAATAAGATGATACACGGTACAGAAAAACTTTTATCTTCAGTTTTCTTTAATTTTATTAAAAAAATTATTTACATAGAAAAATTTACATGTAAACAGTCATGATCTCTTATTTTATTTTTTTAAAAAAGTTTCTGTTTTCATTTTAAGACAATGCACACAACATACTTATACATACATCACAGTTGATTGTTAGATATGTACTTTACACTCACAGCCTTTTACTTGTTTATGAAATTAGTATCATGTATGTATTTTTACATGTTTACTTGACATACTGGTATACTAGTCTTATAAAACTACCATTATTAGAGGGTTTTTTTTGACGAGTTACAATTGCTCTCTTCATGTTATTGGATCATTATCGTGTGTAAATCCCTCATTAGTGGTACCATCATTATGTGTTTTATTCTCATTTGTTTCTGTTACTATTTGAACATACTTGTATCTCATCGCTAATAATATGAAAACACCCATTACCACTAACATTAAACCTCCGTAACTAAAAAATTGCATTGCCTGAAACAGAATAAAATTGTAAATCAGTGTTATCTATTGCATCGTCATTAACATCAATATCCTAGTAAATAATTTGACAAAGTGTAGTTTTAATAATTTTCTGAACCTGATTTCTTAGGAATAATAAATTGAGGATGCTTTTCCATATTATAAGTTAATCTGTTTAGTTTTACTGCAAGCCACTCTTTTCTTAAACAGCTTAGTCAAGATTCCCTATTTGGGAGTAGAGTGATTCTCCACCAAAAACTCAAACAAAAAAAAAAAGAAGACAAAACAGGGAATATTTACAGAAATGGTTAAGCTTCTTATGAAAGTTAGCAACTTTTCATTCACTAAAAATACATACTCTAAATGATAACTGGTAATACCATTTTATTTTACATGATTCTACCATCTCTTTCTTTTCTGTTCTACCTTAACGTATTTAACATACTCTTCTGTTGATTCTAATCTTAAGTATACTCTCTTACATTAATATATTTTTATATTTAATGTTATCTATTTTAATTTTTATAGTTATATGTAGTCTATTCCTGTTGCTTTCTTGAACTTGTATGTAATAATAATTTTTATTCTGTGTTTAGCTACAGAAATTTAATGTAATATATTATATAAAAGAAAGAAATTAAATAAAATTAATTAATGTATTGAATTATTATTGTAATAAATTATATTAATTAACCTTAGAATAGCCATTTTAATAAAATAACCTTTTTAGAGTAATCTGTTTGTTTAGTAAAATAAAAACAAAACAAAATTATTAATTTTCCTGAAGTTGCATCAGTAACTACAAGAAAATGAGGAGCTACAAACTATGTTTAAACTAAAACATAAGAAAGAATAAAATAATTTTTTTTTCTTTTATTGCAGATTTTTTTTTAGTTTTTTAAACATAAATCTACATGAGCAACATCACTGTTCATGTACATATTTTAAACCCAGTGCACACTGCCAATTTTCTGAAATCTGAATAGGTAATATCTGTTCCATTAACATGGCCCAATATCTATTACCAATCAAAAATGAAAAATCGCTACCTTTATTATATGGTATATGATAAAAATACATTACTTATATACCATGCAGGATATATACACTACAGAATACCTTCTCTGCAAACCATTTTTATGAAAATGGTTTGCAGATGATGAAATATGTTTCATCATCTGCTAATACAAATTAATTCGCTTATTTTATCTTATAAAAAATTTTTATTTAAATTAATTAGTTTTGTATAAAGTTGTTTAATTAATCTTATGAAATATTTGCAAACTGATCTGTTTTTTATATCATGGAAATTGTGTTAAAACAAGATTTTTTTTTTATTAAATAGAATATTTTTTTTAATAACAAAAATTATTTTTAAAACTGAATGAACAAACTTAAGATAAAATTAAATCTGTTTAAATAACTGTAGGTTTTTAAAACATTTTTAGTTACTATTTCTGTGTGTGTTTTTTATTTAGATTTTGTAATAGCTATGTATGTATAAAAATATACTTACATGATTGTCTGAATGTAGTAACTCTGCTATGAATACTACTACTAAATTACCTAATGATGTTGAGAGTAACCAAAGTGAAGATGTCACACTCTTCATGCTGTTTGGGGCCTTAAAACAAAGTACGGTTTAAATTTTAAATTATTACTTCGTTTTACCACTTACCCAGATATATATATTTTTTTAATTTTAATATTCAAATATCTGTTTGTTTTATTAATCAGAAATAAATTTATATTATACACTTAAAAAAAATGTGTTAATTATCATCTTATTTCATTATTTTAAAATTTAATTTATTACAGAAAATCTATATTGTTAATTCTTCTTCTTTTTCTTGATCTCTAGATGGCGTTTGGATTGGATCGATTCCTAAGCCCATTTGCTGCTGCAGGTGCCAGTGGATGTCTGATTCTGTTAACAAGAGGTCTCCATGCATGGCAATCCACGGTCATTATCCTGGCCTCATTAAAGTTTAGCTTGCAGGTTTTTAATATCATCTCGATCTGCTTGATCCACATTTTCTTTGGAGCTTTTCGTTGGACTCTCCAATGGATGATGAGTCTTTCACGCCAGAGAAGTTTGTGTGATAATCGGTTTCCACTCATTCTACTGAAATGGCCAAACCATCACAGCCTTCATTTTCGAATCTGTTCCCCAATTGTTGGCTGTTGATCGCAGTGATGGCAGATATCCTCATTTTCGATGCGATCACGAAGTGAGGCTCTGATGATCTGACATAGGCATCGCATTTGGAACACTTCAAATTTGCTCAGGTCTGTCTTAAGTAGTGTACATGTTTCTCCTCCGTACAACAAAACTGGCCGGATCAGGGTCTGCAAAAGATGAATTCGGCTCTTCAGCGAGATGTTAACTTTGTTTTCACAAGCACCACTTCAGGGAAGCAAATGCTGTGGTTGCTTGACCAGTTTGACTGTGATTTCTGCCACAGTTGCTGTTTTATTCTGGATCAATAAGCTGAGATATTTGAATTCTTGCACGTGTGTAATTTGCACACCGTCCAATTGGGCGTTGATGCGTGAGCCGTCTGTTAGTACATGTGTCTTATCTGCATTTATTTTCAGGCCATAAGACTGGGCAATGCGGGAGATATCATAGAAAATATCAATGGCCTTAGCATCACTGTCAGTGAACACAACACTGTCATCGGCAAACCAAGTCAGTCAGAAAGCCATCCTCTCCAAACTGAATTCCTTTTCTGCCTATTATATATTGTTAATTATTTTCACTTTTATAATTTTAAATATTGCTTACTTAATATCTCTGTTATTCATGTTGGCTAGCAGTCAAAATTATACAAAATTATCGTTTTTAGTTGAATTTGATTAAATTTACTCCAATTCATTGAGAATAGTCGCCTTAGCTTACATATTACCAAAACATCATGGCATAAGTAAAAAATTTCATTAAATTATCTTTGTAATGAAAAATATTTTTTAATAACTTGCAAACATTTAAAAAATTTAATTTTAATTTTCTTTGATGATACCACCATTTAAGCTTGAAGCTTGTGCGTGGGATACAGAAATGAAATTTAAAATTAAAGATGTCTTAAATACAGGATAAGTAAACTTACTAAATTTTGACTTTATTTTATGCAGAGAATAATGTGATAAGCACAAAATGTAGGTAGTAACATTACATATAAATAGCTAAAGCTTAGAAATATGAATCTGGAAACATAAGCAACAATGCTTCTGAAATTTGGTATTTTATGCTTACAAAGATGAGATAATATAAATTAGATTTATATAAGATATTTATACAAGTAATTGTATATTTAGAAAAAGCTTGGCCAGATATACTTATATATATTATACAAACCAGTGAGTTTGTTTAAGCAGAATATATTTTTGTCGTAAGTTCTCAGTTAACTTTGAATGAATGTGTTTTGGTGGTACCTTTTTTCTTATTTCTAATTCATTAATATTATTATTTATTTCTAACAGTTTTTTATATTTCCTTCTTGTTATTTATGGTGTGTTTGTTTTTTCAACAGGTGCTCAGCTAAATTAGATGGTTTTATATCTTTATTTTTACATTCTATCATATTCTAAAATTTTTTAAAAAAATTTCTTACCTATACAAGTCTATTTCAATAAATTAAACGTCGGAGGCATAATCACTTTCATTTTCATTTTATTAACCGATTAATAACTATAAAAATAATAATCTTGTTAACCATATAATTCCAATAATCAAAGATTTACGATAAAAATATTTTACATATTTACTACAAATACTTTTTTATACAAGCTGATTGTCTCCATATGAGTTCTCTAAGTTTAACCTTAGTGTCGAAATGTAAGTGCAAAATTTTGAAGAAAAAACCAGTTATATATAGGTTAAAAGACAATTATATTATTCTACTGAGGGTACTTTGATGACATTTTGGTATTTTACAGTCCCGTTATACGAAACATTCACATTATAGTTTTAAATAAATAAAATATTTATTTATTTTTGTCAATAAATTAAGTTTCTTGTATTAAAATCAAATGAAACAGAATTTCAAGATGCCAGGGATAAAAGATGTAAATAAAAAAATTAAACTCTGATGAATATTCCATAAAATTTGAGGTTAAAAGATTAGCAAAAATGAGAGAAATGAGAAAAATATAACTAGTAGTTTCAGTGTTTATGCAAGGGAACTGAATTTGTTGAATTCTAATTAGAAAATAATAAGCGCATTCTGAAGGATTATATATATATATATATATATACACACACAGAGTGTCCCATATAAAACGCAACCCATCAATCACTCATCCATGAAATTTCAAAAGTCAAGCCTACTTCCCTACTCGTTACTGAAATGGACTCGTCCAACATCTGAACATCGCGGCAGCGCAGTAGAACACTACCGATAGTAACAACAATGCAATCATAACGTTCAGTGTATTGCTAGAGACAAGATGGTGTTTTCGCTAGATGAACGTGTTTTCATTGTCGAGTCGTACTTCAGTACGAAATCAGTGGTTGCAGTGCAAGATTTGTTTCGCCATAAGTACCCAGATAAACCAGCTCCTAACAAAACATCAGTATTAAGGTTAGTTGCAAAATTTAGAGAGACCGGTTCTGTTAATAACAAGGAACACAAAAGATCTGCGTCGGTGTTGAATACAGATACAGTCACTGAAATCAAAGACCAATTACTCGCCTCGCCAAATAAATCGATCAGACGTTTATCTGCTGAAATTAATTTGTCTAAATCAACTGTTGATCGGCTGACCAAACGATTACAATTACGACCTTATCGCATTCAAACGGTTCATCGACTTCTTGAGCCCGACAAAGAAAGACGGTTACAATATTGTCAACGGTTCCGTCGATTTCTGCGTGAGGGAATTAATGTTATGGATTTGTTACTTTTCACAGATGAAGCACAGTTTCATTTGGATGGCTACGCAAACAGCCAAAACAGTAGAATTTGGAGTGCTGAAAATCACCACCTTTATCACAAAAAACAATTACACCCGCCGAAGTTGGGTGTGTGGTGCGCGATATCGCGGAAGAAAATAATCGGTCCTATTTTTTTCGAGTACACCATTAATGCAGAACGATATCAGGATATTTTATTTCAGTTCATTGCACTCTTGAAAGAGGAAGACAGACACTGCTTGCTACAACATGACGGTGCGACATCGCACTACGCAGGTCCAAATTCTTCTGATTTCGTTGATATTTGGTAATCATGTTATCGGTCGAGACTTGTGGCCACCAAGATCTCCAGATTTGATTGTGGCGGATTTTTTTCTACGGGGTTACCTCAAAGAAAAAGCCTACAGCAACAAACCACAAACACTTGAACAATTGAAAGTCAATATTGAACAAGCTGTATTAAATATCCAGCCACAAACTTTGAAAAAAGTAGCAAGAAACGCTGTAAAAAGAATTGAAGCTTGTATTCAAGAAGATGGCGGCCACTTCCAACTTTTACTCTAAATGTAAGGTAACGGATGATAATAATAAAATTTACATTTACACATGCCTTTTTATTATTTCAATACCTACCAATATAAGGTTGGGTTGCGTTTTATATGGGACACCCTGTATATATATATTTTTTTTTTTCAAAAGGATATGTGAGACTTAAATAGTTTATATGATCTTAATTTGTTCCGCCTATCTGCTTTGATATTGTTATTATGATATCATTGCCGCCAGGTGTAACACCTGCCTATATCTCCCTCATTCTTCATCTTCTCATTGTAGAAGATTTGTGATAGTATTCATTATTTATTAAACTCCAACTTCTTAAGCTTTCTTTCATTGTGCCTATTGAATTCAACTTCTTATATTAACAACCAACCCTATTGACATCCTCCATCAACTATTTTAACTTTTAAATTTATTTTAAAACAGGGACAAGGTATAGTTAATATATATATAAAATAATATATATATATATATATATATATATTAAGTTTCATTTAATATGCACAAAGTGTTTCATTTTAAATGCTCCAAGTGATTTTGTTGTAAAATATGCACAATACAAAAAAATGACCTAAATTAAAGTTACTGAGATTGGAAAGGGACATCTCGTGGTGACCATGGATTTGATCTTGACCATATTTCAAGATTAATATGATTTTTTCAAATGCAATGATCTATTTTTGACCCCACCAATGAAAAGAGCAGAAAATTTTATGTTGGAATTTGTATTTACACATAGGACCTCACACGTTTTTTGAAGAGCATACAGTTAAGGGACTCCTTGGGGCAACCCGGGGCCAAGGGCCCTATCTCAGGGCCACAGAGCTCACTTCACTCACCATTCCCATCTATCCAGAGGGCTCTGCCCCCTGGACCCCTGCACTGTTCATTACCCTCATTGTGAGAATAATACTGATAAATAACATTAAGTATTCAGGCTTTATAGAGACCTGAAAAAGAAAATAAATTACAAAATATAAAATAATAGTAGCAGTGGTAATTAAAGTACACACACAATTGACAAAGAAAATTCATAGATTATTTCTTTGCCATGGAGGCTGAAATATAACAATGAAGTAAAAGAGTTAATATCTTTTTCCTTTATAAATATTTTTAATTAACAACTTCACTCTCCTTGCAGGTGAAGAAATATGAATATTTTTTAAATTTTAACCTTCAAGGGAGCTAGGGCCTCTGTCTGTGGCTTAAAACCTTTCGTGATATAATACAATTGCATCCTGAAAATTTGAAAGTAATCGATCAGTTGGTCCTTCAAGATTTTTTGAGATGAATAGATCTTTCTTTTCCTGTTTAGCCTCCGGTAACAACCGTTTAGATAATACTTCAGAGGATGAATGAGGATGATATGTATGAGTGTGAATGAAGTGTAGTCTTGTACATTCTCAGTTCGACCGTACCTGAGATGTGTGGTTAATTGAAACCCAACCACCAAAGAACACCGGTATCCACGATCTAGTATTCAAGTCCGTGTAAAAATAGTTGGCTTTACTAGGACTTGAACGCTGGAACTCTCGACTTCCAAATCAGCTGATTTGGGAAGTCGCCATACTAGCTAACGACAACCTGTCACATGTGAAACAATACCTGTTCCCAATTACGTTGCTTAATAAAAAAAAAAAACAAAAAAAAAACCGTATCCACTTGCATCTGATTCAGATTATTATACAATCTGAATTAAATATTCACTTTAATCGAGGTACTTTTGTGTGATCGTGTCGTGATTGAGCTGCGCCTTTCACCAAGCTCTGAATTTATTAGAAAACGACCAACAGAGGGATATATGTATTAATAACACGTGCAACACTGCACATCCAAACCAAATTCGCGCATTATTCGCAATTATTTTGACCGCTTGCTTCCCTTCATCTCCCACAGAGTTATGGGAAAGATATCGATCGCATATGGCTGAGGATATTTTGCATAGAGTACGCCTAGAAAATACCAATATGACCGTGGAATTTACAGAAGGCATTTACAACGAAGCATTGATAAATATTGAAGACAAGTGCTTAGCTATTGCAAATAAAGTTCTTAGTCGATCGGGAATGCCGCACCCACCCGAGCTGCGATTGCTTCATTTGATGTGGATTTACGCCGTGAACAGAGTTACAACATCGGTGATCTTCAGTCATATGTCCGATCAAACATTCCCAAATTAACGAGTAAACAGAAAGGCATTTATGATCGCATAATGCAAACGATAAATGACTGAGTTGGGGGGACCTTCTTCTTGGATGCGCCAGGAGGAACTGGGAAAACATTCCTCATTAGATTGATTCTAGCAACGGTTCGAGTAAAAAATGACAATTATCCTGAGCGGAATATTAATCAGCCAAAACTCTGCAACGGCACGCGACTTGCAGTTAAGAAATTGATGAATAACGTAGTGGAAGCAACGATTTTAACGGGGCCTTTCAAAGGTGAAGATGTCCTCATTCCTAGAATACCCATAATCCCGACCGATACACCATTTTAATTTAAAAGATTGCAATTCCCAATTCGATTGGCATTTGCAATCACAATCGATAAAGCTCAAGGTCAATCTTTAGAATTGTGTGGTTTAGATTTAGATGCGGATTGCTTCTCACATGGGCAACTGTATGTTGCGTGTTCCCGAGTCGGCAAACCAGAAAAACCAGTGGAAAAACAAAAAAAATATTGTATATCCACAAGTATTGCAAAATTAAACTTCTATGAAACGTATGCTTTGTTTTGTTTCTCATTTCTCATCCATGCAACCACAATGTGCCACAGCAAAGCGTGGCGGGTAGAGCTAGTATATATATATATATAGAGAGAGACATATTTTACTTTAAAAAATATTATCATTATTAATCTATTGGGTTAACCAATCAACTATACAAACTCATAAATTAACTTCACTACGTTCACGTTTTGTGAGCGCTGTCATTTCCTTTTTCCTATATTTATGGGTTTCTATTCTTTTTTTTAAGGTATTGAGATGTTTGTCCAATCTACACCACGTTACAGTCTTTACACGAAATGCTCTGTATTACGTTGGCTTGTTAATTTTATTCTATCAGCGATTGCAATTTAGAAAACATTCTAGATTGTTGTAATTTTGATGGGCTATTGCAAAATCCTTTTTTAGGAATTTTTTAATATTTTCTGACACATAATTTTCATTCTTACTAGAACCCTCGACTTAAAAAACCAGCTCATTTTCGAAAACAACATCGATTTAAAACAGTATTTTCTGTGTTATAGTGTAGAATTTTTAAAAAAGCTGACAACAGTAGGGTGGGTGCACACACTTGTGTGGGTTGTTTCTGAAACACGACTTACATACACACACGCGCGCGCGCGCACACACAACTTAATTTAATATATCTATCATTTTAAATATAATATTTTTAAGTTTATTTAATTCAGTGATTCTAACAAAAGTGCGCGCGCATACCGTATTTAATTCGCGCGGGTGTGGCGGTATTAGCAGCGACGGTCGGCACTAACTAAACCGATGAAATTTCACAACTTCATAAAAAAAATATCGCTTGTACGGTCCGCAGACTGGTGCAATCGCGAGGCTTAACGCACCAGGTACCGAGTCGACCGGACGATCTAATTCGAACCCCGGGTAGACCGAGTTACGCAATTTTAAGTTTGGTTAGAATATCTGCAAATACTTCCAAGTACTCTCCTTTCTTTTTCGTGTTTAGCCTCTGGTAATTACCGTTCATATAATACTTCAGAGGATGATATGTATGAGTGTGAATGAAGCGTAGTCTTGTACAGGCTCAATTTGACCATTCCTGAGACGTGTGGTTAATTGAAACCTAACCACCAAAGAACTCCGGTATCCATGATCTGGTATTCAAATCCGTGTAAAAATAACTGACTTTACTAGGACTTGAACGCTGGAACTCTCGCCTTCCAAATCAGCTGATTTGGGAAGATGCATTCACCACTAGACCAACCCGGTGGGTTGAGATGAATACATCTAAAAACCTTCTTCTCAGTTCTCTCAGTTAGGTAGGATTGGCCCCAGGGTCCAGGAGGTGGAGGTCCAGGAGGAGGGGACCTAGGAGTTCCTTGACCTCTCTGTGGCATGGGGCCAAATCTGAGGCCCTGCGCACGACCCTCCCCAGGGCAGTCCAGGATCCCCTGAGGAGCACCCCAAGCCAGTCAGGCCTCTGGATCCTCCAGTGTTTGGATCACTTGTGATTCCTGCCTAGCCAAAGGGATATGCTCTCTGGATCTCCGCACTGTTCATTACAATCACAGTTGTGAGAACAGTACTGACAAATAGCAGTTAAAAGTATTCAGGCTTTATAGAAATGTGAAATAAAGACTAATTTACAGAAGATAGAAGAAAAGTAACTATGGTAATGAGGAAAACTTCATAACTTATTGCCATGATGACAGAAATATAATGAAGTAAAAAGATTAATTTTTTTCTTCTCTAATGAATATCTTCTTTGGGATAACACAAATGTATCCTGCAAATATGAAAGGAATGGGTTGGATTAGTTCTCCTGCGATGCAAGGATATATAAACAAACAGACTTTTTTGGCTTTAGATTTATGGATAAACTACTATTAATTTTTTTTTTTTAAATTAAAAAAATAATAGAACTAAATTAATAGAATTAAAGAAGTAATACAATAGTAGTGCTTACCTGCATAAATGTAAATTCTAGTCCAGTTATTGAGAAAAATATTTCTGCCAGTGTTATAACAACAAACTGCGGTAAAATCCAGAACATATGTATACTATTTGGTGGTGTTATTGTGAATAATTTATAATTCTGTAAATTAATAAAAATATTATTTATTAATTAAAAATTAAAGAAAAAAAAGTTATTTTTTGCATGATGAACTCACAAGCTTGTGTACTGGAATTTGTAAATTGAAATTCTACATGTATGAAAAATGTCATGCCTGATCGGAATTTGAGCCTAGGATCTCAAAATGAGAGGCTGTGAGACGTTACCACTCCATGGAGATCAGCATTTGAAATGTAGTTTTAAAACTGTTATCTTTTATGTATGGGAAAATAATATGGTAATATAATTATCCTTACTGTTTGTCCAATCTCTGTTCTACAATGTTAATAATAATAATAAATCCATACTTTCATTTTTGTTAATTTATAATTTACAATGAAAAAGAAATGATTAGTAAAATTTGTTTTAAATTAAAATAAATAAGTTGGCAGGTAAATATTTGTAAAACGGCATAAAGTATTTTGACTATAATACTGGGATTTCTGTAAACATTTTATGTAGTTCTCAAATAATTTTATTACTTTTTTTTTGTATAGATTTATAGATTTTCATGTTGAGTTTTCTTTTTTAGGATTTGATTTTTCATTCATGAAAAATTTTCTTCTGTATTATTAAATGAGAAAATTAATTTAGTTTCTTACAATATTTTCATCTTCCTTGACTATCATTAATCTGTAAACAGCTCCAAATTCTAATTTTACATTATTATCAATTTCAGTCTCATTCACCTTTACAGAATACCTGGAAAAAATAAATGATATCAACATTAACTACAAATATTTAGTTTTTATTTTAACAAACTACATAATAGAAGAGGTTCTCAATTAAATCTGTTATAATTCTTTTATTCATGTTCAAGCAGTATTTTATACAGATTGTTAATTTTATAAAAGTTTCTTTGATGATCCCAAACTAAGTTTCTTCCAGGTAACTTAAGTCAGATTTTTTTAATAATAAATTACTTGATCCGCATAAAGGTTTTTCTTTTCTCATTATATTTGCTTAGTATTGAGCCGTTATAAGGTAAACATTTATGGATATTGTCTGATATTGAGATAGTCAAAGTATTTTTGCTTAAAATTCAACATATCTTTTAAGAAAAATCAAGTAAAAATAAACATATTACTACATTCCAGTCTTAGCATAGCTCAAGCTGTATAATGTATATTATTCCTTCATTATTTTCTATTTTCTTCAAGATACATGTTTCTTGTCAGTGGCTTTCTTTTATACAGGCAGTATTTTTTGTCAGGATAAAATAGAAAAAGTAAAGAAAAATTAACAATAGAACTAACAAAACTCATTTTTTTTTTAAATTCATTTTTAAGTTTAGATTTTCTGAAGTCAATGCATTATTATTTGTAATAAGTTGTTCATATTTGTTTTTAAATGGTCTGTAGCTTCACAAAGTACAAATTTAAAAAAGAAATGAATATTATTTTTTATTGTATTCAGCATTTGGGCATAATGTTTAGAACCAAACTTTTTTTTTTCTTTTCTCCAAAATAACTTTAACAAAAGTTAGATAGAGTTTCTATAAGGTGTGCCATATAGGAGAAACTGGTCCAGTGAACTGAATCTAAACAAACTTAAGAACTTCATCTATCATCAAGAGTTGTAACTTGGGACCTAGTCCCACCACAGGTGTTTCCTCGGCAGTCAACCATGAAAGGTCTTAAGGAATACTCCACCAGTTGAACCAAGCAACACTAGAGTTCAAAGAAGGAAGCACTTGGATACAGTGGACTGCCACTTAGAAGATAACATGCGATCAGAAGCATTAGAATGCCTTGAAACTGCACATACAAACAAGAACAATACAAAATCCAAAATAAAATTGAAGCCGATCCCCTTCATTTCCACACACAGTGTAAACTCACTCAAATAATAAAATTAAAAATTATAACCGACCTAACGGACCAACACAAAATTCTCATCATGGGATTGCAGAAAATAAGAAACTCTGACAGGACGCCATGGAATCTTAAGGATGTAGGCTCTATAAAGTTGTACCTGCAAAGACAGTGATGAAAAGTGTCCCACAGTTTGGAACAGATGTTTTGGTCAGCCTCAAAATAACAAACTCCGTGCAAGAATTCAAGACACAGTCCCCAGTAATCTCAGCACTAACCCTAAAAGCATCTAACAAAATCTACACCGTAATAAAACACCCATGCTAATAATAAAAACAAATTTCCAACAGACCGTAAAGAAATAGGAAAGTTCTGGGACCTTCGTAAGCAGACCATAAATAACATTCCCAAAAATCAAGTTACACAATTAATTTGAGACTTCGACGCCCAACTAGGCACAGAAAGAAGATACCGTGACATGATCAGAAAATGGTTCGCCTAAAAGAGAACAAATGAAAACGGACAGACTTATCAATCTCTGCAGAAACCACAACTTAATCTTGAAATCCACATATTTCAACAGGAAATCTCAAAAACTCAAAACCTGGAAACACCTTGACTACACCGAAGGAGAATGGCAACTAGATCATATCTTCATGGATAAACACCACTACAAAGAGATCTACAACATAAAACTCATATTACTCATAAAACCATATTAAACACAGGCTCAGATTACTACGTAGTCAAAATTAAAATTAAATTCACTCCCCTAAGGAAACAACAAAACCAAGCCCCTAAAGCTAAAATAAAAATAGGCCCTACCAAAAAGCAACTGGAAAAATAACAATCGTGGATAAATGCAAAGACCTAGTCATCAATCTGTCATCACTGACACCATGGGTAAGAGGAGACTAGGGTTCTTTAGATACATCTTGAAGATGCAAGATTCAAGACTTCTGAAACAACTGGTACTGGATAATCTCGACTTGAAAAACACCAAGACAGGATGCAGATGGATCAGAGAAGTAAGAGAGGATCTGAAGGAAATTGACTTTACATCAGAGACAAGATAAAATTAAATGAAAAAAATCAAGTACAAAAACTGCTTCATACTCACTAGAAAAAGACTCACAGCAAGAACATTATCAACACCAGAAAGGGCATGGAAATCAGAATGTGTGAAAAAGTACTGGGAGGAGACCACAAGGCCCTTCAAAGAGACTTGGGTAATGGACTGACTTAAGTGATCCTATGCGGTTTAAAAAATGAAAAAAAGAAAAAATCTTTATAAGTAAGACAATTTCAAAATATAAGTAAAAATATTTGAACTACATAATATTTGGCCACATTTATATAGTTCATAGAACCATAAAATCCAGACTTGTGCTAGCATGTAGTATTTTTTCTTAGTGATTTTCACCTTCCTTTTTGACTCATGACTCACTTCATGGTGCTACATAAGACATTTTATGGAGTCCACACAGTCACAAGTGATTTTTTAGTTATATCATGAACTAGTCTCTTTATTCATAAATTGGTTCAATTTTTTAATACTATCTTGATACCTAGTAGTCAGATTTATATATTTCTGTTGATGTTAGGCATTAGAATACATCCTTCTATTCTAATCAGAGTCTGCTGGTTGGCTAGCAATGCATAGGATTTTTTTCAATATAGTTTCACATTATAATCAGTATACATGTAATCTTATAAAAACTATATGTATATGTAATTTTACAAAATCCCATAATGGTATGCCAGATGAAAAATGTTTCTACTTCGATCAGGTTAAGGGTCCATTAACCTGATATTCCTATATCTGAAACTATTTATGTAAATAACAGAATAAACATAATTGTAAACTAATAATATAGTTTTTAATAATAATTTTGATTGAAAATCTAGTAATTTGATAGAAATTATACAAAACATTATTTTATTATGTTCTTTATATCAGTAATTACTAGTAAAATAATAAAAAAATATGTTGTTTTTTACATACGTTCCTGGTGGTAGAATGGCATCTGGTATTGTTATATCAGATGCATTGAGTAGAATGTATAAATTACCTTCCTTGTTGTGGCTATTTATTAGAGAAAGTTGCTGTGATTCTGGAAGACTGTATAACACCCTGAAAAATGTTTAAAGAAATTATATTCCGCTTATTTAACATGATCTAAAAAACTAAATATTTCTAACGTATACTTTTATTGTAAATTTTTTATTTTTAACTAAAACTTAGTTAAAAATAAAACGTATTTAGAATTGCTCATGAAAGTCAATTGTTTCATATTAACAATCACTGTTAACTTTGAATGTGTGAGACAGGATTATTAATTGAAATCTGAACAAGAACGATGTACGAAAGGATATCTGTAAAGTAAAGACCATTTCATTGTAAAATTTTATTCTGAAAACTTTATAAATGTTTTTTTATTTCTCTTAAACTTACATACCTATTACTACTTCTCTATATAATCGCCACATGCATTAAGACATTTATCGTAGTGATACACCAGCTTCAGTATACCCTCGTTGTATTTTTCTGCTGCCAGTCCCTTTAGTCACTGATTAACAATATTTTAGGTAATTAAAAATGCGAATTCGTTACCAGTCAAAAAATTCTTTCAATTTCCCAAACAAATGGTCATCAGAAGGAGCTAAGTCCGGACTATATAGTGGATGATTCAATTTCCCATCCAAATGTTCTCAGTAAATCGCGTGTCGGACCCGACATGTGCATAATGCATGTCAAACATGTGGATGTGCATTATATCATGCAGCAGAACGACGCCGTCGGTCAGCCGCCCACGTCGCCGATTTTGAATGGCGCGCCATTCAACTCTACGAGGAGAGTTTCAGTAGAGAGAGTCTAACTCTACTTACGTAGTTTCGGAGTAGGCTTCTGAATTTATAGCCGTTCCACGTGGCATGAAATCAATCAGCAGTATGCCAAACAGATTACAAAAAAATGTGGCCATCAGTTTGCGTCCAAACGGCTGTGGCTTGACCTTCGTCTGTGGTTGTTAATTGAGGATGGCCGTTTTCTCTCTGACGTGTAATACGAAATTCGTGTTTCATCGCCCGTAACAATTGAATTAAGGAACTCATCGCCTCTTTCTGTGTAGCGCATCAAAAATTCTAAAGCAGATCCCATTCGGATTTTTTTGTGCTATTCCGTTAAGACGTGCGGCACCCGACTTACACAAACCTCTCTGAAACCTAATTGGTTGTTGAACAATGCGAACGATAACAGCTCCTGAAACATCAGGAAAAAGAAGGGCCAGGTCGGAAATCGATAGCAACTATCTTTTTTGATTTCATCATCGACGCGTTTCAACAAGTCCTCGGTGATTATCGAGGGCCTTCCCAAACGTTCTTCATCAAGCACATTAATTCTGTTATTTCTAAACCTTTCACACAATTTTCGGACGTTTCTTCATTTACCGTACACACCAACCAACTGCCTATGAATTTCAGCCCGGCTTAACGTTTTGATGGTTTGAAAAACATATGACTCTACGTATTTCAGTCGGCGGCAACATCGATTTTCCTATTCATTTTATAACGTAATAACTCACACGTAATCAAAGATACTACAACGCGACAACTTTCAGACAACAATGCAGTGTGTACTTACTAGCGTGGCCATAAACGACACAGCTTCGCCAAGCTTAAGAAGAGAAATTTCCCAGTGGACTTTACTTTAGAGATATCCCTCGTAGAAAATATTTGTACAGTTTGTTACATAGCAGTTCTTCATTTGAACTAACTATTCTGTTTGACTGAGCTGGCAAAACTAAAAATTCTAGTGTTCCATATGGCACAACACCCAAACTTAATTTTGTTTATATGAATTATTTATTCAAACACTTCCTGTTTCTTGTGAAATCAATTTATCCGAAATCTGACTATTCTGCTGATACTGCAAACTTGTCCTGGTAGCAATGATGATGCGACTTGCAGTAGGTTATCCTGGCAGTGAGAATGATGTGACTGGTACTGTTCATTCATCACGTGCTTCCGCGAACTCCGTTAGCTAGTTCAGATAGCAACGATGTAGGACATGCAAAATGTCTGGATTAGACCTACAGCGAAGGCAAATGCTGACTTTAAAAATCACCGATTTAAATGTCTACTGAGGTATTTACGAGGGTAAGTCAATTATTATCCGCAATGTAGTTACATGTACATCGTTTTTCAACATAGTCCCCTTGCGTTCAACGCATTTGGTCTATCGTTGCACAATCTTCCTGATGCCCTCTTAAAAGAAGGTTTTCGATCGAGCTGCGAGCCAGGAATGCACCGCTTCTTTCACTGTTTCGTCCAAGGTAAATCGACGGCCCCTTAATGCCTCTCGACCAAACAAGTGGTAGTCAGAAGGGGCAAGACCCACCGGGTTGGTCTAGTGGTGAACGCGTCTTCCCAAATCAGCTGATTTGGAAGCCGAGAGTTCTAGCGTTCAAGTCCTAGTAAAGCCAGTTATTTTTACACGGATTTGAATACTAGATCATGGATACCGGTATTCTTTGGTGGTTGGGTTTCAATTAACCACACATCTCAGGAATAGTCGAACTGAGAATGTACAAGACTACACTTTATTCACACTCATATATATTATCCTCTGAAGTATTATCTAAACGGTAGTTACCAGAGGCTAAACAGGAAAACAGAAAGTCAGAAGGGGCAAGAACAGGACTATACGGAGGATGATCCAGTACTTCAAAGTTGAGTTGCAGCAGTATGTGTACGGGCATTGTTGTGCAACAACACAACACCTTTCGACAGGAGTCCTCGACATTTGCTTCAAATTGCAGGCTTCAGCCTGGCAGTAAACATCTCACTGTAACGCGCACTATTTATTGTTGTGCCCCCTTCCTCATAATGTTCTAGTATTGGGCCTTGTGAGTCCCAAAAAACTTTTTTTGCAGGGCAAAATTGAATGTTTCCATTCCATACTCTGCCGTTTACTCTCTGGCTTATAATGATGGATCCATGTTTCATCACCAGTGATGATTCTGTCCAAGAATATGTCCTGTTCGTTACCATAATGATCCATATGTTTTTGGCAGATGTCCAAATGCGTTTGTTTGTACAACTGTGAGAGTTGTTTTGGGACCCATCTTGCACAGACTTTGTGAAACCCAAATCTGTTGTGGATGATTTCGTAGGCAGAGCCGTGACTAATTTGCAGACGATGTGCCACTTCATCAATAGTTACTCGTCTGTCTGAGAAAACCATGTCATGTGCACGCTCAATGTTTTCCTCATTTGTGGCGGTAAATGGTTGTACGGCTCCTTCGTTGTGCGTAACACTTGTGCGACCATTTTTGAATTTTTCACTCCGTTCGTAGACACTCTGTTGCAGCAACACACTGTTCAGCGAAGCAGCTATGGTTAATGGCAGGGCAGCAATAATAACTAGCCTAGCAGCATCAAACCTGCACAGACATAACAATTAAACCATGCATGCGTCATCTACGCAACACGACAGTACTACCAACATAAACAAAAATATAACTAAATTGTGGATAATAATTGACTTACCCTCGTAAATTGGTGGCATCCCTACGAGGTGTGACTTATTACTATGAGATGTAAAACGTTAAGCGAAAGACGACTCCCGTTAAAGCACATCAGGGATAGGAAAAGGGGGGGGGGTGTGTGGCAACCAGAAGCGTCACAAGGCAGGGGTCTCTCCATTCATTACATGGTGAAGATTGCATATTAGCAAAAATGACTATTTTTTCTCTATGTTATCTGTTTATTCTGCTACAAGAATATCCCTCTATAATTATCTAGAAAGATCCTTTTTTAGTTATGATAAAATTATTATTTTAATACTGAGAAAATCAAAAACTGTTGATATGATTTAAATCAGTAACATAACAAATGAAAAATAATGCTATTAAGGTATGAATAGTATAGATAAATACTTTTCAATTTTTTCTTAAGTTCAACTGAACAGTAGTAATTCATAAAACTCTAACCCCAAAATTATGGTTAACTTTATAAAATTCAAATTTTTGTGTAATAGATATAACTTACCAGAAAACTAGTGTTTCCTTTTGCAATACATGCTAATGTGATCTTGTTACCAATAAATTTAGAGTACTAACATTTTCAGCGACAAAAATTTGTCTAGTGAAATTATTTTAATTTAAAATTTTTGTTGAATCAGATTGTGCTAATGTTTTTATTATTTTATCAAGATTTTGGTGTCTACTCCATTTAATATCTTACCAAATTTCAATCTAAAAGCAGGTTTTCTGTTTACATTATCACTGGTGGTGATTCAGTTGTTTATTCATAACAAGTTGTTCATAATAATATTCAACAGTAGATTTTTCCACGTATCATATTTTTTGTTTGCCGATCAGTTTATTTACTGTTAAAGTAGTTTATTTTATGTTTCATATTATTACTTCTTAGTTTTATTATTACTATTATTAATTTTTTCTGTAATATTTTTCCATAGTATTTATCAGGAGTAAAAGTTAAAAGCAATTTAATCAAACTGATTTTAATTAAACCTACCAAGATTGGTCTAGTCATAAAGTTGTCATCTTAAATCAGCTGATTTCAAAGTCGAATTTCTCAGGCTCAAATACTAATAAATGTAGTTACTATTCAGATTTGAATACTAAGATTGCGGGTACCAATGTTCTTTGATGATTGGTTTCAATTAACCACAAGTCTCAGGAGCAGTCGACCTGATTTTTTTAACAATACAAATTTACTGGTACAGTTATGTTATCTGATTAGTTGCTAATGACTTGTTGAAAATTTAAATAAAAGTATTTAAATTTTTTTTTTAATTTTAATTAATGAGAAATAAGTAATAACAAATTGTAATAAAAATATGTATGAGATTTGAAATTCTGATCGTATAACAAAATATTAATTTTAAAATATTTATAATGCAATTATTTACCTCAGTCTGAATCTGCAGTCACATTTATAATTAAATTAAATTTTTTTAATAGTGTTCATTTAGATCTGTTAGTTATCTTTTTCAATGCGTTTGGTCCGTGGTAGTTTTTTCAGAATTAAAAATATTTTCTTAAAACATAATTTATTGTTTTCTTTTTACTTGATTTTCTTTAACTCACAATTTTTTTTTCATGTTTGTCTTCAAATCTTTTATCCTTAATTTAACATACTTCCTGACATTGCATATTGATGAAATTTGCCTTTGTATAGTAAATGTTTGATTGAAGATTTGTTTGATATTTTATAAATATATTAAAATTTTCATTATATGATGTTATTTTTTGAATTCCAAATTAACCTACTAATTAAACTCATGCAAAGTATGATAATAATTTAATTAAAGGGAGGGGGGGGGAACTTAAGTCATTTGACTAGTTTGAAGCTCCATAACTAAACTTGTAAACATAATTATTATAAACAACAAAATTATTACAACATTTCCATGTATATAAAAACTGTTTTTATGACCTGAGGACATAGAAACTATGTATTTTTCACTTTATGTATTTTCTTTGCCTTACATGTAAGTGTAATATTGACATCTTAATATGAGGTCTGTAATTAAAGTAATGAGACTGGTTCAAAAAACTTTTTATTTACAATCCAAGGACCACCTTCAAAATAGTTCCCTTGGGAAGCCACGTAATGCTTCAAACAGTTTTTTCACTCTTTGTAGCATGAAACTTGGAAACCGGAATATCGAATATCCTTCAGATGGTCGGTTACATGTTTTTTGTTTTCTACCGTTCCAAAATGGTGTCCTTAAGGTGTTTATTTAAAGTCAGGAACAGAAAAAAGTCGCAGGGACTCAACTCAGGTGAATAAGGTTGCTTGAGGAACTACAGGAATGTTTTTCTTTACGAAAAACTCATTAATTGAAAGTACAGTATGACAAGGTGCATTGTCATGATGCAGCATCCAGTTGTCTTTGATGGTTGGTCTCATGCAGGCAACTCTTTTCTTAAACATATTGTTTACAGTCTGTACTGTTGGCAAAAACTCCTTATGGACAATGCCATTACTTTTGAAGAAACAAATTAGCATTGTTCTGATTTTTTATTTACAGATTTTTGATTTTTTGGGAAACAGTGAGTTTGAAGTGTGCCACTCCTTGCTCTTGCATTTTCTTTCTGGGTCGTACTCAAATATCCAAGATTCATCACCAGCAATAAAATTTTTTTTAGGAAATCAGAATCAGTTTCAATTTGCCCTAGAAGATAGCGGCACGCTTCCACCCTGTTGTTTTTCTGTTCAACAGTGAGTTTTTTTGGGACCAATTATGCACAAATGTTTTTCATGTCGAATTCATTTGTCAAAATTTGATAGACTGTGATACGGTTCAAATTCAACTACTCAGCAATCATTCTGATCGCCAGTCATACCGTATCAAGTCTCTGATTTGCTCAACACTGTGTCACTTTTTGATGTTAACGGTCTTCCAGAGCGTGGATTGTCTGTAACTGATTCGCGGCCATCTGAAAATACTTTAAACCACCTAAAAACTTGGCTCATTACAGAGCATCATCTCCATAAGCTATTTTCAATATTGAAAAAGTTTCAGTACCATTCTCACCTAGTTTAACACAAAACTTTATTGCACAACGTTGTTCATAATTAGTATCACCAATTTTTGTAATGCAAAACAAAAATTCATTTCATGAAAAGTTTGTTTATGTTTCACGTGGCAACAGTAGATTAAAAATATTAATATCTAATATAAATCAGCTGTTCAAGTAACCATATTTTTACTAGTAACTTTACAGAGTTGCCAATTTGGCTAGCAAAAAACTAATCTCATTACTTTATTTACAGATCTCTTATAATTTGTCTATAAGATTCTGAAACTGATTTCTTTACCTGATATAATTTCCAACATTCTTCCGCAACACTATATTTCAAAGGCCACTATTCATTTTTTCTCTTTTTTAATTGTTATCCATATTACATTACCTTAAAGTGTTATATTCTACTTATTTGCTTTAAAAAATATGTTTCTAATTCTAAAATCATATTTAGTACTAGGAAACTTCTTTTTTGTATAAAAAACTTTTAGCTTGCACAAATCTGCCTTTGATTTTTACTTAATCTTCATTCATCTTTTGTAATTTTATTACCTAAATAAAAATATTCTGCAATTTGTTTTGGAATATGATTTCCTGTCTTACTACTGAATTTTCTATACTCTCTTCTATTGCATCTCAGTGCCATCAGTTAACGAATATTTATTAAAACTAAATATCTCTGTAAGTATTAAATCTAATCTATTATCTACCTAAATCTGTTAACACATCTAAGTCTAATCCCAATCTAATTATTTTGATAATATTATAAATTTTGATGCAGTAGTTTTACGTAACAAGGTAAATAAAGTTACTGCCGTAGAATTTATCTTACACTGTTGGCTTTTGGTTTCTTACCCATCTTTATTTTAATCTTTACAGATATCAGCGCAGGTTTTATTTATAGGAATATAGAAACCCAATATTTTCTATATTTGCATGTACTAAGTAACTAAGATAGATCCAGCCAGGAAATATAAGTTTAAATACGTAAATTTGTCATAAAATGAAATAATTGAAACAAAAATGAATACAAATTTTATATCTTTTATGTCTTTGTGTTTAAACTAATTTATTTTTACTTACTGTCACTACTTTCATATGGTAACTTAAACATAGGATTTTTGACTTGGTTACTAAAAATATTTGTAGATTAAATGCTGGTTTTAATGGATTTTTCATCTTAAAATGAAATATATGCAATTATGTATTAATACATAAAGTATTTTCAAGGAATTGAGTTATATGCAATAATTTAAAAAAAATATTTAAGTATTCTGATTAATTTTATCATTTAGTTTAGTGGTTTGGAATGGCTTTTGCTTTATTTTGAGATTCAGAGTGTTACCTCAATTTTGGTTTCCCATAATCAGATTTTTCAATATCTTCAAATCCTGTACTTCTGGTTGTTAAATTTTTATTTGAATCGTATATTAAATATGATATCGCCTGAAAGTAATAAAATAATTATTAAGTAAAATAAAATAATGCTTTTATAAATAATTAGGCGGTTATAGTTTATTAATTTTTTATATGCATAATTAATTAATATTTGGTAAATACTCTACAAGTAGATATATATTTCAGTATTGCCTGGTAATTATAGTGAGGAAAAATTTAAAATAGTACTCTGCATGATTTTGTGTTATTTTTCAAATTTATTGAAATATTTTTAGCTCAACAAAAATTTGTTTAATTGTTCTTCCTTACAGTAGGCTACCAGCCCAATTATAGTTGTATAATTTAAATTGCTGTTAATTGAGCCCCACCTATCAAAGTATCCTATTACAATACTCGCACAAATTCAGTTAAATATGATTATACTCTTAAAATGAATATATAGCTTACCCCTACTGCTTTAGAAGAAAACTTATTATGCAATTGATGACAACACTAATTATTCCCTTACTAAATATTTTAAAATTTAGGTGTAGTAGATAAGAAAACATATAATGTAATTAAAAATAAAATTATATATACCTCATTTTCTGTTATAGAGAAAGAACCAGTCCACATCAGATCTGAAGGTAAATGAGAACAATTTCTTTTGTCTATTTTTAATGTTGCTTGAATATCTCTTTTACCTACAACATTTAATGATTTTAGTTCTAATATATCAGTTGGACCAATTATATTTTTAATCCCATCTTGAGCGTCTAGATATATACTACAATTGTAGCCATTATATAAACGTAATTGTGCTTCTCCAGGTTTTGGCAATACTGCATAAGTAGACTAATTAAAAAAAAAAGAAATACATGTATGTAAAAATAAAAATATCTGTAATAAAAATAAATACATATTTGTGTATATTTTTATTATTCGAATGAGGAAATATTAGAAAATTCTTAAATGTTTTTTATTTCTTTAAACTTCAGGAAAACGGAATTTGTACTCTCATAACATAGATATTTGTTTTTTGCCGATTTGTAGTACTTGATTAAAAAGATATAATTCATTTCACAAAGTACTAAAACATGGAGATCAGTCCCAAGAGATTGGTCATTTGGTTGAGATTTACTTTGTTCAGACTAGTTCATTTTTCACAATCTTATTTTAGCAATCTACACCCCTATTTTTCAGCAAAGCATTATTATTAATAAAATTTATTTTGTATTGGCTACTTTTCAGATCATCATGTATTTACTTTATTTTATCTTATATTACTGAATAAATAAGATGTAATATTGTACCAAAAACTTTTAGGACTTTTTACTTCTAAGGAAATATGATAAAATCACCTTATCATCAGATCGCATAGTGAAGTTGAGTTACACAAAAAAAAAATTATTTTTCTTAAAATTCAACGTTTTGGTAATGAAACTCGCATCTGGTAGCCAGGTAAAAGAATGGGTGTTACCCAAATTTCTTGAAATTTGAATGTGACATATCCGTAGGTTGAGTTATATCCATGTTGCACTACGTGTAGTGCAAGCTGCACTTCTTGTTAATCTTGAGTAAATTGCGAGCATATTTTAGGCCAAACACAAATTGATATGAGCATTTTAAAAGTAGACACCTGTGAGTTGATAATTGTTTCGATGGTCCTTTGACACACCTCGTAAGTATAGCGAAGGTACAGGAAGACATCCTCCATGACCAAAGCAGAACAATCTATACAAGTTTGCAAGCCATCCTTGCAAATTCAAAATGCATTTATTCAAAATTTACTCAAAGCCTGATCAGCAATGAACAAAAACAGCATCATTCAAGACTGAATTGAGCTGAAAGAATCTTCTAAAACTAATCTAAACTTTATTTACCAAAAATCTTGTTAACTAATTCCTATTTCTGAAATATAAATGAAGCTTAAAGGATGACATTTTAAAACCACTGAAGAAATCCAGGCTGAATCGCAGGAAAAAATGAACATCCTGATGAGGAATGATTTTCAGAAGTGTTTTGAATCATGAAAATATTGTGAGATTGCAGGAGACTATTTTGAAGGGGAAAGAAGCTAATAATTTTTAAGGTAATTCATTTACTTGTTCAGTTTAATAACTTTTAGGTAGAATTTCATGTAGTCCAATGGTAGTCCATGGTTTCATGATGTTTTGTGGTAGTAGAATGAAATGTAGTATACATTTGTCCTTATTGACGTGTATGAACTTTAGGTTATTGCTTTCAAATTTGTTCACTAGATAAAGTGTTTCATTGTATATGTTTGATGTTCCAAGCAATAATCTATTCAAAATAATGAAGAAGCTTCATTACTTCAACATACTACTTCAACATTAACTACAAAAGAAAGTAAAAGCTAAGTAAAGTCAACTGGTTTGCTACAATTAAAAAAATTATTGACAATTTCTTACTAAAACTGGAGGATATTTTTGTAAAATGACTGGTGATGTAATAATACCAACTACCAATTTTTTTTTAATTTACAAACTTATTTAATCATGTCTGGAATAGACGCCTCTTAACTGAGAGCATATCTCATTGTTTGATTTTAAAGCAGGTCCTATTCTTCATCATTACGTGAAATAGACATTAAGATTAAATCTTATTACCTGAATTTATTTTGCATATATTCCATTCAATCAGTTACAAAATGGTTCTAATAGTATTAATAGAAATCATTGTATGTAAGAGGTTGTAGGCGACCTACACTTTTAGTTAACTAAGATGTAAACTGCCTTATCATACTTAAGATAACAAGATTCCCATGGCAGGCTTACTAAGAAAAATCAGTAGTGAAGGGGTTTTCCATTTCCTTTTTCACTGAATCAAACATATTGTTGCATCAGCAAGCCACCAAAGAGCAGTCATTACGCTCTGAGAAAGCATTTTCAGCATGCTCTCATGAACTGAGGTGCTCTACATTTGCTGCAATCAAAGATTGGAACTGATACTGTAAAGTAATGTATTAATGTACTTCAACTGTCAAGAAAAATTGTTATTTATGTTCCATCTGCTTAACAGATGCTAATAGAATTATTTAAAATAAATTTAACTTTATCCTTTAAATATTTATTTTCCAGCATGTTTATGCCGTCATTAGAATTATTGAAATCTCTTGTAAATTTCTTGTCATAAAATAGCTTCTCCTTTATTTCAGTACATAGCTTTTAACCTATACATTCTTTCATACTTTGTTGTTTAGTTTATTAATTTTTAGCAAAAATGTAGTAATGTTTTTATTATTTTGCTACATTGCATTAGTATAATAAGCTCTATGTTTTATTATATATTATGAAAACTAAATTACAGATTTACTTCATTTAATATTAAAGCTAGAAAGAATATTGTACTAAAGAAATACCTGTAACTGAAGTTCCAAAATTCCTGAGATAAAAAACGCAAAAGCTGCTATTACTCCACCAAATGACATTTTTTGTAATGGCGTCCTTAAAATACGAAGTTTTGTAAATAGCGGATAAACATATTTTTGAAACAGTGGAATTAATAATAAAATCAAAATTGGATTTATTATATGTATTTGATCTGGTTTAACATCATAACCATCCCACAATGCTCCATTCATTCGCGATGCTTGAAATGTCCAGCTCGATCCCTTAAATAGTATAAATTAAAATTATTCTTTAGCTTTTTTAAATATTCTTTTATAAATAGAGAATTTTTGTTATTATTGAAAAATTAAATATTTTCTAATATTCACTTGTTTACAGAAGAGCAAGCTAACAAGACATTAAGTTAAACCAAAATAAAAATTTCTTAGGCTTTAATTTTACTACTTTGAAAACACTTATTAACTATTTTCATGAAAAAATAAATTAATTTTTTACCTATGTATGAAATTGTTATCTGTTAATCATGGCAAAATAAAACAAAGAGTATAAATCAATTATTTTTAGAAAAACTAAAAAAAAAAGTTTTATACTTTACTACAGATTTTTATTAACACATTTCCTGTCGTAATTAATACCTTTAATGAAGATTAATTTATACCTTTGAATAATTTTATTGAACTTATGTTAAGTTGTATGTACAGTTTAGATAAAATAGGTGTGATTTAAAAATTTAGATTTATGGTAACAGTATTTTTTTAAGATATTCCTGTAAATTTAAATCTACGATTATTATAGTAAAAGATAAGGTGGTTATTCCACCTTGTAAATGGAAAATTTATTTTATTATTTTATGTAGCAAAAATTACATAAATACATATAAGTAACAACTAAATATAAGTGGTTTTACAATCTTTGTAGGTTTTATTTTACCCTTGAAGACTACATTTATTTTCTTTATTATAACAGCCAACATGTTTAAATGATTGTATTCAGAAATTAGTTTTCATACTTAAATATTTTCAGATATTTCAAATTTGTAATAATCACTTAATAAGAGTATTACTAGCATAAAAATTTTAAATGGCTTTCATATGATTTATTTACCTGTTGTTCAAATAATGCCCAAAAGCATACGGTTGGAAGTAATACTACTGCTATAGACAGTACAATCTTTATATCTTCTATTAGCTTCTTATCATATTTATCTTCAGCATAGTCCATCCAGTGATTATATTTTGTATTATTAGTTTTGCAACAAAATTTCCTTTTTAAAGCATGCTTGAAAAAATAAATGTTTTATTAAAATACAGATGTGATCTTTAATGTCATTAACTAGGAGTAAAATAGATTTCATAAAACTGAAATATTTTGCCTAAATTTTATACAATTTTTAAAATTTATGACAGTTATTTATACATAAGTTTGTTAATACTGCATATTTAAGAAATTAATGAAAATAATATTATTTATACTAAAGATCAGGTGGGAGTAATCTAGGAAAGTATTCATAGTTACTTATAGAAATCCAAAATATTAGAAACCTACTTATTTAGACAATATCTCAGCAATGGTAATCATACTCATAATGAACAAATAATAAATAGGTAAACATGAATGAATGATAACGCTTCAAGATGTATAATTACACAGGTTACAACAGGTAACAGGTTATACAGGTTATTACAACAGGTAATAACCTGTGTAACAACAGGTAAAAATTTGTTTTAAAATGCAGCTGTTTTTGTGAGAAAGATAATTTTATATTGTTTATATAGATTATTACCAGTTAGAAGTTTATAACGGTGTTTGATTTCTAGGGGATTGCTAAATAGAATCAGCACTAGCAATAGTAAATTGGATTGAAGTTCAAATGAATACCGAACAGTATTAAGGAACAAGGAAGCTATTTTCGTAAACATTTAAGGAAACTTATTTCATCGCATCAGGAATAACTTTAAAAATAATTTTTTTTAGACATAATGAATACATAATATACGTACTTTGGTTCCTAATATCTTAGTATTTGACCGATCACAAATGAAACAATGATTTACTTTATTGTTGATTGCTTTTGTAAATTTTATATATTACTATCCAAATTGTCATTCAGTTTCACTTACTAACAAGTGTTGACTCTTCACCTGATGGTTCAATTTTACAATTCATCAAAATACTTATCTTAATTATTTAAATATTCAAAACTTATGTACAATTTCCCTTTTTTATATTTTATTGCATTAACAATAATGTAGTTCATATTGGATTCATTTATTGCATTTTATAAAAGTTCTTTTGGCTGCAGTGGCATTATTAAATAAGTTCCAAATACTATATGGTTATGATTTTGAATTTTGTTTGTGTTTAGAATAATTAGCAATATGGAAATTGATTGATTATTATATTATTTAGTGCAACTTTCTTGATTGATACAGTACTCATACACTCCTCCATTAATCGTTTGTTTAATGAACTGTAGTTATTACATGTTTGAATCATCTGAACAGAATTATTATCAAACAGTATAGTCATAGCTGGGTGGCATGAAATCACAAACATCAATATATTACTGGTCTGGCTAAGACTTCAACTATTTACTTCTAATATAAGAAAACAGGTTTACATTATCTGTCGTGTCTTTTTATTTTTATTGATGTTATGCTTGTAAAACATCTGAAATGCAGGTGGTTTAGTCATATTTGCTTTCTCAGACAGATAACCAGACAGAAGTTTTCACTTGTCGATCTGAATAAAGTACTCAATTTTATTGGAAATAACCATAAAAGTAGCTGAACCAAATTAATTTAGAATATAAACAAATTGATTGATGTTACAACCAACATGTGCAAGTACACTCATTTCAGCCCAGTAGCAAAACAAGATTTATACGACTCACTTTATTATCTTCATTAAATAAATTTTAATGAATTTATTATTACTAGAAAAATATTACACCAAGCAGTGTATTCTTAAAATGATTAGTTTTATTTGTGCCCACTTAATCACCTTCCCTGTATTTTCATGACGAATTTATCTCACTCAAAATGTTCTACCTTTACTTGAAACTTACTTTTCTTCTGCTGCTTTTTAGAGTAATTTTATCATTGGATCAGCACAATTCACTCTATTGCAAGTACGAGATGTGCTCTTGAAATTAGATTATCTCAAAAACCTGTAGTTAACTCATTCAGTAAAAAAAGGAATTTGTTTCTTCATTAAAAATGATACGAATCTTTTTCTCATTTCAAAGGAAGTTTGAATCACCAGACTTAAGAATTATTACCAAACAATAGATACTCATAGCTTGGTGGCATGGAATCGCATCAATGTATAACTGGTCCTAATGAAGTACTACTGGTTTACCAAATGAATTTCACACTTTTTGTTTTTTTATCATTACTTATAATGTATTGCACATCTACATCCTTCGGAATATGGGTGATTAAACGATTTTCTATCAGTGAACCCAATGAATGAGCCCTGTTCAATCGCATGTCAAACCAAAAAACTTTACGTAGAAACTTAACAAGTTTAATGTAATTTGGACCATGTAAATTATAATCTAATCCCTTAAAAATTAAATCATTCCTCTTACTCCTATTCTCTTTGTCCGGTTTATGGTTTAACATTTTATAGTAGTTTAGTTTTAATAATTTTAATTCACTCTTTACTTCCTTATCTTCTTCACTTAAAAGTCATTGATCATGATAAGCGATTAAGCTCTTCCTTCAAGTAGTCGCTTTTGAAAACTATCCAAAAAGCTTTTTTAAATCGGACTTTCTTATGTTTACTTTACGCTGCTTTTTAATATTACATATTAACTCTGAAGAACTATTTAATTAACTCCTTTTATTTTACACCGAGTATTATTTTTTCTGATAGAAAAATACAACCAACTTCTTTGTACATAAAAATAAACTTAGTCACTGCAAAATGCTGAAAAAAGTTGAAACTTACTTAGTGGAACATGCTAAGAGAGTTACCGCATTTAACAGTTAAGTCGATGAGTTTGTGTATCGTTAGTTACAAAATATACTGAGTTATTAATAAAATTCAGTTTTATGCAGCAACTTATTCTTTAATTCAAGAAACTGTATTTATTGATAGATTAAAAAGAAATTATAAGCAATAAAAATCATTTTAACAGAATATTTTTAATTTATCAAGTTACAAAAAATTACACATCCATTCACTGAAAAACAGGCTTTACCAATCAAGTTTTTAGTATTTTTTTAATACTATTTTTATATTTTATACTTGTATTTTTATTTATTTTTTTAGTACTATTCTTATTTTTTTGGTTTGTAACACAATAGTTCTTAAAACGGTGAATATTTCACTTGTTTATATTTATGAATAGAGACTATGCATGAATTATAAACATTATTAGTAGTAACCAAATTATGAAGGTGTATACTGAATGTTATCGATTAGAAATAATACTTCGGGCGATTGTATCAGTGGAGCTTTAAAATCATGCACAGTGTTCCATAATATAAGTTTCAGTCAGTTCATTTCATATCATATGTAATCAGTACGTAATAGTTTGAAGTAAGTTATTTATTACTATTGTGTTTAAAAAAATTAATACAATTAGATACTTACAGAAACACATTTACTGAAGTCAACCATTACATTTCCCTCTGGTTTTTTAATTTTGTACAAACTTTTACCAGCAATAAATATTACTGGAAAAAAAATCATAATTTAATTAATGAATAAGAGTATAAGAATTACAATTATTAAAAATGTGTTTTTTTTCTATTTAAATCTATCAGATATATGAAAATAATAATTTTAGTGTAATTATTTTATATAACAATTATATTTTTCTGTCTTTTGAATTCCAGGTATAACATAGAATAGCACTGGACATTTAATTCATTATTGTTTTACTAAAACAGATTCATCAGATCAAAATCTGGAAATAAGGAAAGCCATTGAAAAATCAATAACAAGAAAAAAGCATGTAACATTATATGGCAAAAATCAGTTTCTAATTCTTTACAGTAAGTTGTTGCAACTGTTTTTTTTTTTTCACTGTCACATAAATACTTACATCCCTTAGCACAAAGTTGGGTAAATAAATGATTTTTTACATAAAAATATAAATTATAACTCTTGCACTCAATGATAACGATTTTATGCACATTCAAGATTACTCAGTAAAACATAGACGTTGTGAGATTTAAAAAAAGAAAACAGCAACATAGATTATGCAACAAACATATGACTACTACCAAAACAGACATAGTATAAAAAAAAAACGCATAAAATCATCAGTTACTGTTGCAAAGGGAGAGACATTTTTAACAAATATACAATCTTATGGTACAAATATTAAAAAACTCAATTAGGCTATAACATGCTTTCTCAATCAGTGGAATTTTTATTGTGAATTTAAATGCTGAAAGGGCATATTTGTAAAACTTTAGTGGGATTTTGTTATTTTAGAGAGAGAGAGAGAGAGACATTTGTATTAGGTATCTTTTAAACAGCTTTAAAGAAATCTGAAATGATTTGTGTTATGCATATTAAATTTGTGTTTGTAATAAATCTTTATCAATTAGTGTGTGAAGATCTTGGAAAAAAATTATATAATTTATAAACAACTTATACGGAATGTCCCAACACTGTAACAAAGAAACTTGAACAAATTTTTTTTAAAGGAATTTTTTATTTTTTTAAGTTTCTAGTTACTCCCTTTATCTCAACTGTATGCTTTACAAAAATTACATTTCTGTAGTTTGTAGTTATTTACTTCTTAATCTTTTGAGATATTTTACTATATAAAAAGGTCAAAATAAATACGCATTTTTATTATAAAAATGGTATTTATACTGTACTGGTAAAAGCAATCCTTTCATTATTTCTACATCAGATTTATCATCTTGTTTGATGTTTGACCTAAATCATTTATAACTAACTGTTATAACTGCTAGTCTGATCTCTTTGCTGCAAAAACAAAAAAGCAAAAGCAAAATCTATGCCTTTCTGAATTTCTTAAAATTATTATCGTAAATTTTCTTAATTAAAGGTCATTTCTTCTCTCAATAGCTGACTTCTACACAACCAACTTGTGCTCCAGATTGTTAACAGACTTTGTTATCAGGTTAATATTATCAATAAAAACAACTCAAACACATACTTCAGTATCTAACATTGCATATTAATAAATAAATATTGGTTTAGTAATATCTTTACTTATTAAATGTAATTTGCTTTTTATTTATTTCTTTTGACCTACCTAAAGCTGATATCATAAGAAAAGCTGGGAGTGCAAATGCTATTGGAAAACATGTGTTTTCTCCTAAACAATGAACATCTTGTCTAAGTATTGGTGAAATTAATGTTCCTAACATCGATCCTATATTTATTGAAAAATAAAATATCGAAAAAAACTGTTGTAGCTGCATTTCTTGTTGAGGTACAATAAACTGATCACCACCAAATGAAGAAACACACGGTTTTATACCTCCAGTTCCAGTTGCAATTAGTAACAGCCCAATTATTGTTAATTCTCTGTAAACAACACACACGTTCAAAAAATAAATCTAATTTTTCCTACTATACATAATTATATACTTATTTTTAACAAATAAGATAGAATTAGTACAAAAAAAGGTCTATTGTAATTAAAATAGCAACAAGTTTTCAAGCTTTGAAATGCATGTATACAGGTTTTTATTTGTGTTATTCATAAAAATATATCTTATGAAGGTAAGAGAAATGTAGTAATTCAATACAAGAATGAAATTTAAACAAGGTCAAATTCATAATAGAAAACTTGAGAGATTGAAAGATGAGTTTCTTGTTTCACTACACGAGTATGTTCAAGTTAATTGTTTTAAGTGTCAGCTTTTGAAAATAAGCAAATATTCTTGGGCAAAACTTTAATTTTTATAATCACTGGCATCTAAACCTCTGCTAATTTTTATTAAATTGTTTATTCACAGATATTTTTAAACATTTAGAATAATTTTATTAACTTAAATATATCAGCAACCAGAGATACTAAAAATTTTAGAAATTAGATTATGCAGACATTTTTTGCAAACTAATAGTGATTATTTATCTATTCTAAAATTACTATTACATGACAGTTCATTATTATTTTTTATGGGTAATGAAGTGTGTCCAAACATTAAATGTGTATATGTATTTTCCCACTTCAAACATTTTTAGCAATTTTTTTTTTCATTATATAGTTAATAAAGATTTATTTTAAATGTAACAAACAAATACAATCAGAAATAGTATATACACTTATCAAAAAAATTTTACTATTTATTAACAGCTTTTTTTTATTTTCACAGCTTTTCCTCATTTTTTTGCTTGTTATTGATTTATCAGATATTGTTATTAGTTGTACAAACTTTTTCAGTTATATTAAAATCTCCTTGTATCTGTCCTTGACACATGAATCTCCCCCCCCCCCCCAGATGAAATCTGGTTATTAAATGTTTATTTTGTTTTTTATATATAAACTATACCACTGATATTATTTATAAATATTACAATATTTATTTTAAAATTTTAAATAAATATTTTCGGGCATAAATTATTAATAAAATAAATTTTGAAAGCATACTGGTTTTTCAATAAATGTTCAAAATCCTTCCCCTCTACAGCTTGGCAGTGTATATCCGTTTAAACTTGTGTCACATCTGGTGGTACACGAGCAAATTCATCAATTCTTTTCGATTCGAAAATATCTGCAGGATTTGTTTTGTAAACATTATATGTTTTGGTTACCCCCCCAAAAAAAAAAGGTAATCCAGAGGAGAAAGGTTTGGGGAAACCAGGAAGGCCATTCTATGCCTCCTCTACGGCCTATCCAGCGATTAGAAAATTGTTCACTTAAATTATGCTGTACGTTATTATTTAATTCTTGTCCAACATTTTCCTGAATATTTGGTAACATCCTATCAGCTATCAAGTTTAAGTAAGTATCTCCTGTAAGATTGTCATCTAAAATAAAAGGCCCTACATTACAATGGTTGATTCCTGCCCAAATGTTCACTTTTTGATGGTACTGCGTATTAGTTTCTGATATCCATCTGGAATTATTATTGCTCCAATATCGACAGTTTGCTTATTCACATGGCTACTTAACATAAAAAGTTGCTTCATCAGTAAATATTACTGAATTGGAAAAATTTGAGTGTACGTCTAAATTTTTGCATTATGTGACAATACTCAACTCGATTGTCAAAATCATCTTCCGAAAGTTCTTACATCAGGTGTAACTTACAAGGGTGAAATTTATTTGTTTTAAACATTTTTTGAAATGAAAGATAACTGATCTCATGTCAGACAATAGCTTTTCGAATTGATGAATGAGGGTCTTCAACAAAGGTCCGTAATACATCTAATGACTTTGCATTAGTTGCGACAGTTCTTATTATACCGGTGTGAGGATTCTTTACAGTATCGGTTTCTTCAAATTGCTGTACTGTCTTCAACATGGTTGATTCACTTATCGGTTTTCTGTATGGAAATCTATTATTAAATAAATCACATACCTCTCATAAAAGTCGAACTCTGTCACCATAGCTGTGCATCATTGACAGAGTAGTTCCTTTGGTTTCACTTAAAGAAGATATTATTATTTGAAGATTTAATACATAATAAAACTAAATAACTGAATGAGGAAACTAATAATAAAACTTTCACCAAAAAAACAAATTTGAACCACTTGGCCTACAAATTAATTTTTATTAGAACTATCAAATTTTACCATTACAAGTATGTTGAAGTAAAAAAGTGAAATTAGGAGTCAAAGTTGCATTGTTTTAATGTCACACAAACTGCATGATTTTAAATTAACAGCTGATTTACTCAACTAAATTTGCAATACATTTTTTAAGTATTTCCAGATGATTTGTTTCATTTATGATAAGTTGTTAACAAATATCAACTGATATTAAAACTAGAAGTTAATTTTTATTTAGAAAATAATATCGGTTAACATAACCGTTTAATTTGTTGTTGTGTTGTTAATTACTAGTTATTGTTTATTATTATTAATATTATAACGCTGTTTAAAGTTCATCACTATATGCATTATGAGTGTAAAATGCAATAAAATTGTTCATGCAGCACGTTTTACCTCGTTTTATTGTTAACACAACCTTTCCTTCATTGCAACTTTGAATGCTTATAACTCAATAATGAAGGCATTAATAGAAAAGCAGGTTTCATTAATGTTTTTATCGTAAAATTCTAAAGTGAAATCATGTCATATATCCTTACTATTTAAAAAAATTAAGTTTGATTCAATATGGTGGGCAAAAATTAAAAACCCACCATAATGCATATTTTATTTAACTATCAGAACCCCATTTCTTTCTGCCTCCCAGATATACCTCTCAGATATGCAGAATGAAGCTGTTTCCATTCTTAAACATCACCCGGTATACATATGTAATTCTCTTAAATAATTCATGCGTAGTTTGTCTCTTCACTTTATTATCAGTATCAATAAAAATACTTTTACAGATGAACCACGTAGGCAGAGTGCTACAACAGAACTTACAGCCAGAAGTTTTTTTCAGTGCTTAAATAATCAATCTTTAACTTGAATTTTGATTATTACTTTGAAAAAATATATACATATATATTTTAATTTAAATCGAATGAAAAAATTTATTTTTATCATTTATTAATTAAATATTATTACTTAATAATATTAATAAATATCAAAATTATTATTTTTTAACATTAGTTATAATTAAAAATAAGGGTGAAGATATTCTTAGAATGAAACACATATCTCAAATAATGAGTTATATTTTATTACTCAGTTGATTCATCAGTAAGATAATAGATGGCTAGCCATCTTCAGACTAATGTTAAATTAAATGTTAAAACCAATCACAAAATGTTAACATTTTATTAGTTAATTTCTTTTTTATGACTATTTTTCTTCAATGCCATTCAAAATTCTTAGCAAACTGAACCTGTGTAATTAATAAATTTTCTTAATATTTTAATAGTCATATTTATTTAATTGTGTAGGAATCTGGTCTTAAATAAAAAAAATATAAATTTTAATATTATTAAAACATTTTTCTAGGGTGTAATTGAAACAATTCAGTTATATAAACTTTAAAACTTGTGCTTCGGCAAGAATAATTTTGCCCGATTAAAGTACTGCTCTGCACTAGTTTTATTTTCTTGGGATTCATTTTGAACTTTAAAATTTATTTTTTATGGTTAAGAGTTTATATTAAAAATGTAATATTTTATAAATAATGAATTCAAATAAATTTTAAAGGGTATTTTGATCGTGTAAAATCATACTTGTAGGTATATATGTTACCAGGGGTTACATTTAATCAAATCACATAAAACTTTATATAAAAAATTCTATAGATAAAAAAAAATTTTTAAATTACATAGATGATTTTTCTTTTTGATTGATCATTTTGCTACATAAGCTCTTCGTCTCTTTTTTTCCATCTGTTCTGTATTTCAGAATGTTTGCTGGCTGGCATTATTCTGACATTCTATCATTTAGGGCAAACCAGTCACATTAATACTGCTTAATGGTCTCTTAACAAAGGAGGTATCCATAACTCATTCATCACTTCTTCATTTCTCTTCCTGTCCGGCCTCCGTCTTACCAGCTGTTGCTCTACGAACCTCATTTCTGTCAACCATTAAACAAATCTCTCTCTTTGTTGTAACTCAGGTTTTATACCGTATAACAATGCAGGTGTGCTACATTGTGTTTTGAGCAATTTCATCCTTGTTTCCTTGCTTGTTTTATTCTTTAAAGTTCTATAAACTTAACACATATCGCTTTGAATTGTTGGGCTAGTTCAAAACATCTTTTTCTTTGAAAAATATCAAAATCCAAGGTAACTGAAATGAAGTAGTGTTTATTTATAACAATCTTTATCATTAATTGAATATTTTTCTACAAAAGCCATTATCTTCAATTTCACAGCTGATGTTTTCATTTTATATTTACAGCTAAGTATGGTCTTTAAAAATACTATATTACTAACTCATGAACTAAAAGTTATTAAACATTTAAAATAATATATATATATATAATTCTTACCTGTGAGGAATTTGTAGAACACTCATCGATGATAGTGCTAAAACTGAGTTACCGATTGCGTAAACAATTGATAAATAAATTATTGTTCTGGAAAAAATGAAAAATGAACTGTAATTTCTGGTGATGAAATGTAAATTGGGTTATAGATATTTGTAAGTAAACTATTTTTAATTTGATAAGTTATAAAATAAGACTGTAGTTCAGAAAATGACAGAATTAAAAAATTTTTTACTCATATAGTTGAGAATTGGAAGCTAATAAAGTATAAATGAGTCAAAAATTATAAATAGATGGATAAGTAACTTGAAAACTGGAATTTCAGATGGGAAAAGAATGCTAAATATGTTTTAGGATATATATATATATCAACAAGAGAACGAAACCGAAGACGATACTGTAAACATTTTGCATGACCTACTTCTTTTGGTTCTTGAACGATAACGATCCGATAAGCAGGCGATTGTAATTTTTTAGTAGTCCTGAAAGCTGTAGATAGTGAAGCCTAGCCTACAAAGATAACTTTCTGAACGAGCGAATCAACGTTCTTTCACACCATCCAGAACTACTCTTAATAGTGGTGACGGTCGACCTGTGCTTTTCAGATTAACTTCGTGTACATTCCCGGTCTTATGAAATTTATTAAATCAATTGCGATACTGTACTGAAGATTGGGAAATTTTGTCCAAAACTCGTCTTTCACTTATTCGTAAGATTCATACGCACGATAAGTCTCGATAATAAACACGAGTTCGTTCTTGGAAAACGACATAGTTAACACAGTAGAGACGAATTTACACCGGTGTAGCACTAGTGCATAAGAAGGACATTTCAACTATTACAAGCTGCTAACCTGACAGTGTTGCCGACTGACATGCAGGGAGAAATAAAATTGACCTATGCTTGACTTCTACCTTCTTAATCTTAAGGTTGTGTCCTTTTTGAAACACCTGTTGTATCATATCACCTGTAGCAACTTATAGGTAGTGTTGAGTTAACTTATTTATGGTTACCAAGATTATAGCTGATCCTGCAATTACCAGGTGTGCCATAATGTCATTCGTACAGTAAACTGGCAAAGATGAACGTTGCTTTTATCATTATGGATATATGGCTAAGAAAATAAATTCAGTGGCATTCATTTAAATAAACAACTTTTTAATGCTAGTGAAGAGCTACAGAAAATGATGGAAAATTTTAAGAAACCTTGTCTCTATCCATATTCAGTTAAATACTGCATCATGAATTACTGAAAGACAATTACCCTTAAGTTGTAACGGTACAAGAACAAAAGAAGACAGTCATGCAATAAAACTGAAATTAATATTTTTTATGATATATCAAAACCTCCGACTTTTTATTTTTTGGAGAAGATAGACCACACATCAGAATGGTAGTTATGAATTTTTAACACGAGATAAATTTAAAATGCATTTCATAAATTTATAAAAAATAACTTTTACAAATTTATTTAAAAAATAAAACTGAATTATTTTTAAAAACTCCAAGTACGGTAGGTATTAAACCGCATCGTTTTAATATCAGATGGATTCATAAAATCTAGATCATCTCAGGCTTCCATACACTTCACTAACTTTGAGACTGAAGGATTAAATTCCGATTGATGAATTCATTCTTAAAAAAGTAAGCTGTATCCTCTACAGCATTGAAGCGAAAAGTTATTAGGTTATAAGATTTTTTACATGTTTATAATTGATTATTACCAAAAATCAATCTTTATCCAAAGATTGTATTAGTTATATTTACTATAGAACTATTGCTTAAATAATTATAAAATAATTAAAAGTAATTAATAAGGGATATATCCCTTACCAGCAAATACGTGTTAAGTCCTCGAGATCTTTTGGGTTTTTCAAACCATAATCAGGAGTTAAAACATTATAATTAAAGTGAAAAGTGAAAATACATTTACAGTCACGACTGTTTGCATGTTAACATTATACTGAAGAGAATATAAAGATACTCTAGTGGATTGAAATGTAATTAAATGGAAACTATGTTATCAGAAATGATACTTTGTATGGAGCTGCTGAATCGTCAGGAGTAGAGTGCATCCAAAAGGAGCTGTGTGAACTGTACGGAGCCACTGAATCGTAAGGAGCCGAGTGTAAATGTGATCAAAGCCGAAGATCTTTAAATTTTAAAAGTCCTAATTTAAATAATAATTAATGTTTCTCATTAGTAGCGGTCCCAAGTTCAAATCCGGTCAGGCATGGCATTTTTCATATGCTAAAAAATTCCATTTCCATATCCTATGCACAATCTTCAAGCTTATGTGGTGATATCATCAAGCAAAAAAAAAAAAAAAAAAAAATACATTTATAAAAGTTTTAGATATTTCTTACAATTATTTTAATACACATAATTTAGAGAAATTCCATAAATATGGTAACCAAAAAAATCTAATTACTGAACAGAAATTTTTTAATGAAGATAAATTATTTAAATGAAGTAATAATCATAACTATCATTTCTGATAACATGGTTACCATTTAATTACATTTCAATTCACTAGAGTAAATTTATACTCTTTTCAGTATACTGTTAACATGCAAACAGTCATGACTGTATATGTATTTTAACTTTTTACTTAGTTATAAATGTTTTAACTCCTGAAGATGGTTTCAAAAGACCAAAAGATCTCGAGGACTCAACACTTATTTGCTGGTAAGGTGGCTATATCACTTATTAATTACTTTTAATTGTTTTATTAAAATATACCAGCAGAACCACGTTCAAGAAATTTATTAAATAATTATGTTTAAATCCTAGGCCAGTGACAAATAATATTTTTTATATCACATTCATTTGTAAGGTTGAGATCATAATTTTCAACATTTATTCCTAAAAAAAAAAAAATAACTTTCAACTTATTAATGTTGTGCACTATTGAAAGGATCTGTTTCTTTATAGATTAAGCAAGTTGAATATATATCCCCACCTCTTTAACAAAAAAAAAAAAATTGAATATAGAAATAATTTTTGTTTGATAACATTAAATTTTTAAATTTGTTGTATACATATAGACTAAATAACACTGAGAAAAACAATGTTATCATCAATCAGTACTGATAAATATAATTTAAAATGAATACACTTACCTAAATTTTCCCAAATAAGAATCTGCTATTACAGCACCAACAAGTGGAAAAAAATAGCACAACATGACAAATAAATGAAATATAATGGTTGCCGTATTTTCACTGTATTTAAGTTTCTTCCGTAAGTAAATTGCCAAGATAGCTGTAACAATATCAAATTAAATTAATAATGTTTTACGATTTGGATTATCTACATTATTTATTTAAATAAAATTTGTGATCTTATTACAATTTGTTTTAACTTTAAATAGTATATTTTTTAACAATTCATTCTAAATTAATGTTGATTTAAAATAAAAATTTACATAATCTTCTAAAGAACATAACAATAATATAATAATAATTAAAACAATTGTCAATTTTTATTTATTCTAATTATTATTGTATTATATTCTTTAAAAGATAATGCAAATTTGTGTCTTAATTTGTAAGGTTTGTGGCATCACTCTCTCTTTCTCTGTGTGTATGTGTGTGTGTATGTGGGGAAGGGGGGTATGCATGTCAGTTTGTCTTAGGAAATGAAGTATTTGTAAATGTTTTGAAGGAAACCTGTTTCTTTTTGTTAATATACCAATAAAATTCACTAATTAATTAATTACTTTAGATTTATGTTTACTCTTTTAAGTAATTAGTGGTAAGTTATGACAACGTATAGTAATGAAATAATATAATATACATTATTACATTGGTAGAATGTCAAAGATATATATATATATATATATATATATATATATATAGGAAAAGATTTTTGAAAGGATATATTTGGAACGTAGCTTTATATGGAAGTGAAACTTGGACGATCGGAGTACCTGAGAAGAAAAGATTAGAAGCTTTTGAAATACGATGCTATTGGAGAATGTTAAAAATCAGATGGGTGGATAAAGTGACAAATGAAGAGGTGTTATGGCAAATAGATGAAGAAAGAAGCATTTGGAAAAATATAGTTAAAAGAAGAGACAGACTTATAGGCATTTTGGAATAGTCGCTTTAATATTACAGGGTCAAGTAGAAGGAAAAAATTATGCAGGCAGGCAATGTTTGGAATATGTAAACAAATTGTTAGTGTTGTAGGATGTAGGGGGTATACCGAAATGAAACGACTAGCACTAGATAGGGAATCTTGGAGAGCTTTTTTAATTTTTCATTTATTTGTTACAATTATGTTTCAGTTGTAAGCATTGATTTGGATATAGTTTTCTCTTAAAATTTGTAAGGTCTAGATCAGGAAAATGGACTGTTACTTTTGCATAGGCATAGAGACAATGTAGAGATTAATATGCTCTAATTTTAAGTTAGAACATCGATAATAATCATATTTTTTTGGAGAATAAATTATATTTTATTGTATTTTAATTGAAATAAACAAAACATCATGCTTTCCTAAAGTTTAATCATTAACATTGTATTTATTTCTTTTGCAGCAAGCGCCATAATGATTATATGTATGTAGTAAGTGCTGTTTGTATTCCATGGTACCATTTTTTGTTAATATGGATAAGGTGATTTCTGTAAATTTCAGTAATGTTTGTAATAATTTTATTTTTTTATTATAACAATATCCATAAAGTTAATTTGTTAATTATTTTCTATTTTCCCAGCATTTTAGTATTTTATTTATTTAATATAATGATTTGTTCAATAATGTATCTTTGTTTCAAGATTAGTTATATATCATTAACATCTTTTTAAGATGTTTTAATATTATGCATATGTGATGTACTTGGCAGACTGTTACATCCATTAATACTATTAATACCAACCAATAATACTATTGTATACTTATGTACTTGAAATCATAGCCTTTTATTGTTATAATGGCAAGTCTAAAGGTATATATGCTGTATACTGCCATGTCACACCTTTAAAGTAACCTTTAACGTAATCCAATTATTACTGTAAGTCATTAAAATGGTCACCATCTTGAGACTGTGAAACATTTTTTAATAGTAATAGTTCTATGTTCTTTCCTGTTATAAAACTTATGTTCATCCAAAATTTCAGCTCAATCCATTCAGTAGTTTTCATATAAAAGAGTAACACTCACAGAAATCACTAGTTTTTTGTTTATTTAATAGGCAAGCCTTAAGTTAATTTTATTGGTATTTTTTTTTTATAATTTACAGAAATACAATAGTTCAAAATGATATATTTTTATAAGTAGAAAAATAAATACTAGATCTAACCTATTAAACGGCTGTTTTTGTGGAGTTTTGTGATGTTTCTTAGTTTCTAATCTACCGCAATCAGAGGCAATCTCTGTGTTGGTTGTTGGTTGATCGTCCCCTTCCTTTACTCTGCCTATTAATTATTATCCTTAATTTCTTCTTTCTAAAAGATAGATGAACTGCATGTCAGCCACTGTCATGCAGTCTCTTATAGTTGATGGGAGCAACTTTTTTATCTAGGTTCATGGGGTGACAGGTCCTTTTGTGGATATGTCGTGACTTAAGTTTCCTGACCAAAAATTGTACAATAAGCTCTGCTAATGAGCTAGGAATTTATCAGTAACATTGGGTTCTTACTCCTAAACTACTTATCATTTATAAATGGTAATAATCTTTAGTATTTGAGCAATTTCAATCCTGAACTGCTTCTCAATTTTTTGGCTATGATCAAACTGTAGTTCAACACTGAACTATGTTTTAAGAAATTTAAATTGCATGAAGGAAACTAGTTCATTTTTCAGATTATATTTATATTTACTAGTAGTAACATGTTAACCGTTAATTATTAATGATGTGATTCATGTTTCATTTAATCTACTTGTAGTACTTGTTGATTAAGGTCTGTTATATAAAAAATGTAACGGAAATAAAATAAAAAAACAGTTTTAATGTTTGCATATAAATACAGATGAGCTTGACTTCTAACTTATTTATCTTGAAAGTTAGAGAATGCATGCATTTTACGCACATTCATTTTAATTTCAAATAAGATTAATTTTTCCCTAATTTGCTACAATTATTATTATTTTTTATATTTACACTAAATCCTCCTATTTACGATGTAAAGGGTAAAGATTTGCCAGAAATATGACCAAATAGATAATGAGTATTCAAATAAGAAATATACTTTTAGAAACGTGAGTAAAATATATGATTCTGTATGACTATTTCATCAAAAAAAAAGTTGGCAAAGTATTAGATGACTTTCCTGGCTATACCAATTAACGTTTATGAAAATAATGAAAAAAATTGCTTCTCATTTTGGATGTAGAATATAATATAGGTGCCAAAACTATTTTTAATTTAATAGCCCTGTTAACTGATGAAGAAAGATGCAAACAAGTTTTTCTTTAATAATAAAAATGAAAAGAGTTAAGCCAAAAAAAAAAAATAATAATTTTTTAGAGGTGGGAAATAAACTTTAAGAAGCATTTTTTCTCAAGATATTCATATAGAGGTTAAACTTAAAAAAATGTTCTTGAGTAAATTTTTCTCTAATTTAACACCCCCTTCAATAAACTAAGGAAATAAATAAGAAAACAAAATTTTCAAAAAACATTTTAGATCAAGGACCTATAATTTAAAAAAAAAATTGTAAACATTTCTTGATAGCTCTATATATGAAGCATAAACTTTAAAAAATTTGTTGAAAAGTATTTAAATGAAGGGAGATAGAACAAAAGAACAAAAAAATTCAATTTTAAGAGGTGTTGGTTGATTTTTTGAAATAAAATTTTTGGATTATATATAATAATTGAAGGTAACAAATTTGCTTTAATTAAGTTTTCTATAACATGCCACGGAAGAAAATTGAAATTAGTTTTCTTTGTAATATCCCCCCTCAATGAGTTTTGAAAAAATGAATGTGATCAATACCTTCACATGTAGAAATATTTGAGTCAAATTTAAAGAAAATCAGTTTGGTCAATCATGACATACACGATCAAAAGCAGCGCAAAACACATATACATAAGTGATATACATGTTTTCTTTGGTCTAGATGAACTAGTCGGACCCGAAAGTGTAAATATTTGTAAAACCCTGATACCCCATTTTTGACATGATCACCGTACTTTCCCTTTTCGCCGAGAAAGTAAAAAGTATAGCTTTTATTGAATTTAAGTATCTTTGCTATCTGTTTGCTGATTTCTGCAGCAGAATGGTAGCACCATCTCTTTCTCTCATGTAAAATAATTTAGGCTTACATCTTGTTTAGATTTGGTTCTGTTGACTCATTGTGAACTTTATCTCTCTTCTAAAAAAAAAGTACAATCATAATTGAGTGGCTGCTGATAATTGAAAGCATAAACAGATAAATTAAGTACGGAATTATAAATTATGTTAAATACTTTATTGCTAGAACAACATCTTAGACTTAACAAAATCAACTATTGTGAGACAGTTTAATAAGAAAAAGAAGTGGCCTAATGCCTCTTAAAGGCTATTATTAGTCTATACTTACAGCAGACTCTCTTAGATTATATCATTTTTATTATCTTTATAATACGCATTCAAGTTTATTTTGTTTGCTTATATTTATACTTCTAATATTATACATTTAAAATATTTCTAATTCCTCTTTTAATTACACCAATAAATTATTTCAACTTAAGATTATAATAACAATTCAATAAAATTATTATCATCTGGATTATTATCATTGATATTAGGATTATTTCATATTTTTTTAACCTTGAAAACAGATTAGTTTTGCTATAAAATTGTTATTTGGTTTTTAATGGTTTAAATTTAGCTGAAAAGTAAAACAAATTTTCTGTTATTCACTTGTTATATTTATCATTCTACTTACTTCTCATGCCGTAATATGAGAACCTTTCACATAGTTCATTTAATATTATGAAAAACACTGCCTTTGGATATTTTATTTCCTGCAAAAAAAAATATTTTTTTTTATTAAAAATTAATCTTCATATTTGTTTTGGTTAAGTTGTTGAATATTGTGTTATTTGTGTATGTGAAGGGGGTGCCCATGTACAGGTGTGTGTGAAAAACTAGTGATATAAAAATAATTCTGATACACACATTTACATAATGATTGTAAATTCAGAAAGATTACAAATTTAAATAATAATAAATAATAATAATAATTTGAATAATTAAAAAATATATATATTTTATACTTAAAAGAGATATATCTTTATTTTTCTAACTTTAAATAAAAATAGCAATCATACTTTGTCATTGGTCTTTCTCTTTCCTCATTGTAAAAATTCTCTTGTCGGTTCAATGACAACTCTTTGACATCATCATCTTTACCAAAAGATAATACACCTAAAATTTCTTTTAGTCCAGGATTTTGATCATTTCAAAAACTAATATTTTCAGTGCTTGAGATGTTTTCATGAGCAAGTGTTATGGTGAAACTAAACGATATCATTATACAATAAAGATTCTGTGTCTGTTATTTTTTTTTTTTATTCCATAACATATTTTTTTTTTTATTCCGTGAAATGTTTGACAGTAAGCTTGTAAATTTTTATTTTTATTTTACTTCGCTTGAAGTTAATTGAGTAATTTGAGCGTTGAGAGAGTTCTGTTCCCGCCACATATGCATCACTCTTCTTTATACTCATAGTTTCCTTGATTTATTGATTTATTTATTCCTTGAATTACGCTACTATCGTACTTGGTGTTTATGATTAATATGACATATCCATCCATTTTTCATCTCCAGTAATAATATAATTAGAAATTAATCCCCCTCTGACTTACATCGGTAAGAAAATGTTGAAGTTGATCCAATTTCCTTTCTTGTACCTTCAGACTGTATTTTAGGAAACTATGTGGAATTTTTTTTTAACTAGAGAAATCATCAATAATATTGTGTAGAAGAGACTACAAAACATATGAGGAAATGAACTATGTAATCTTTCAATAGGAGTCATATGTATTCTTACATATTCTGCTATTGATTTTTTTGCATCAGTATATAATAGCCAGTCGTCCATTAATGCATTTATGAAGAATAAAAAGTGGATATGAGTTACAAACAACTGTTGAAAAAATTAATCATGAACCCCATTATCAGCAACATATAAGTTCTCCTAGTCAATTTCAGTGTAAAAAAGATCTTCATTTAATTAGTACTTTATTCTGATAAGTTACAAACTTAGGCTTTAGCTTAATTTATAATATACACACAGTAAACTAAATTACATGAGAATTAATTAGAAGCACCTAACTGGTCATGTATAACACAAGTCACATTACTAAAATCATTAATCATGTCAGTAGGTCTAAAATTATAGTGAAGGTGGAATGTGGAAAGTAAATTGCTAATAAAGTAGAACTATACTAGCTAAATAAAACTGTTGTAAGTCAGGTTTTAGTAAAAGTATCATAGTTATCAAACTCTATACACTTTGAAAGAATGGATCTTTGATTTATTACGCATAATAATACTATAGTATTTAACTAAAAAAAAAAAAAAACAGCTTTCATTTGTGACAGAATAACAACAAGGGTAGGTATTATTATTTGTTAATAAATATTAAGCAATGAAATTATTTAAAAAAAATTATAATCAGATTATAAAATGTAAGAATATGTTTGGTAAACAGCTTTCTCGTGTTTTATTAATTGGAATTAATATTCCATTTAATAAAATTGTATTTTATTTTTAAGTTCTCTTAATAGTAGAAGAATGCTCGCAGAACCTCAACTGCCTGAGTTATGAAGCTTGATTTCATGCAAACATATCAGTATTAAAGCTTCCCATTTTAATCGTATGAGCTGCATACGCTATTTGAATCTGTCCTAAATTTAAAGCAGTAACATATCCAAACAGGTTTTAGTAAACCTGTTTATTCAGACATATAGCCTCCCTTCAATGGTTAGTAACACATCCCGACCGATAATGTTTGAACAAATAAGAATAAAGAATGTAAGCTGGGTTTTCAAAACTAGTATCCAAAAATGATAGAATTAAAGAATACAAAAAGAATTTTAAAGAATTAAAAACAGAAATATAGAATTTATATGCATTTAATTTTTAGATATTACAATCCTGATTATGAAAATTATTTTATTACCAAATGCTTCTAACTATCCAATCTCACAGCAAAGATAACTTTTTCTTGTTATTACCAAGATTTTAAAATTAGTGCAATGTTGCAATTATAATAAACTATATTGCAAAACCGATCAATGTATCTATAGAGAGATTAAACATACCCCCACGGATGTACTAAGCATATGCACACCCTTTTCACACAAATCCTAACAAAAAAACAAACATATATCTCATAATGAATGTAGACAGTGGTAATACATTATTTCTTATAAGAAAGAAGGGGATTATTAATTTCTTGCTGTACACTACTTTTAACAGATATTTATCTCTCTAAATGATGTTCATTATGCAGTCAGTTTGTGTGGTTAAAAGAATCAGGATGTCACTTGCAGGGATGAATATCACCTGCATTTCAAAGAGCTTGACATTTTGATATGCAACTGTGTGTTCTGCTTGGGAAAGGACAAAACAGGAAACCGCTTTTTTATGATGAAAAGATGTAAATATTTTAAACAACAACAAAATTATAAAGTTAATTATATATAATAAATAATAATTTATTAAATTATTTTTAAAAACTTATAAAGTAACAATATAATTGGTTCATACCTTCTCTTTTGCCGCTTCATTTTTTTCAATTTGTCTTCCGTTAATTTTAATCGCATCTAGTTCTGAAACATACGAGGCGTGTTTTTAAAGTAAGTACAGTTTTGAAATTTAAAAAAGAACAAATACACTTTTCTTAACAATTTTATTTTTACGTGAAAAGCCTGTATTTTAATCTACTTTTCTATATAATTGCCACCAATATTAAGGCACTTGTCGTATCCTACAACCGGCTTTTGAACATTGTCGTAGAAGTCTGCCGCCTGACTTAATGACCACTGCAACACGGTCACAGTTTCGATAATCTAAGTGTTCGGTAACAGTTTTATACACAACACTTGCGAAGAAATCCTAAAGCGTCTGTTGTCTCTCTCTCACTTTTTCGGTAACTTTCTGCACCAAATCTTCAGTAACGAATCTTTAAAAACTCTAACCCATTTTCGTACCATTCCATCGCTCATAATGTTTTCTCCATACACTGATCTGACGATGAATTTCAGCAGTTTTCATGCCTTTACCGCTAAGAAAACGACTCGCACCACGTATTTCATTTTAAATATTCACAAACAAATGTAAACACAGTTGAATATTTCCGTAATGGCGTCTGTGTCTCGATTGTTTTAATAGTTTAAGGATTCAGGTTAGCCATTTACCCTCTATTAAAATTTTACAAAGCTGTACCTCTACTCTTGAGGCCTGCAATGCATCTGCTTGCCTTTTTCAGCCGATTCTGATTAAAATAATGTATTAATATGTTTATGCTAAAAGTAGGTGGTGTCATGTCTGTAAGATAAATTAATATAATTATATAGGCTCAAACATTTGAAATATTGAATACACGAATAAAATAAATACTGAATTAAATAAGTTTATAATTTTTAAACTGAAAAATTTCGTTCATTAGATTTTTTTCCTGTAAATCTTCTTTTTTTTTGTTAAAAAAGGCAAAATCATTTTGTAACTACTCATTTTAAAACCCCCTTTACTTTATTAGCTAATATAGCTAGAATATTAAAGGAGAAAGTACAGTGATAATGTCAAAAATGGTATATCATTTTTTTGAAAATCTTTTCGTTTTAGGGTCTAACTAGTTCATGTAGACTCATAAAACCACAGTATGTATATTGCTTATGTATGTACATATGTGTTGTATTGCTATTGGTCTTACATCACAGGATTATCGAACCGAATATTTCTATATATGTAGCATAATTTTTCAAAATTTGTCAAGAAGATGGGGGATATCGCAAAAAAACAAATTCAGATTCTCTTTATAGGCATTTGTTTTCTACAATCCATATATATTTATAAAAAAAGAAGTTTTTTCCAAAATCAACCCCCACATCTTAAATTTGAAATATATATATTTTCTGTATCTCCCTTCGGTTTAAATGTTTTTCCAAATTTTTTCGAACTTTATATTTCATATACAGAATGTATCACGACGTCCTACCAGGATTTTCATAACCTACTCTACAAAGGAAAATAATGTAAACGTTCATGTGTCCTAAACTGCTTCGTTTGCGTGTTACGGTTAGTAAAATAATTAACTCTGATTTCAGCTACCCCGGTGAAATGAGATCGTACTGAAATTATTAGGACTTTAATTAAAAGGCAAAATTAGTGATTTCTTATGGCTTTTAACCCGAAGAATCGAATAAAATAGTTCCTGGAACCGTCTCTGCAGTAGTTTTTGAGAAATCTGGTATGAAAACCAATAAATTGGAGGGGAAAAATCTAGTTTTTTTATGTTTGAAGTACAATAACTTTGTTAAACGGGTAATAAACCCGTAATTAACATTATGAGTTATAAAAAAGGTCAATAACTCAGAATTTAATTGCGGGCAAAATGGTGTGAGATAAGTGAAAATAAAATACAGAAAAGTTAGAAAAATTCAAATTTTATTTAGCAACAGTACATTACTACAATCGTCAGAAAAGTACTTTCGTTTTATTTAATGTAAGCAAAAATCAAATTATTTTTTGGTGACAAGAGAAATTTATAAAAAAAATTTACTGTTGAAAAATAAAAAAAAAACCTGGAAATTACACAGTTGTAAAATAGAAATAAATAAATAATAATTACTTAGATAATAATTTTTTTAGCGACAGAAATGCAATAAATTATTTAAAAAATTATTATTTCAAAGTTGGCAATAAAATAACGAGAGTTAACCAACAATGCGCAATACTATGTTAGTGTTATAATCATTCTCTAAGGTATATAAGTACATCGAACTTTGCTGTCCTTAGCGAAGGTTTTATGTGAATTTTATTTTGAACGTGATCGGTTTGCCATTGTAGTAATGCCGTACTTATTTACAACAGAGGAATTACGCTGATATGATATTCATTTTTAGGGGGCGTAATGGTAATGCTATAGCTGTTGTAGTAGAATATTAAATACCACCTTGTGATACATCAGTACACATCGTCACCACGCGTGCCTAAGGGTACTCCGGGTGTGGTCCTTGGAGATCTGAAAACGTATATTCTACGTCGTCCTTATCGTTCCAGTAGCGACGTAGAGGTGAGCCACGCCTGCTCTTGGCATGGAGCTAGACCTCGAATAACCCATGACCCGTAAGCCATTGGGCCGTCCAAAAGTCCACATTCCCATGTCTCATCTTGATCCGCGGCATCAACCTGAAGATCCAACTACCGGTTACCTCGTCGGACCACCTGTCTTGCAATTTTTCGATCGACTTTCTCCTGGCAACCGCGGCATCTCTACCCTCATATCTTTCCGAACGTTTAACCGCCAGCAGGTCCACCGGAGGCATTCCCGTTATCACGAGCACCGCTTCCAGCGACACTGATCTTTATACCTGCGCCACCCTGAGTGCAAGCCGTCGATAGGGGCACTATTGATCCTACGTCTATTACGCTAATTTTAAGGGTTTCATACCCTTAAAATGCTGGATACATGATTGCGGAGGTAACCGTAACCGCAACAATCCTTCTTTTGGAGACTCTAGGACCTCTAACATTCCTCATGAGTCTGGCGACTGCTGAAATCAATCTCTCGGCCTTTTGGCACATCCCCGTTACGTGTGTTGTAAACCTCCTCGTCTCATCGAATCAAACACCAAATTATTTGGCTCTCCTCAAGCGGGTCACTTCTGTGCCCTCCACTTTAACCGAAAATCTCGGCATCCATCTTCTACCCGTCATCAGCAAAATTTCGGTATGCGTAGATACTTAAAGGCCTCGCGTCCGCAGCCACCGCACCAAATCTGCCAGTACATTATTTGCTAAGGTTTTTACCTCTCCGATCGACCTCGCTCCGAGGTCGTCCGCATATGTCACAAAGTCCGCTCCAAATAAAACAAAATAAATTAAACTGAATAAAACACCAGATCATCGAAAACGAAGAACAAAACCCCCGACTTAAAATTTCCCTCTCGGTTAAATGAGAAATTCTGTTTTTAAATTCAGTTGAAACACTAATTTTTTTATAACAGAGTTATGGAACGTCAAAATTGCTTTACTGCGGAAACTGTTGGAAAACGGGATAATTTTTAATACTTCATTTGCTGTAATTCCTGCAGGTTTTCTTTTAATAAAACTTGAGATATGAACAATAGTAATATACAATTAAAAATAATCTTTTTTTAAATTTTCGTAGTATTTTTGTTGACCCTGTTAAACCCAAAGTGTTAAGTACCCCATCTTGTCCCATGCTTCCCTACCCGTAACAAAAATCAGACGACAAAGGAAATTTAAATTCAGGATTTATCTTTAGTTAACAGCGCTATTCGTTTTAATTCCTAAAACCTACTCGCACGGAACGGTTAGTAATTTTGTACTAGATACGTTTATAAAAACGGTATAATTTACACGCTGTTGTTGTCATGTGCAAGTAAATTGTTATGCGTTTGTGTATTACGTAATATATATTTTATTTGTAAACACAAGTAAATTTAAATAAAATAATTAAGTGTTTGATCAGCGTTTCATTTCAAATATTTTTACGATTTATTTTAATCGAAATATAAACAAAGATTTTTTTCTACTTGTTTAAAAAAAGAAGTGCTACTTTGAAGTATTCTGTTACAAGGGGTTTCCTACAGCATATGCCTTAACGTTTCAAAAAGGAAATCTATATTATATGAAATATAATATTTGAAGGCCTATGATTATAGTAAATATTTTTTTTTTTTATATTTATTTCTGGTTAGTGATTTTTATTCGATTTCCTCGGCCTTGTAACTTTATGCGAGATTTCTAAAGAATTATTCGCTTTATAATCTTTATTGTCATCTTATTATCGATCATAATAAAAAGGAGAAAAAAATGGTTAGATATGATCGTGATAATAAGAATAAATCGCTATCATTTTTTTGTCAACATCAGTTTCCCTTTTATTCTTTTTTTAATTATCTACATTTTCTTTTTTCTTCGCCATCAAAACTTATTCTGTCAACATCATGGATTGAGCTCGATGTACGTTCCTATTTCATTTAGGAAAAAATAATTACTACTTACTAATTAAGATATACACACACGTAAACCGTTAATAAATGAATTGATTACACATTCATAGTATACGTTTTTTAATTTTAAATGTCGGTCGTATTTTCAGTTTATGGCCATATTTTCAGTTTATGGCCAGTTGGCCGAGAGTAAAAAGGATTTAGAAGAAACAATGAACGGCATAGATGAAGTCCTACGCAAGAACTATCGCATGAAAATAAACAAGAACAAAACAAAAGTAATGAAATGTAGTCGAAATAACAAAGATGGACCGCTGAATGTGAAAATAGGAGGAGAAAAGATTACGGAGGTAGAACAATTTTGTTATTTGGGAAGTAAAATTACTAAAGATGGACGAAGCAGGAGCGATATAAAATGCCGAATAGCACAAGCTTAAACGAGCCTTCAGTAAGAAATATAATTTGTTTACATCAAAAATTAATTTAAATGTCAGGAAAAGATTTTTGAAAGTATATGTTTGGAGCGTCGCTTTATATGGAAGTGAAACTTGGACGATCGGAGTATCTGAGAAGAAAAGATTAGAAGCTTTTGAAATGCGGTGCTATAGGAGAATGTTAAAAATCAGACGGGTGGATAAAGTGACAAATGAAGAGGTATTCCGGCAAATAGATGAAGAAAGAAGCATTTGGAAAAATATAGTTAAAAGAAGAGACAGACTTATAGGCCACATCCTGGAATAGTCGCTTTAATATTGGAAGGACAGGTAGAAGGGAAAAATTGTGTAGGCAGGCCACGTTTGGAGTATGTAAAACAAATTGTTGGGGATGTAGGATGTAGAGGGTATACTGAAATGAAACGACTAGCACTAGATAGGGAATCTTGGAGAGCTGCATCAAACCAGTCAAATGACTGAAGACAAAAAAAAAAGGCCAGTTGGGCCATATTTTAAAACTTTTTTTGGACCCCGAAGGTTATTTATTAGCTTCCGGAAGCAATGGTTGCACAATATATGAACTGATTCTATAACAATATGCGCTAAGTATAACGATATATAAACTAAACCACAGAAAAATAAAATTAACGAACAAACTGCATAGTAACGCAGGAAAAATAGGAAAAAGTTAAACACATCATAAAATATTAAAAAAGCATTAAAATAAATATTAAATAATCGAATACAGTTGTACGGTTTTAACAAACAAGACGTTCGGTAACATTCTTATTGTTTCCTAAAATATCTCTGATGGTAGCTCCTAATTTAAATTCTGACTCGATGCCTCGTAACCACTTTGTCCACAAGGATATGGTGTATCGTTAGTTGCAGTCGCAGCTAGCACAAACTGATGCATCGGTTTGATTTATTAGGTGTCCCGCGTGTAAGATTAGTATGCTCTATTCGCAAACGGCGAAGCTCCTCTCTACAGTTATTCCAGATTGAAGAGCTCCGTGACAGCACAGTATCACCTCGCCAACTTCTTGAAGAATGTGTTTAATAGAATTAATACTCGGAAGATCGGTAGTACGACTAGTAACACAAGCGATGAAAGACTGAAGGACGGTGTAGCAGGGGAATCTGCATGTTCATTATCCGGGATTCCCGTACGGTTAGGAATTTAGCAGAAACTCACTTGTGTGTTGCGACGGTTCATCTCGGCAATTGCATTATGAATCTCGGTGACGATAGGATTTCTGGAATATAAATCTTCTAAAGCTTGAAATGCGCTTAACGAATCGCTACAAATAAAGATGTGACTGTATTTTGGATGAATGATATTCAAACCCTTATTGATGGCGTGCAGTTACGAACATATACGTTCTGTCATTTACAACAAAAGCGCATCCAATCATTCTGTTTCGAACCATCCGTTTATACTACTGCGTCTGGATTTGTCTTGAATAGAAATCGGTTAAACATTTGCTGGAAGACGATAGTAGTTTATTTTTTATTATTTATGATGAGGTCATAATTGAAATTTATGGAATCGAGTCTCCACGGAGGATATGAACAGGGACAGGTTGGAAAAGTAGAGGTGTGTCAAAATTGAATAGGTACAGAGCCGGGTAAGAACACGGATAGTTTTTATATCGTCTGCGAGGACTGCTTTAAAAACCGGATGATGATTGATTTGGTTGTTCTTTAAGACGGGAAATTTTTCCTTTTAACAATAAAAAATTGAAGGGGCAGGTGGGTTATATTTTTTATTGCTTAATAATTTTTCTGTTATGAAAATTCTAATTCTTTTGCTGAAATTTGTCTTCAAAAAGTTAAAGAAAAATATCGTTTTTAAAACTGTTATGTAATTCGTCGTGTTAATCATGTATAACGCTGTAAAAATTATGGTTTTTATTAATTAATTCTAATAATTTTTACCCTTTATCGATCAACAATTTTCTAATCAGCCATTCTTCATGTAGATATTTCATTTACGGGTTTTTTTTTTAAATTAGAAAACGTTCAGAATAATTAAATGTAATTACGGTACTTTGTAGTTTTACGCCCCCAACTTTTTTCGCATTTTTTCACATGAATGTGAAAAAATTTACTTAATATAGGCGTGTTTTATAATAATTGATGAATAAACATTAGAGAAAGCACACTAACATGCTGTTTAAATACCGGTAATTTTAAACATTCTCTATATTAACATATTTTACAAATTAAAAATATAAGCATTATTGTTTGTAATTATAAATATAAGTATAATCTAACCAAATTTAACCCACGCTCGCTAACCTTGACCAATTAACAGTAATGTTTTAATTATTTAAATAATAAATTCAGTAATTATTACAATTTTTGTGTTTTTTCCCTTCGAGATTTCCGTTAGGTATTGCTTCAGAGAACGAGATGAATGATTTTTAGCGTGTGAAAATGCCATGTCTGACCGGGATTCAAACCCGGGACCTCTTGATGAAAGGCCGAGACGCTACCACTCGCGCCACGGAGGCCGGAAATTTTATCTATTTATTATTTTAATAATGAAAATGTTACTGATAATTAGTCAAGATTAGCGAGCGTATTTTAAGTTTGGTTATAATATCTCTGGAAATACTTCCAAATACCCTCCTTTCTTTTTCGTGTTTAGACTCTGGTAATTACAGTTCATATAATACTTCAGAGGATGATATGTATGAGTATGAATGAAGCGTAGTCTTGTACAGGCTCAGTTTGACCGACGTGTGGTTAATTGAAACCTAACCGCCAAAGAACTCCGGTATCCACGATCTGGTATTCAAATCCATGTAAAAATAACTAACTTTACTAGGACTTGAACGCTGGAACTCTCGACTTCCAAATCAGCTGATTTGGGGAGACGCGTTCACCACTAGACCGACCCGGTGGGTTACTACCAAATACCCGCTGATCTGGAAGAATTCTGTATATTTTACTTTCTTTTTGAAAATGAGGAAGTCGTCTATTTCTACCGTCATTCCTGGATCATCTCCCTTATTTGGGGTTTTTAATAAATGATCAGCACACATACCTCTCTCAGGTGCATTTTCTGACCCCTAATTGTTTCACTTCACATAACCTACGATCACTTCGCTCGCTAACCTTGACTAATATGTTTAAAATGACCGGTACAAAACAGCATGTTAGTGTGTTTTCTCTAATGTTTTATTCATCAATTATTTTAAAACGTGCAATATTAAGTAATTTTTAAGAGAAAAATGCGAAAAAAGTAGGGGGGGCGTAAAACGGAAAAGTACCGTAATTGTTATTACTACAAAGGAAACTATATACTGTTTGAAACATATTCTTAAAAAAAAAAAAAACAAATTACTGAAAAAAAGAAAAGTACTATAGAAAACGTTATAACATAGTCTTTTAATTGTTATTGTTTCTCTTTAAGTGCAATATTACTGGCAATTTAACTCTAGACCTGATAGATATAAATATTAAAATGATAATAAATTTTTTTTAAAGTCGCTAAAAAAATTAATTAAGAAAAAATATTATAGTGTTATACATCAATTTAAACCGAAAATTCCATATTTCATATTGATATGAAAATATTAATAGACTTACCTAAATATAAATTAAAAATGCAAATGAATGGGGAAAAAATTAAAACATTTTTTTCTTAATTTCATCAGCGCTTAAAAAAATTATTACATACAAATGTCACGTTTTTTAATGTTAAATTCATTAAAAAAAATAAAAAAATACTAACATTAGTTATGAAAACAAAAATTAAAAGACACAATAGTAAAAAAAAATGAAAACAAATTGAAAATTCAGTCGGAATCACTCTGGAGGCATTCCTGTTCTTACCAATATTTGTTTGCCCGTTTGTCTCCAGAAATGCTCAAGTTTATGGAAACAAGTCGGATGAACCTCACAATTGCTAACTGGACACCAGTAATTGCTTTTTTTATTTTTATAGCAGGATTTTTAGCACGAATCACACAGATACTATCTTTTCGTTCTTCCCGATACGCAAGTTCATGTTCTGCATCACCAGATGGACATCATCAGCCAATTCCTCAATAATATTTATTATAAAATCTGTTCTGTCTGTGTTTTTGTAATATAAAATATAAACATCGAAATGAGCCGTATCTATAAAAATGAATGAAAATCTTTTTCCAGTATTTTCGTGTTGCTCTGATGCATGATAAATGGTATACCGATTTTCAAATTGTATTTGTGGATAAGGACTGTTTTTACTGCTTGCACACTACTTCGGCTCTGTATCACCCTTACCCTTCGCACAGCATCATGTTGTTATTATGTATACTGGTTTTCTTTCCTTTTTTCCTTTATAACCGACTAAAAGGATGTTTCCTCGTTTGTAATAAATACTTTTCTGTAACCCAAGTTTTTCTTAAATTACCTTTTTTTGACAGTTCCTTTGATTTTTTGTTTATTGTTCCCGTTAAAAATGTATTTCTTTTGAATAATTCTCTGGCAAGTGGTAATTTGGTATAGTAATTATCGGTGAACACGATAACCCTTAACTAATACTACAGATTTTATCGGCCGGTCAAATACAACCTCCTGGACAAAAGGATCAGTTCCTTCTTGTAAAAGTCTTTTGCGCTATAAAGTGTAACACTCAATACATAACTACTGTAACTCGCGATGTTCTAATTTTTTTTTATACTAAATCTGGCGTGTTTTTTATTCGGCATGTACTGTATAAAGGTAATCTATTTTTCATTACGATAAGACTTTCAACTAGTTACAAATTTTGTGATGGTATAAATAATTTTTTGAACGCGTCATGCGTACGATCAATAAACATGATTTTGTACCGTGATCGTAACCCTGCTGACCTCTAGCTATTGGTTGTTTGTTACTAATGTGAAGCGTAAAACGTATCGACTGTAAATTTGTTTATTGTAGAAGAAAAAAATAAAGATTTAGTTGTTTTCCGATAATCAACAATATTTTCTCTTCTAGTTAGACTCGTACTAAGTAACAAAGCAAATATTTTGTTCACTTCTTACTGCAGTAAGATCTCTCCATCTTTGTAACCGGGAAAATCGTTTTATTCGTATGACGTTCTTTTTTTGACAATTTCTTTATGCCCGTAGTCATTAGTTACTTATTAAATTCCAAATAAAATTATTAAAAAAATAAGTAGAAATAGTCGATAGATTTAATATTTCTCTGCGGACAATTTCTTATCCAAGGGTTTCTAACCTGAAATTGTTCTGTCATATCAAACACGGCTTCAGGAGGATATACTCCAACTCCTGTCGCTTTTACTACGTCTGGGCTACCCCTTCCTTCTTCTATATTTAAATTTTTAAGTCCGCTATCGTGTTCTAGTTATAATTCCTCCTGATCGGGTACAAAATCATCATGACTATCGTGCGCAGCAAGAATTTCATCTATCGTCTATATCATCTATAGCTTTCAACAACATATTCGGTATCACTAGCTTCTAGTAATAAGTGCCGAATTTCATCAGAATTACAGGCTTCATCCATTTTACAAAATAAAAGCGACAAACAATACGCATAACACTAAACTAACAATACGTACACAGAACGGATTGTAAACTAAGATTTTTCGATATTGTTTACTACTCGATTGTGACGATGATAGCCGAGTATTTTAGTACAGAATTTAAGGGTTGTAGTGAATTTAATCTACGTATATATCGGTATACTGGGACAACTATAAGCCGTATATAAGATCGAATTTTAATGCGTCGTAGATTACGACTCCTTATCATTATAGAAAGGAGAAAAACAGTCGCGATAACGATGATCGTCAGTTCTAGCGTCAAAGTTACGTCAAACCTAAAAAATTGTTTTCTGCCACACCATACTTTTTTGTGGAAATTACAGCAATTTTCTCAATAATTTCTAGAGATATAATTCTGAATTTTTCAAGTTATAAACCGTATGAAACCATCAAGAAATCACGGAAAAATTTTTCGCAAGGTATAAACTCGAAAACGAAGCGTTTCGGGACCCACGTTTATGTGAAATTCTCTCTTTATTTTGATTTGTAGAACATGTACTGAGTTTTTTTGTTACTTCGTGAGACACTCTGCATAAATGTATTAAATAGCATATTTTGTTTCGAAAAGCTGAGTAAAAATTCGGTTAACTGTAATTAAAAACAAACTCGATTATACCGTGGATAAAATAATATCTGCAAATAAAAATGTATTTTGTATTTTAAGCCGAAGCAAGTTATTTATAGTATTTTCATTAGATGATCAGCCGGTATCTTATCTTACTAAAAAGCTACAAGGGGGTACATTCGTAAATTTTCCAATACTGGAACGTTGTTTTAAACCGGGTGATTCAAAAAGGACTTCGGAAATGTAAAACCAAATAAACATTTATTTAGAAAATTTATAGATTCGGGTAAGGTCTCATTTCATAGCAAAGCGCATCAAGTTTTGACTCGCATAGGTAATTAATATCAAATTTGGCCACTAGCGTTGTTAAAAATGGATACATTTACTGGTGCGGAACGTGCTCGCTGTGCATTTTTGGTTATACGATTTGCAGGCAGCAGCTGCAGTTCAACGTAATTTTCGTAGAGTACGGTAGGGAGCCTCCTAATAGGCGTACAACTTATCTTTGTACCAAAACATCGTCGAGACAAGTTGTTCTGTTAAACATAAAAAATCACCAGGACGCTCACGTAACCTGAAGCTGTTGAGAAAAACTCAGAGAAAGTTTTGCACGTAGTCCGAAGAAATCAACTCGACGTGCGTCACGTGAGACTAGCATTCCACAAACGACTGTTTACCACGTATTTCGTAAGCGATTGCACTTGTAGCCGTACAAACTAACCGTGGTTCAACACATTATAGATGACGACATAGTTGCTAGATATAAATTGATAGAATTGCAGACAACGATACGTTAAAAACTGTACGGCCTAAACTTCTTCCAGGAGGCAACGGTAAATGGTATCTTCTATCTGGTCACGGTTGAAAATTTTATAATTCCTCATTTTATATTTCGTCTTTTTAGACGATGATGACCAAGACGAATGTCATTACTATCAGCAAGATGTGGCAACACCGCATTACCGCCTACAAGTCCAAAATTTTCTTGATACCCGATTCCCAAGTCGGTGGATCTGTCGTGAAGATTTAATCGCATAGCCGTCTCGCTCCCGAGATTTCACTGCGCTAGAGATTTTCTTGGGGGTTTCATTTAAGATCGGATTTATGTACCAAATTTGCCTGCTGATCTTACTGAACTAAAATTTTGAATTAACGCCGCAACTGCAGAGCTTAACACTCGACTTGCTGGCTACAGTCTGGAATGAAATCGACTTCAGGTGGGATATACGAGATGGGTGAGAAAAGTAATGAGATTGGTAACACTGTGAGCGATCTGGCAACGCTATGTCTACCGGTCTGTGCTAGATCGGTTTGTTCATTCCTTCCACAAGCTCAGTACGAGTTTCAACTCCGTTTAGCCAATACATTATTTTTGACAGCGCCATCAGTGAAGTTGTGTTTTTGTTGTGCGTCACGAAAATGGAGAATCGGAATTTAGAGCAACGTTGTGCAATCAAGTTTTGTATTAAAACTGGGGAATCCGCGAGTGTGACCTTCGAAAAGTTGAAACAGGCCTATCGGGAACATTGCTTATCAAGAGCACAAGTTTTCCGTTGGCACAAATCATTTTTGGAAGGTCGAGAACACTTTGAAAATCAACCTCGCTCAGGGAGACCTTCAACTTCAAAATCTAACGAAAACGTTGAGCGTGTGAGGGTTCTTGTGAGATTAGACCGTTTTTTAACAATAAGGATGATGAGCGAACATTTTCACCGTACATCAAATTTTGACAGACGATTTGGACATGCAAAAGGTTTGTGCGAAATTGGTGCCGAAAAACCTCACAACGGAACAGAAGGACAATCGAAGAAACGTGTGCGTTGATCTTCTTGAGAGGATCGACAACGACCAAGAATTCTTCAATCGTGTGATCACAGGTGATGAATCCTGGATATTTGATTACGATCTTGAAACAAGGTGGCAAAGCGATGAGTGGCACACAACGTCATCTCCTTGACCGATAAAATGTCGAATGAGGAAATCAAAGATCAAAACCATGCTGATTTACTTTTTTGACAGTGGAGTATCGTGCATAAAGAATTTGTTCCTCCAGGACAAATTTTCAACCAAGTGTTTTACAAAGGTGTCCTTGAAAGGTTCAGGAAAAGAGTGATTCGCGTGAGACCAGACATTGCAGACAAGTGGATGCTTCATCATGACAATGCCTCGTGTCACACGACCCTTTCCATCAGGGAATTTTTGACCTCAAAACGCATTCCTACGGTTCCTCAACCCCCCTATTCACCTGATTTGAGTCCTTGTGACTTTTTTCCTTTTCCCGAAATTGAAACATGTCGTAAAAAGTCATCATTTTGGAACTCTGAACATTAAAAAGATTGTGACCGATCAGTTAAAAGCCCTACCAGCGCTGCTATCAGGAGTGGGAATAACGACTCCGCCGGTGTATAGCTGCCCAAGGGAACTACTTTGAAGGGGATAATATTGCTGTTTTTGAAAAAAATAAAAACTTTAGTAGGTAAAACGTCAGTCTCATTACTTTTCTTACACCCCTCGTATTTTGTCGCCGTTTGCCTACGGATATCAAAAACCAAGGATCAGCTGGATAAAATCCGGTCTTATTTTTTATAATTTAGATTATACTTTTGATGTTAAAATAAAACACAGACCAGACTTTAAGTTAAAATAATTTTTATGGTAGAGGTGATTTTTTATTTTTCTCAAAGAGCAGTACCGGTATGACGTCCCGGCACTGATGCACCTCTGTTTCCCCATTGTACAGACACTGTTATGCCATACTGATGTGAATCAAGTGTATTTTAACTTAATACAGGTAGGAAACGTTTAATTTTGAAAAAAAGCGTGTTTGTCGCATTGGAACGTGGATTGTTGAAAGTGTGCACAATATCCTTTTGTCTTCAAAACGTTTTATGAAAACGAGTATAGAGACCGCGCGTAGAAAATTTTATTGTCAACTTAATTTAGGACACCGTGATCGTGTACCGTAAATATACGGGTATGAAATTTTGAGGAAATAGGTTTGGTTCGGAAAAAGGAAGTTTTCTTATTTCAGAGTAGATCGTGACAGTTCGGAAAATTATCATCACATTTCAAACAGTATACGGGTATTTCCTGTAGTTAAAATTAGGAAAATTTTAAGTAAACAAGTGAACGATACCAAAATGTTATCAGAAGATATTTTTGCCGGCCTATTTTTTCTTTTTTAAATCTGTTATGCGCATTTTGTGATAAAAAATGGTCTAACTGATGTAATATCTACTGCACTTTCAGTTCTTCTTATACAGTATATGAGGCTATACATAGTATATATTTTTTTTACGAGTATTTTAATTTCCATATCTAATATTCTATGACCTCAAGGAATAATTTTCCCATTGTTCGCAAAGACTAAATAAATTCAATTTCATTATTATCTAAGTTTCTATTAATCATTTAAAAAGTAATAGATTTATTTATTTATATTTGTATTAAATCATCATTTTTATTTATATTATTTCGCTAAATAATTAGTTACATCATTTTCATTTAGTATTTATTTCGATTAAAGTTGTGCCATTATTTACCGATTAATAACGTATCGCGTTTACTATGTATCTCAACGAAATGTATCTTCAAAACCTTTGTGAAAAAAACAGTTGTGATTAAATTTCTATTCGATTTTTTAAATTTTTAATTGAATTTTACAGATAATTACAGCTAAATAACTATACCAGACTGAAATTATATCCTTATTAAAAACATTACCATAGGGAATAATAAATTTGACTTATATTTAATGATAACGACATAATTATAAATATTTTATCTTCGACTATAATTAAAACCTAACTTAAAAAAAAAAAACATGTTGCATTTGCATGCAAAAATAGACAAATAAAGTAATTTTAAAATTAACAAAAACGTAAAATAATATTTTTTTTTTTTTTAATAATTAAAATTTACCTTTCTGTATGCAGAGTAATAAAGGTAGCAAAGTATTGCATTACTTGACCGGCGTAGCCGGGAAGCTCAGACAATGTATTGATAAGTCTTTCATTGCAAAGGTTTTGTTCTACATTTTAGATCTGGTAGGTATGGACTAATTAAAAAAAAAAAAAATTGTAGATGTTTTGTGATAACTCTATATATGAAGTATAAATTTTCAAAATATTTAAACCAAACGAAGATAGCGTAAACGAACAAAAAATATATATTCAATTTTAAGAGGTGGAGGTTGATTTTTGAAAAAAATTAAATTATTCATATATGCATTATGCATTGTACGTAACAAATTGGCTTCAATAAATTTTTCTCTAAAATGCCTCTGAAGAAAATCGAAATAGTTTTTTTCGATATCCCGCTTAATGAATTTTGAAAAAAATATAATATGATCAATGCGCCATATATAGAAATATTTGAGACAGATTTGAAAAAAAAAAATCCCTTTCGGTGCGCCGGAAGGCGGAGGTAGCTCACCGGTGCTAAGTAGGGGATAAAAAATATTTCTACCTTAAAGTTAAGAAAAACTTCAAATTTACTCGATACAACAATGATTGCATGTGAAAAAATTGTCACATGGTTAGCGTACGACAAGCCCCATCTTCTTACAATTCCAGCAAAATTTTGGTCATCCCTTGCCGTAAGGGTTGGTCATACCAAAATTTGTTTCAGACAGACGTTTTAAGTACGTTCAGAGGACTAACAACCACTTTAAACCGATTCGATACTGTGCCTATTAAGGGAGGTATGATTCTTTTTTGACCTTGAAACCTCATTTTTTCAACCCCCTGGGCCAATGGTTGGTGATATCAAAAAAAAATTACTTAAATAAGTTTTAGGTCCTTATCCAAAGAATCGTAGGAACTTTAAACGAATTCAATATTACTTAATAAGAAAGTTAACAGCGATATTTTGTTTTTCGAAACCCCCTCCTCCCATTTCCACCCGAAGGTCCAATTTTGGCCGTTAACGAAGTCGACTGAGATTTTGGGACGAGTTATTTTTAAGGAACAATTTGAAAGTGATTGGCGCAAAATTACGGGGCAGTTATCGTGTCCACAAGAAATTTAAATATACATAAATGTACATATATAAACTTTTGAGCTGACGTTGGTTTTGGGGTCTGGGGGATGTGAAACGCAAAAATATGTCGAAATTTTCCGGAAGTCGAATCCCATTACAGTAGTTAGCTTTCTTGTGAAATCTACCTAAAATCAGTTTGGTCAATCCTGCGATTTAAGGCCAGAGGTAGTTGATATGCACGTATTTTTTTTTTGTTTTACTAGTTGGAACCTAAAACGTAAACATTTGCGAAAAAACCCGATACCCCATTTTTGAGTTTATTATCATATCTTCGCCTTTAATATATTTATTCTAATTATATTCAGCATACGTGATACGAGTTTTCAAAACATAATAAAATTAACTTTTTTTTACTGATTAACTAACAAATTTTTAGTTTATTATTTTTTTTATTAAAATTTGTTTTAATTCACACTTAACAAATATTAAATTCTATTTATTTATTTTTTTAATTAGATTTTAATTGCAATCGAAGATAAAATATTTATAATTATACGTCGTTATCATTAAATATAGGTCAAATTTATTATCCTCTATTGTAATGTTTTTAATAAGGATATAATTTCAGTCTGGTATAATTATTTAGTTGTAATTATCTGTAAAATTCAATTAAAAGTTAAAAAAATTGAATAGAAATTTAATCACGACTGTTTTTTTCACAAAAGTTTTGAAGATAAGTTTCGTTGACATACACTGTAAAAAGCGGTATGTTTTTAATCAGTAAATAATAGTATAACTTTAATCGAAATAAATACTAAATGAAAATGATGTAACTAATTATTTAGTGAAATAATATGAATAAAAATGATTTAATATAAATATAAATAAATAAATCTATTACTTTTTAAATGATTAATGGAAACTTAGATAATAATGAAACTGAATTTATTTTAGTCTTTGCGAACAATGGGAAAATTATTCTTTGAGGTCATAGAACATTAGATATAGAAATTAAAATACTCGTAAAAAAATATATACTATGTGTAGCCTCATATACTGTATAAGAAGAACTGAAACCGTAGATATTACATCAGTTAGACCACCTTTTATCACAAAATCCGTAAAAAAAAATAAGCTGGCAAAAATATCTTCTGATAACATTTTGGTATCATTCAGTTGTTAAGTTAAAATTTTCCTAATTTCAACTACAAAAGGACCATCGCGTTAGCTATTGCTTTAAAGGATGAGTTGAATGATTTGTAGCGTGTGTGAAAATGCCATGTCCGAGCGGGATTCGAACCCTCCTCTCTGGATAAAAGGCCGAGACGCTACCACTCGGGCCACGAAGGCCGGTTTAATAAGTATATCTATATATATAAAAATCTTAAGTACGTTTGTGTACGGCTTCAAAAACTCAAAATGTTCTGCACCGATTGAGCTCAAATTTTAGCACGATATATAACCCGCATCAAAGATTGTTTTCATCTATTTTTAATAAATCTATCTATCAATTTTTAATTTGGAAATGTAAACAAAGGAAAACCAATCAGATCAATGCAAGATGGCCGCTGTCAAACACAACGACCAATCACAAAGAGCCCCTATGGCCGTTGCCAATGTAAACAAAATCACAACTGATTAAGTAACAAATTTCTTTGAATTATATTTAACAGCTAAAACATCTGTATTTTATTAAAAAAAAACACCAAAACAAAAAGAAAATCCACCAAGAAGGAAAACCGCAGTTGGTGATGATATGAATGATTTATAGCGTATGAAAATGCCATGCCTGACCGGGATTCCAACTCGGAACCACCGGATTAAAGTCCGAGACGTTACCACACGCGCCACGGAGGCCGGCAAACATATTCGTTAGGAGCCGAATAAAAACACGACTTACCAATATGGCGTTGTATGTCAAACCAATTTTATACGGACTATAATTACTTTTAATACGCGAAACCCTTTGCAATGATTGAATATTAACTTAAACCTCTTCAAAAATGATTCCTTTTGAACTAAACCGCATTTTGATATCATTGTTTTTCTATAACACGGCTAGAATTCTTTTCGTTTAATGATAAGAAGCGTTGTCGAAGACGATAATCGAATTCTCTTCTAAAGGACATAATACACCGCTAAACTATTCAAATTCGTATAATTTTTTTACGAATCGCGTTTTTATCAAAATCTCACCTTTTTCTCAATTGACCTGCGGGGTTTTGTTTTCTTTGGAGACCGTAATTGATTAGTAGATTCATACTCGAGAATCACGTTGTACACTGAAGCAGCACAACTTCTACTTACGTTAGCAGTTTATTAACATCTGAAATCAACGCCGTTTTATTATTCTGTAATTTGTAAGCATTACTCTGCTTTTGTAAGCATTTAAAATGATGTGGTTTTTCGCTCGACTTAAGGGTTTTTTTTTGCAGCCCACAAATTTTTATATATAAAAATGTTAAGTTCGTTTGTGTACGCTTCAAAAACTCAAAATGTTCTGCACCGATTGAGCTCAAATTTTAGCACGATATATAACCCGCATCAAAGATTGTTTTTATCTATTTTTCGCACCAGTCACATACCCAAGACCGCGAGAAAACAATTTTTTTAACGGTCAGTTTTGTACCAGTGACCGCGCCATCTGCCGGAAGCGAGGGGAACACTCGCCATACTAGCTAACGACAACCGGTCACATGTGAAACCAATACCTGTTCCCAATTACGTTGTTTAACAAAAAAAAAAAAAAAAACCGTATCCACTTGCATCTGATTCAGATTATTATACAATCTTAATTAAATATTCACTTTAATCGAGATACTTTTATGTGATCGTGTCGTGATTGAGCTGCGCCTTTCACCAAGCTCTGAATTTATTAGAAAACGACCAACAGTGGGATATATGTATTAATGATGCGTGCAACACTGCACATCCAAACCAAATTCGCGCATTATTCGCAATTATATTGACCGCTTGCTTCCCTTCATCTACCACAGACTTATGGGAAAGATATCGATCGCATATGGCTGAGGATATTTTGCATAGAGTACGCCTAGAAAATACCAATATGACCATGGAATTTACAGAAGGCATTTACAAACGAAGCATTGATAAATATTGAAGATATTTATCAAGTGCTTAGCTATTGCAAATAAAGTTCTTAGTCAATCGGGAATGCCAGCACCCACCCGAGCTGCGATTGCTTCATTTGATGTGGATTTACGCCGTGAACAGAGTTACAACATCGGCGATCTTCAGTCATATGTCCGATCAAACATTCCCAAATTAACGCGTGAACAGAAAGGCATTTATGATCGCATAATGCAAATGAAAAATGACGGAGTTGGGGGGACCTTCTTCTTGGATGCGCCAGGAGGAACTGGGAAAACATTCCTCATTAGATTGATTCTAGCAACGGTTCGATCAAAAAATGACAATTATCTGTTGCGGAATATTAATCAGCCAAAACTCTGCAACGGCACACGGACTTGCAGTTAAGAAATTGATAATAACGTAGTGGAGGCAACGATTTTAACGGGGCCTTTCAAAGGTGAAGATGTCCTTATTCCTCGAATACACATAATCCCGACCGATACACCATTTTAATTTAAAAGATTGCAATTCCCAATTCGATTGGCATTTGCAATCACAATCGATAAAGCTCAAGGTCAATCTTTAGAATTGTGTGGTTTAGATTTAGATGCGGATTGCTTCTCACATGGGCAACTGTATGTTGCGTGTTCCCGAGTCGGCAAACCAGAAAAACCAGTGGAAAAACAAAAAATATTGTATGTCCACAAGTATTGCAAAATTAAACTTCTATGAAACGTATGCTTTGTTTTGTTTCTCATTTCTCATCCATGTAACCACAATGTGCCACAGCGAAGCGTGGCGGGTAGAGCTAGTTATATAATATGTAGCGATGTAAACAAACGGCCTTAAGCGACTTAACTGTGGAACGTGGCATGATCATTATAAGAAAAGAAAAAACGAGTTTTCCACGTCAAGCTTACTAAGACAAATTAAGAAAGGAGTGGTTTCTGTATTATTTCTTTGAATAAGTAAATATTTGTCCCAATCAACGTGCCAGGCCACCACAATACAGGTGATACTCAGCCCTATAAGCGAAAGCTGTTCGTCTTAGGGACTGGTTCTGTATTAAACATCATTATTCTCAGAGAAAGAAACTGACTCGTGTTTCTCTAAAAGAATTATTCTATTCTGGTTTTAATCGGTTTTGATCGGGAAAAGTACTGTTAGAAAGAGGGAACTGTTGACTTTCACGCGGTTGCCGTTAGGTAGCACCAGAACTTCGTTCACTTCAGTATTAGAGAATATGGCGACCACAACAGAAATCATTTTGTGTTCTACGCTTCTCTCAGTGTGAGTCCGTAATTACTGTTCAGCGTGATTTTCGTTATGAATACGGGACTGAACCGCCTACCGTTCAGAACATTAGGCGGTGGTATAGGCAATCTAAAGACACGGGTTGTCTGTGTAAGGGGAAATCAAGCGGTCGACCCGTATGTCAGTCGAAAATGTGGAGCGCATACATCAGAGTTTCTCACGTAGCCCCCGAAAACTCGCCGTGCCAGTAGAGAACTAAATATTCCTAGAACGTTTATCTGGCGTCGACGTTTGCTTATGAAACCGTACGGAATTCAGTTACTACAAGCTGTTTATGAAGATGACAAACAACGACGTGTGGAGTTTTGTAAATACGTCCTTAACAAGGTGGCAGAGATGACACTTTTGTAGCACGCTTAGTGTTTACTGGCGAGGCTACTTTTCGTTTAAGCGGGAAGGAAAGACCACATCTTTAGAATATGGGGTACGGAGAAGTCACATGAATTTGGACAGCATGAGAGACTCCTCCAAAATTAATGTTTTTTGTGCGATTTCTCGGGAAAAGGTGTGTTCGGTTCCATTTTTTCTCAAAGAACACTATTAAGGGATCAATGTATCTCGTTATGCTTGAAAATCGGCTTTTCCCTAATGTAGAGGCCTTTCGGAAGATTTTTATTTTCCAGCAGGATGAAGCACCATCTCGCTGGAGTTTGTACGTTCAACAATTTTTGAACGATAGGATTCCTCAACGATGGATCGGCCGTATGGCACCTAACGATTCAGCTCTACATCGCTGGCCTCCAAGATCGCCAGATCTCACCGTGTGCGATTTTTATTTGTGAGGTTTTGTAAAAATAATAAATAATGTATAATAATTTCTAATAAATAATAAATTAATTATAATTAATTTGTAATGTATATAATTTGTATAATAAATAATTATATTTTTATTTATTAACTAAAGTAGAAGTATTTATAACAAATTACTTTTTTTGAAATCGGTGCGACTCAAAACAAGTTAACACATAGTTACGTGTGATATAATACGAATAATAAAATGACTTTTACTCAATCCTAATATTTCATGTAAGATTGTTGGACTAATAATTGTATAAATATTTGATGTTAATAAAAACTAATATTTCGGCAATTGTGTAACTATCCGCTTTATTAAAGAATTAGAGAATCGTATCTAACTTTCAAATGAAATAAGTTTAAATGAAGTGCAGCAGGCGTGCAAGGAAGTCATGTTGTGTCCACGTCAGATTTTTAAAATCGTCTTGGATCACGTTCCAGTCCGTTCCTAATTCTGGTGCATTTATTTTTTTTTTTTTAGTTACCCTTTTTTTTACGGCTGAGGACTTGTGTATTTATTCTGGGTTTTTTAAACGGTTCGGATTTGGGAATATCGGGTTGAAATTTTAGTTTATTTATCGTTAAGTAGTGATCTGAATCTAAGTTTTGTCCTTTTTTTAACTCTGGTGTTCATTATTTCTTTTTGATTTTTCCTGGTTATAGTCATATCTATTTGAAATTATCCTATTTTTGTATTAGATGCGACCCATGTTTTCTTCTTCTTATTGAACTTATTTTAAAGTGCGTTGTCATCAGTTTAAAGATTTCGCAGAAGGCGAAATCTTAAATCTTTAAACGAGGAAGTCTTTCCTCGTTTTTGTTTGTTCTTCTGTGGGCCGGGTATTCTTCCGCTATGTTCCTAAATTTCTTTTCGTTTTCTAATCGGGCATTAAAACGTCAAGTAAAATTTTGATGTGATGTGGAATTTTAGATGTAATGTCTTCTAATTTTTCCCAAAATGCTTCTACTTTATCTGGGTTAGTTTTATTATCCTTATTCACTAGGACGTTTGCATTTATGAGGGTATTTCCTTATTTCTTGACCTAAAGGATAGTGTTGAAACTCATTATGATACAGATGAAAAATTAATTATGCTTCCTATGATGTTTTTCTTGCTGCAAAAGCTGTTCCTAAAATGGTTACTCCTCTGCTCGTTGTGATGGGTGGTTTTCCTTTGTAAATCCTGTAATTTCCTGATGTTCATATAGTAGTCGCACCGCGTAAGGTGAGGAATTCTCCTTTAAGATTACCCCCTGGAATAGTTATCAGATCGATCGACTTTTCCATCGCGTCTAAAGATTGAAGTCGATTTGCGAGGGCGGGTTCCTCGTATTCTTACAGTAAAACGAGTAGTAACATTCAGAATTATTCCTCTTTAGTTCAGAGAGGGACGTAGAACCTCTCCTAGCCAGGCGCACCACGTGGATGCTTGAACGTCAGGTTAATTTCCTAATAAAATCCAAGGATTTTCAAATTATATTTTTCCGTTCCGGAAGGCTGACGCTCGGTCTATACATTGTAACGGTTAAAAAAGCTTCAAGAAAGAAGAAAGAGAGTAAAAATGAAGAAAGAAGAATCTACAAGAGATGACGAAAAGGGATTCTTTATATGGTAGGAAAGGACTTTTAGAAAAGCGTGAACAATGAAGAGTATTACGTTTGAACAACGAAAAGGACGGGTTGAATACTTGCACTCCAGGTAAGCAGATAGAAATACTGCCGGGGACTAGTGAAGTGTCAATTTTTAAATTGTTTTAGTTAAATGTGCGATAAAAGCGATTACGATGTGCGCGGGAGCATTCGGAGTAAGTGTTTGGTAAGAAACGAGTGAAGAGTATGTCACGAGTATTCCATTTTGGACAGCGGTTGAAAACAGGAAGTTGTTCGGCGAATTATTTGTGATCAGGAATGAAAGCGAAATTACTCCTCGTTTGGTTTTCGTTTGACATCATACTGTTAAATCAGTATTACTTTCTATTAGTTACTAATTTTTTTTTTTATAAATCGGAATTGTACGAGTATTAGCCATGTTAATTACAGTTAAGTTACATTGTGTACATGTAAATTTATTTACAATGCACAGTTTTGTCTCGTCTAGGTATTCTACATATAAACCACCGGGTTGGTTTAGTGGTGAACGCGTCTTTCCAAATCAGCTGATTTGGAAGCCGAGAGTTCCAGCGTTCAAGTCCTAGTAAAGCCAAATATTTTTACACGGATTTGAATACTAGATCATGGATACCGGTGTTCTTTGGTGGTTGGGTTTCAATTAACCGCACATCTCAGGAATGGTCGAACTGAGAATGTACAAGACTGACTACACTTCCATTTACACTCATACATATCATCCTCATTCATCCTCTGAAGTATTGTCTAAACGGTAGTTACCGGAGGCTAAACAGGAAAAAAAAGTGAGTGAGTGAGGTATTCTACATATATGAATATTTAACTGAACGTAGCGGGATCTCCAATATTACGATAATCACAGTATGTTAAATGTGTTTTAAGAACACGTCTACTGATAACACGTTTTAAAAATAATAACGTATTAATAATATCATTACAGAAAATTACGGATTAGTTAATAAGTAGTATAAATAATACGCAGTATAAGATTAATACGTAATTTAAATTGTTCTAAACTGGTTTTAGAGAATTTTTAGAGCAAAAGAGTTAAAAAAATTAACTAATTTTTTTAAATTTTTTAATTTTTAATTTTTTAAAATTAATTCTTTTTAGAGTTAAAAAAATTAACTTATAGAAAAGTAAAATAATTTTTTTTTTTGTTTAAGAAGGTTTCTTTTTATATCACCGTTATCATGAATATGCCTAAATAACAATAGAAGTTAAATTTGTTGTGTAAGTAATAGTCAGTATTAACACTTTGTTTAAAAATTTAAACGTTTAAACATTAATTTAAATGCTAAACTTTCATAAACGTTAAATTGTTTTAATAAAAATAATACAACGTGTGATTTTTTATAATAATTAAATTTGCTGCTGTCGTTAATCTCTCGACCTTCAACATTATTCTTCTATACTTTAATTATTATTACGTAATTTTTTCATCGCCTCGCTTTCTTTAAAGTTTTTTAAGGTTTAAGGTCTCATGCGCTGAATTTTGTACGGCTGTATTATTATTTTTAAATAAATTTTCTTAATTATATTAAGTTGAGATTGTAAACAGACGTTTGTATTTAGTTAAGAAGATCGTATCATTATAATTTCATATGTTATGGAATCAAAGTTTTTTTTTTTACAAAACTAAAAATTGTTTTTTTTGTCTTCAGTCATTTGACTGGTTTGATGCAGCTCTCCAAAATTCCCTATCTAGTGCTAGTCGTTTCATTTCGGTATACCCCCTACATCCTACATCCCTAACAATTTGTTTTACATATTCCAAACGTTGCCTGCCTACACAATTTTTTCCTTCTATCTGACCCTCTAATATTAAAGCGACTATTCCAGGATGCCTTAATATATGGCCTATAAGTCTGTCTCTTCTTTTACTATATTTTCCAAATGCTTCTTTCTTCATCTATTTGCCGCAACACCTCTTCATTTGTCACTTTATCCACCCATCTGATTTTTAACATTCTCCTATAGTACCGCATTTCAAAAGCTTCTATCTTTTCTTCTCAGATACTCCGGTTGTCGAAGTTTCACTTACATATAAAGCTACGCTCCAAACATATACTTTCAAAAATCTTTTCCTGGTGTTTAAATTAATTATATTATCTAAACAAATTATATTTCTGACTGAAGGCTCGTTTCACCTGTGCTATTCGGCATTTTATATCGCTCCTGCTTCGTCCGTATTTAGTAATTCTACTTCCTAAATATCAAAATTCTTCTACCTCCATAATCTTTTCTCTTCCTATTTTCACATTCAGTAGTCCATCTTCTACTACATCTCATTACTTTCGTTTTGTTCTTGTTTATTTTCATGCGGTAGTTGTTGCGTAGGACTTCATCCATGCCGTTCATTGTTCCTTCTAAATCCTTTTTCTCTCGGCTAGAATTACTATATCATCGGTAAATCATAGCATCACCTTGTACTGTTACTCCGAATCTATATTGTTCCTTAACATCATTAACTGCTAGTTGTATGTAAAGATTAAAAAGGAACGGGGTTAGGGAACATCCTTGTCGGACTCCCTTTCTTATTACGGCTTCTTTCTTATGTTCTTCAATTATTACTGTTGCTGTTTGCTTCCTGTACATGTTAGCAATTGTTCTTGTATCTCTGTATTTGAACCCTAATTTTTTTAAAATGCTGAACATTTTATTCCAGTCTACGTTATCGAATGCCTTTTCTAGGTCTATAAACGCCAAGTATGTCGGTTTGTTTTTCTTTAATCTTCCTTCTACTATTAATTTGAGCGCTAAAATTGCTTCCCTTCTCCCTATACTTTTCCTGAAACCAAATTGGTCTTCTCCTAACACTTCTTCCTCTCTCATCTCTGTTTTTCTGTACAGAATTCTAGTTAAGATTTTTTATGCACGGCTAGTTAAGCTAATTGTTCTGTATTCTTCACATTTATCTGCTCCTGCTTTCTTTAGTATCATGACTAAAAAACATATGAGTCGTAAATTAAAATATTTATTTTTATTTTTTTAATTTAATAATTGATTTATTGTTATATTAATTTTAATTGATTTACACGGTTTAGTGATATGTTTATTCTCTGTATATCTGTTGTTGCAGTTTTATTTTATCAGAATGCGTGTTAACGTACGTCTATAGTAAATTCTATTTCGGCTGAATTAATTTTACTTGTAATTTGGAAAACAGAACAAAACGCAAACGTTTAGGGAGATGTTTTATTTCCTTACTTACCGCGCGGTACCTCGACATTTGTCCCTTGCTGCTGGGTCCTACTGATTAGATAACGGGTGTTTAATTTATTGACGGTTATAGATTAAGTTTATTTTATTTTAATGGACGGAGTTAGGAATCGCGTTTCAATCCTTTTTGGATCGTGACTCTTTAAAACGTTTATTGGGGTTATTCCAAGGAAAAGTTACAAAATGTTGGGTCCTTCTCCCGGGGAAATTCCTCTTCAGTCCTCTTCCTCCAAGTCACATAGTAAAATATCGATTGTTATGGTTAAGAGTAATCTGTAAAATACATATAAAAACTGTGTTTTTATATTATTAAAGTGTTATCGTATATTTCATTTAAAATAGTACTTAATTAGATTTAAATACGATTTCATAATTTGCGCGAGTTGAGGGCAATTATAAGGTGTTTTAATTTTTTTTAAATGTTTTAATATAACATTTAAACATTAAATGTTTAACTTACATTTAAATATTTTTTAAAAGTTAATAAACAAAATGTATTTTTCAGTGTAGACTGTTTATTGACAGTTACATCTAAATATCTTCATTTGTTATATTGTGATTTTTATCTAAACTGCATTACACGAATAATATTTACATTTTCATTTCTCTTGATTTTCTGTTACAGTTCTTTTAACACTTACAGTAAAATCGACTGTACGATCGTCATATTTAATGATAAACTACAACAGTATTTTTCGCCGATATTTTATATTTTAGTAATTTTGTAATACAGTAACGAAAGTGTAAATAAATCATAAGTAAAATATAGATTGTCTCGACCTTAGTTTAAGACAGCTTAGCCGGATTGGAAAGGTCAAACGCTCGACTTGCTTGTCTATTTAAATTACTTTAAACTTATTTTATACTCCCATCAAAATATGAAACCAAGCTTGTGCGTGGAAATTTGAAAATGGAAATTTTGTAGCGCAAGAAAAATGTCATGCCTGACCATCAAATGAAAGGCCGGGAAGCTACCGCTTCGTCACACAGATCGGCATATTTAATTATGTAAATAAAATACTAATTTTTCCCATATCGCTTAACCAATTTTATAGAAATTACTCAATTTTATAAGCAAATTTATAGTTCTTTAGATGATTATAATCAAAAATCATTAAAGCAGGAAATATTACCGTATCGTTAGATGCTTTATAAATAACGACCGCCGGACTCATGGTTATTCTTAACATCGATACTGTAACGGGTAATCCAGAATACAAATAACGGTGGAATTTTGACTAAAATACTCGTTTTTAGTACTGTTTTAAATATACTTTACAAATGTTAGTTGTAACTTGATATAAAAATATTTTAAACAGTAAATATTGTGCACAAAACCGTTTACTGATGAAGGCCTTTAAAAAAAATTAATGAAACCTTTGGTTTCATTAATATGAAATCTATAAAACGAGCCTTGGGATCTCCCAAGTGTAGAAATATAAATTGACCTTAATTATATTACAATTTATAAATTACAAACCTTGTTATGTAATTGAATAATAATTGCTAAAGGATTACTGACCGTTTGATACGAGATAAAATTGTATAAAGTGTTTGTCTAATTCATTAGATAACGAATTACGGTACTCTTTTAATCGATAGAGACAGCTGTAATGTTTTAGTATTTTAAATGTAGCAAACAATAAGTTATAATTTACATAAATTACGGCATTTAAATACTAACATTTTTCAGATCATTCTCTTTGTATAGCGGATAGATTAAAAATTAATGATTAAAATATTTTTACTTCCTTGTACGAAGTAAAGGAAGTATTGTGACCGCGAAAAATTTCGGATAACTCAAAAACGATTAGCCGTAGGATGTTGAAATTTTTTATTTAGGACTGTTGTAACATCTAGTTATGCGCCTCCCCCTTTTGATTGCAATCGACTGAACCAAAAGTGTACAAATAAGCCCAAAATTCCCAAAAAATTGAATTTTTGGGGAACTTTGGGAACTTCAGTAATAAGCACAATTGAGAGATTTTCAACGATATATCATAAGCGGTAGTTATTTTCATCGGTTCCAGACTTATAGCCAAATGAAATTTTAATTAATGAAATATTTGGATGTTAAAAGAGGAAAGCACATCGGTTCGAATCAGGCTTCATCTCCTTTTTCCTTTTTAACTTTTTTTTTAAGTTATTTTTTCAACATTTTTTTATTTTTTAATTAAATATAGTGATTTATTAATAATTATTAACCCGTGATTGTAAAAAAAAAAAAACATTACAATAAATAATTGTTCATTAATAACAATAAAAAGAGATCAGAATTTATAAGTGAAATAAAATTTAACTACTTTTAAAAATGTGTATATGTAATTTAATAGGCATTATTACATATGTGTATAAGTAATAGAGTCGGTGAAACATATGAGTATATAAATTGAAAATTATAATCTAGAATCGTATTATTTTTGGATTTTCTTAGCAAATTTTTATAAAAATTGTATATCTATTTATTTTTTTAAAATTATTTATTTAATTATTTGACAGAAAAATAAAATATATTTTTGAATTGTATTCACTTTAATTTAGAATAAACAATGAACGGCATAGATGAAGTCCTACGCAAGAACTATCGCATGAAAATAAACAAGAACAAAACAAAAGTAATGAAATGTAGTAGAAATAACAAAGATGGACCGCTGAATGTGAAAATAGGAGGAGGAAAGATTACGGAGGTAGAAGAATTTTGTTATTTGGGAAGTAAAATTACTAAAGATGGACGAAGCAGGAGCGATATAAAATGCCGAATAGCACAAGCTAAACGAGCCTTCAGTAAGAAATATAATTTGTTTACATCAAAAATTAATTTAAATGTCAGGAAAAGATTTTTGAAAGTGTATGTTTGGAGTGTCGCTTTATATGGAAGTGAAACTTGGACGATCGGAGTATCTGAGAAGAAAAGATTAGAAGCTTTTGAAATGCGGTGCTATAGGAGAATGTTAAAAATCAGACGGGTGGATAAAGTGACAAATGAAGAGGTATTGCGGCAAATAGATGAAGAAAGAAGCGTTTGGAAAAATATAGTTAAAAGAAGAGACAGACTTATAGGCCACATACTAAGGCATCCTGGAATAGTCGCTTTAATATTGGAAGGACAGGTAGAAGGGAAAAATTGTGTAGGCAGGCCACGTTTGGAGTATGTAAAACAAATTGTTGGGGATGTAGGATGTAGAGGGTATACTGAAATGAAACGACTAGCACTAGATAGGGAATCTTGGAGAGCTGCATCAAACCAGTCAAATGACTGAAGACAAAAAAAAAAAAAAAAAATTCAAGTGATTGTTAAAATTTTTTTCACTTGCGCGTACTATGTACAAGATTTCTGGTGGGTCGTATATATAAAAGTTAATAATAATTAAACTATTCCGTTTAGTGAACTCATGTATACCGGTTACAAATATTAATTTTGACGTTGTGTAAAATAATCGGTTTTTATTATTGGATTATTTGGTAAGCAATTTATTTAAACAGTAATCAAGGGACTTTTACGCATCTTTGCGTAATTTAATAGACGTACAAGGAAGTCATGTGGTGTCAATATCAAATTTTTATTTTAAAAATATGCTACTTCGCAAGAGTTTAAAAAATAAATTAATTACAGTTTAGTAATCGATTTTATCCGGTTTTAGGCTGACGATTATTTAATTAATTGATTTACTACACCGAGAAAGCAGTATTATTTTTAAACTAATCAAGAATAAGATTTCTTTAGCGTTACAGAACACCCGATGGCAGTAATCCGTAGCCCGACCGATGAATCGGGGTATATAGCTACATCCATGAAGTCTTGGTTTTCGATCGCGGTAATTTGTTTTTTTCACATGATAAAATTGCATTTTGCATTTCTCCCTCCATCATAAATAAAGGAAATGCAAGTGAGCTCCATCGTTTTAGTGGAAATAAATATCATTTATATCATATTTGTTTGAAGATTATTCAAGTTTTAGGTTATTTGTTTATTTTATTTAGGCTGCTCAAAACAAACAAAAACACAAAGCTTTTATTTAGGTACGTTAAATAAACTGAAGATTCATATGTATAATCTATTCTATATTATATAATATATAATATAATAATATAATTATATGTATAATATATAATATTGTATAATATATTCTATACTGATCATAAACACAGATTTGTCGAGAGATGTTGGATCGTAAGGTTCAAAATTGAATTTCTTATCGGTGATTTTTTACGTTTAAGTTGATCTACGCAAAATAGATAAAAAATATATTAGATTTGAAACATTTTTTTTTCTTTTTTTATGAAGAGCAGGCATCCCATAGCCCAGTGGAAATCGGTAACTTGAGAAAATGACTGATCGGGATTCGAACCCGAGACCTACGAATGAACGGCTGAGACGCTACCTACTCAACCGCGGACGTCGGTAAAACATATTATTGGTAAGAATAAAGTAGAAGACTACTTTTATTTATAATAACTTAGATTAATAAAAATAAATTGTTAAAAATTCCAAAAAAAGATCTGTTTACATAAACTTCAAACACGTTTTTAAGAGTAGTTTGCGATATGATTTATAATGAGATAATAACTTTCTTTTATTTAATATAATGATAAATAATTAATTTTCTGACATTTTTTAATGTAACTTATAATTAATACTTTTTTAATAGATTTTAAATACCGAAACTAATTTCGGAATATACCAGTATATATTTTTTTATATTTAATGAAAAAAATGTATCTAAATACTAAGGGGTTTTAGAAATGAAATTAACGCCTATAAACCGATATATAGGAAGTAGCAAATTAATTTTAATCGATAATGATGATGATTATTGTTTTAATAATAAAATTAATTACCAATTAGCTAATGATTGACGTACCTGTTTCTGTTTTATTGTTGTACTCATCTGACATCATTTTTATTAACGTTTATCTTTTAGAAAAAAATGTTTAATCCCGTGAAAACTCTAATCTAACCTGAATCTTAAAGTAATAAAAATAACAAATAAATAAATAAAATAAACAGTATTACGTTTATAAATCTATGTTCAATTCATGTACGTCGTTACACTGCTGGCAACTGACTGACAAACTGTACATAATATAATTTTATCACATGGATTACCGCCTTTCACTTTTTTTAACGAGGACAATTTCTTGTTATAATAAAATACGTAACGTAATAATAAATTTAAAACATTATAAAAATAACTGATTTTTGAGTTTAAAATTATTTATTACATTTATTTTGTTTTATTTTTATTAAATAAATACGAATTCATTTTATTTATTTACCGGCGTATTTTTGTCTTTTTTTTAGAATTAATAATATAGCCACTCTTAATACGAGTAATTAGATTGTATTTTATTAAAGAGTATCCCACGAAAAAACTTTCAGGACGTGTTCTAGTGGTAAATATAATGAAAAACGTTTTTATGAACATAGGTCTGTGAAACGCTTTTTTTTTCGAATTACATCTAGCGAAAAATTTCGCCCGGATTTTAGCTCTTAGAATAAAAAGAAGTCCTACTATTTCTTTTGGACCCAAAAGAAGAAGCACAGTTGGTGGTTTCTTATGTAATTTGAGGTGAGAATTAAGATAAAACAAGTCCCATAACTATAACTCCAATACTTTTTAAGATACCCGACGAAAAACACAAATTCGGTGTCGAAAAACAAATTTTTTAAGGTTTGTAGCACAATAGCTTTGTTAAATGACTAATAAATGCGGAAGATTTTGTAAAAAAACTTGTAGAGAATTTAATTCTGGGAAAATTAATGTAAATACAACCGATAACAACTTTTAAAAATCGGTTTTTTACTGAAGCAAAACAGACAAAAATTGTATTATTCTTTATTTACCTAATAAACATTCTTTTTAAAAACAAAACCTTAAAAAGAAATACAAAGTTTATAGAACAATATTTTAGCTTTGTGTATTGAATAATTTGGACAGGTAAAACGAAATTTCGTAAAAAACTAAATTGAAATGTATATTATTTTGGAAATATTTTAAAAACTTTTATTGTATAGGTTGGCAATACTAACAACTACTCAACAACGAAAATTGTTACTTGGTTTGAATCTGTTGTCATAAATTACCATACAGATAAATGAAGTGTAGTGTTATTTAGTGAAGTGAATAAACTGTACTTTGTACTTTAAAGTAAGTACTGGTCAAGTAAAGTATATCCTTGAGACTAAGTGAATAATCTTTTACTAATACCTATAAGTAAACACTTGTAACATTTGTAGTTGTCCAAGTATTTGGCAGTAGTTTTCCCATTTTGCTTTTACTTATTCTCTTTACTTATCAAGTAAACACTTATATGATTCATATCCTGTACATCATCATGTTCAGACACGTTTGTCAATACATCAAACGTTTCTTTTGTTTTAATCTTTTCCCATCACAATGATCCGCGGTTGATTGGTATCCGCGAAAATATGTTGGTATATGATTGCCTCAAAAATTACGATAATTTAATTGCAGAATTATTTTGCGCATTTCTACCGCGTTTTTTATAAGCGAATTTTTTTTTTTTTTTTGCTTTCGTTATGAAACATAGTTTGCTGATTTTAAAAATAATACTTTCAAGCAAATCGGTTGAAAATTAGGCAAAATATGATGAAAAACCCGTGTCATAAATCACAGATTAGTAACATTTTTTTTTTTTTTTTTTTTTTTCTCTCAGCTCCCCTGGGCCGGACCGACTTGTTGGTATTACGCCGCCAGGGGAGTGTCTTTAAACTCAAATAGGCCTCCCCACCTACCGGCTATATACCGGCAAGGAAGGTCGGCCTACCGGTTAGCTCTTTTTGAGAGTTCTTTATCAATATTGGCCCCTTGGGGACCCAAAAGGGCAATACTAATACACCACGCCAGACCCAGTTCGCCGCGACGCGGTACCGGGTCCCTTCAGTATTCAGTGTGCTCTTGCCTGACTGTTACCCGTGGAGTCCTTGGTGGCTCATCAGTGCCAACACACCGCAGCATGTTAGACCTCACCAGCAAGGCTGTCCACCCAGTCCTATTCTAGCCAACACCTTGTCTTCTCTCATCGGAGTATTTCTGTAGAACAACTTGTCTAACAAAACTAGCAAAATTATTCCGGTTTGACTCGCTTCTTAGCATGTAGTCTATTGTTGTCTCTGGAGTTATACCTGTGAGTGCCTTACTATGTCTAAGTGTGTCCCACCTATTGCACTCAAAAAGGTGTGCTCAGCATCATCTATCTCGTCGCAGTAGTTGCAAATCGGTTCTTCTCTCTTGCCTATTTTGTGCAGGTAGTTATTGAAGGAACCATGCCCTGTAAAAAACTGCGATAGGTGATGATCAACCTCACCAAATCTTCTCGACAACCACGGCTTGATGTCGGGGATGAGGGTTCTCGTCCATCGACCCACAGCTTCCTGCGACCATCTTTCCTGCCAGATATTATAAACGGCATCCCTGACCTCTTGTTCTGGCTTGCCTTGTGCCCTCTCCACCCTCTTTTTTGCGATTAGGTCAATAGGAGGTGTACCCGATAACACGCACAAGGCGGCATAGGACAGTGTCCTGTATGCGGACACAACACCTAGGAGCACACACCTGTGCGTCCTCGCCAGTCTCTCTTTGTTGCGCCTGATGGCGATAGAGCGCCAAGATTAGTAACATATGTTAGTATAAGTGAACGTAGATTCAGAAAACTACGTTTTATAAAAATTCCCACCACTCAAAAGGCTATTCATATTGACAAAAACCCATTTTTACTGTAAACTCTTATTCATTACGAATCGTTATGTGTTACATGTTTACCGATATCATTTGTCAGAAAAGATATTTATAGACCTCAAGTAAAGTGACGTATTTATGACCACAAATTCCTTCTTTTTCTTTTTGCGTGCCGTATATCATAATTTATTATGTGTTTCAATACATCGATATGTTGCTAGTAAGATAAGCTATACATTTCTGAGAAAAAAATGGTCATATTCTTTCTAGTCTAAATAAAACATTTTACATCGTATAAACAAAATAAGCGACTTAGATTCCACATAAAATAAGTTCGTAACAGCGTTTTAAAACTGTCTCCCAAAAGGCATACCGTACCATTAAATTTAGCCATGGTTTGGCAAACACTGCTCCGTTTCCAAATGCGACTGTCATCGGTGCTACCCGGCCAAGAAGCATCAACGCTAGTGATTTTTTTCAGTGGAATCACATGTTACCTGAACGTTGATGCTGGGATACTTCTTACGGTTTACGTAACAGTCTCTGTAGCGTGCTGGTTTATTTATTTCTAAGTGCGTGCAATCCACAGCACTATTACGCTCGGCATTTTAAAGCGAGAACTCCATTTTCTCTTGGCTTCATTTAACTCATGAGCATTCTGTGGAAAGTGAATCCACTCGGATGCCTTTTCGTTTATTTTATTCAGAACGTAATCGAAAGTTATGCATACTGTAGAACGGTGAATCCCGAAGTCTTCACCGACACCGTTTTGAAATCCAGGGTCTGATAAGTACCGCAAAAATACTTCCATCTTCTGTTGCGATGACAGAGCATCTCCTCGCTTTTCATTACTTTCTTCCAAAAAAGCCTTCGTCAAAAATTCAACTGATTCTTTCGTAAACGAATTAGTTCTTCATATCTTCTTGGACTCAATACTCGCCTTTCTTTGTAAGTTTTTGGTTGACGAATGTTGACAAAGGCAGCCATACCAAGTATAAAAATTAAATGAAAGTTTGATGAGGTTACTAAATAGCTACCTTGAAATTCTACCAGTAAATACTGGAATACTCTTCCGAACTTAGGATTTTATTCACTCGTTTTAAGTAAAGTCTGACCGGAATCAGTAATTGCGTGTAGTTACAAGTAAACGCTTGATGAGTAAAGGTTATTCACTTCCCTATTTTACAAGTAAAGAGAATACTTGTCAAGTATTTGGTTTACCGTTGTTTATTCACAGAACTGCAAGTAAACACTTGTTTAACCCTAGAATAGTACCTATACACAACAATAGTGAATGGTACCTATACGTCTTATAGACGTACAGCCCTGAAAAGTGCCAAAAAATGGTATAATAAATATTTTAAATTCTGTAAATGTCAATAAATGTTAAATCTTCTTCTATTTGCATACTTACTACATATCATAGAATGAAAAACTGCTCTTAGAATTAAAATATTAAACAAAACTGCAAGTAAGAAAACATCATTATAGAAAATAAATTTGAATTCGATTCCCAGGAATTTTTTCAAGCAGGTAAAAATGTTTAAATAAAAGGATGAGGTATATAAAAAACACTTTAATGAGATTTAAACAAAAATTGGTCATAAATTTATTATTTTTTACAAACTTGGCAAATGTTGAAACAATGTTCGCCACACACTGGCTTTCTGCAGTTGCAGCAGGTCATTTTACTCATTCTTTTCTTCTTATAAGAACAGTACGTACAATACTGCCTTTTTTCAGATTTTGATGCCGCTTGTATTTCAACAGGTGCATCCGTCACACCGAGACAATTTTTTATGATGCTTCGTAGGTTGTGAGGCATGTGTGACTGTTTCAGTCTCTCCATCGTCCACGGAATTGACAGTTGATCGGCCAATTTCATGAGGAAGTGAAATCTTGACAAATGCTTCTTGTCACCATTATTTTTCATAAAAAAATTGTGCAAATAAATAATGTAAGCATTATAGCTTGCTATATTTAGCAAAAAAAAAAAAAATACATCAAGAATAGTACCAACACGCCTAAGAGGCGTGGTAGGATTTGTTAGAAAAAATGCACTGACCTTGATGTGAACACTTCTGAGGTTTGAAGTACACTAATCCTCCAATGGATAGTCAGGTGTAGTATATCTAGAAGGCAGGGGTATTATTCTCCTCCAAAACAAAATGGCGGCTGTTCAACTACTGAACTACGTCTAATAGGCGTATACGTACCATTCTAGGGATAATTGCAAGTAAAAGTAAATACTGGTTTTTATTCACTTCACTAATTATATCGTAGCGTACGAGGAATATTTCTAATGAGGAATATGCCGATATAATATTTGTTTATGGATTTTGTAACGGAAATTCTGAAGCTGCTCAACGTGAATACAAGGAAATATTTCCTGGAAGGCGGATTTCAAATACGAAAACGTTTTCTTCGGTGTATCAGCATTTACGAACGAAAAGGTCATTTCCAAAAGGCTCGTTTTTTAGTTCAACGCCAAGTAAATCTCTTGTTAATGATGAACATCGTGTGATTCACCACATTCAGCCTAGCCCAAAGCACTAATACAAAGCGAATTTCATGTCGCACTGGTTTGTCAAAAAACAAAGTGTGGAGCATCCTACGAAAAGAAAATCTTTATCCTTTATACCTCCAGAAGTTTCAAAATTTGTGGCCAACAGGTTGCCCCTCGGAGATTAGACTTCTGTCATTGACTTATGACTACGCTGATAAGGCAAATTCAATTTTATTTACTGATGATGCCGCTTTTACGAAAAACGGAAACTTCAATTCTAGAAATAATCATTTATGGAGCGAAGACAATCCACATTGTACTGTAAAAACTTGTTTCAATGTAGATTTCAACGTTCATTATTTATGACAAGGTTCTGAGACAATTTGTTTTCAATGAAAACCTTACGGAGAATGCATACGTTCCTTTCTTGAAATATAATTTGCCGGCTTTTTTGGAGGATGTACCTTTACAAATTAGATTGCAAATGATTTTCCAGCAGGATGATGCAATGCCACGTTTTCGGTTACTAGCTAGAAATCACTTAAATGCTAATTTCTTAAACTGGATTGTACGCGGTGGACCAACCGATTGGCCACCAAGATCACCTGACTTAACGCGACTGATTACTTCATTTGAGATCATATGAAAACGATAATATACCGATAAAAAGTTAACACTAAAGAAGAGTTATTAAAATACGCAATGCTATTGAATTTATATGAAACGATCCTGAGATGATAGAAAAGCCACCGGATATATTTTACATCGGGCAGATGGCTGTATTGTACATTGTGAAAGAGGGAATTTCCAACAATTACCGTAACTAAGTTTCGTTATTCTGTTACAATTTATCATTTCATGTATTTTATTTTTTTTTTATTTTGTTTTTGGGCAAAGAAAGAATAATACGATTTTCTGTCTAGTTTTCGTTTCTTTCGCTTCAATAAAAAAAACCGATTTTTAAAAGGTTTTGTTTACTTTTTATTAGCTTTATTTACATTAATTTTCTCAGAATTAAATTCTCTACAAGTCTTATTACTAGATCCTTCTCATTTGTTAGTAATTTGACAAAGCTATTGTGCTATAAACCCTAAAAAAACTTGTTTTTCGACACCGAATTTTGTGTTTTGCGTCGGATATCTTAAAAATATTGAAGTTACAGTTGTGGAACCTGTTTTATCCAAATTCCCAGCTCAAATTAAATAACAAACCACCAACTTTACTCTTTAATTTGGGTTCCAAAAATTAGAATAGCTGAAATAAATAATAAATAGAATTTTTTTTTAGAAGAGCTGAATTTTTTTTTTTTTTTTTTGTCTTCAGTCATTTGACTGGTTTGATGCAGCTCTCCAAGATTCCCTATCTAGTGCTAGTCGTTTCATTTCAGTATACCCTCTACATCCTACATCCCCAACAATTTGTTTTACATACTCCAAACGTGGCCTGCCTACACAATTTTTCCCTTCTACCTGTCCTTCCAATATTAAAGCGACTATTCCAGGATGCCTTAGTATGTGGCCTATAAGTCTGTCTCTTCTTTTAACTATATTTTTCCAAACGCTTCTTTCTTCATCTATTTGCCGCAATACCTCTTCATTTGTCACTTTATCCACCCGTCTGATTTTTAACATTCTCCTATAGCACCGCATTTCAAAAGCTTCTAATCTTTTCTTCTCAGATACTCCGATTGTCCAAGTTTCACTTCCATATAAAGCGACGCTCCAAACATACACTTTCAAAAATCTTTTCCTGACATTTAAATTAATTTTTGATGTAAACAAATTATATTTCTTACTGAAGGCTCGTTTAGCTTGTGCTATTCGGCATTTTATATCGCTCCTGGTTCGTCCATCTTTAGTAATTTTACTTCCCAAATAACAAAATTCTTCTACCTCCATAATCTTTTCTCCTCCCATTTTCACATTCAGTGGTCCATCTTTGTTATTTCTACTACATTTCATTACTTTTGTTTTGTTCTTGTTTATTTTCATGCGATAGTTCTTGCGTAGGACTTCATCTATGCCGTTCATTGTTTCTTCTAAATCCTTTTTACTCTCGGCTAGAATTACTATATCATCAGCAAATCGTAGCATCTTTATCTTTTCACCTTGTACTGTTACTCCGAATATAAATTGTTCTTTAACATCATTAACTGCTAGTTCCATGTAAAGATTAAAAAGTAACGGAGATAGGGAACATCCTTGTCGGACTCCCTTTCTTATTACGGCTTCTTTCTTATGTTCTTCAATTGTTATTGTTGCTGTTTGGTTCCTGTACATGTTAGCAATTGTTCTTCTATCTCTGTATTTGAACCCTGATTTTTTTAAAATGCTGAACATTTTATTCCAGTCTACGTTATCGAAAGCCTTTTCTAGATCTATAAACGCCAAGTATGTTGGTTTGTTTTTCTTTAATCTTCCTTCTACTATTAATCTGAGGCCTAAAATTGCTTCCCGTGTCCCTATACTTTTCCTGAAACCAAATTGGTCTTCTCCCAACACTTTATCCACTCTCCTCTCAATTCTTCTGTACAGAATTCTAGTTAAGATTTTTGATGCATGACTAGTTAAACTAATTGTTCTGTATTCTTCACATTCATCTGCCCCTGCTTTCTTTGGTATCATAGCTATAACACTTTTTTTGAAGTCTGATGGAAATTCCCCATTTTGATAAATATTACACACCAGTTTGTATAATCTATCAATCGCTTCCTCACCTGCACTGCGCAGTAATTCTACAGGTATTCCGTCTATTCCAGGAGCCTTTCTATCATTTAAATCGTTTAATGCTCTCTTAAATTCAGATCTCAGTATTGTTTCTCCCATTTCATCCTCCTCAACTTCCTCTTCTTCCTCTATAACACCATTTTCTAATTCATTTCCTCCGTATAACTCTTCAATATATTCCACCCATCTATCGACTTTACCTTTCGTATTATATATTGGTGTACCATCTTTGTTTAACACATTATTAGATTTTAATTTATGTACCCCAAAATTTTCCTTAACTTTCCTGTATGCTCCGTCTATTTTACCGATGTTCATTTCTCTTTCCACTTCTGAACACTTTTCTTTAATCCACTCTTCTTTCACCACTTTGCACTTCCTGTTTATAGCATTTCTTAATTGCCGATAGTTCCTTTTACTTTCTTCATCACTAGCATTCTTATATTTTCTACGTTCATCCATCAGCTGCAATATATCGTCTGAAACCCAAGGTTTTCTACCAGTTCTCTTTATTCCGCCTAAGTTTGCTTCTGCTGATTTAAGAATTTCCTTTTTAACATTCTCCCATTCTTCTTCTACATTTTCTACCTTATCTTTTTTACTCAGACCTCTTGCGATGTCCTCCTCAAAAATCTTCTTTACCTGCTCTTCCTCAAGCTTCTCTAAATTCCACCGATTCATCTGACACCTTTTCTTCAGGTTTTTAAACCCCAATCTACATTTCGAAGAGCTGAAATCCGGGCGAAATATTTCGCTAGCCGGAACTCGAAAACAAAGTGTTTCAGAGAGGAATCTACCTATGAATTTCATCCGTTTCCTCGTGAGACATCCTGTGTATGTATATGTGCAGTGTTTCATTTTAATCGCCCCAGACATTTATGTCGTAAAATACGCACAATACAAAAAAAAAGTTACTTAAACAGAAGTTACTCAGATTGGACGGGGGCACCTCATGGTGACACTGAATTTGCCCTTATTCAAGGTTAACGTGATTTTTTCAAATGGAATGGCCTACTTTTGACCCCACCAATGAAAAGAGAGAAAAATGTTACATCGGATATGTAGTCAAACATATGACCTTTGGTCCTTTTTTGAAGATAATATAATTAACCATCAGAGATAATTTTATACGATAGTTTAAAATCATTTTTATGCTCTTTCCCGTAGTTTGCGAGATAAATGGCCTGGACTATAAATGTCCCAGGAATATTGTATGACCTTTAAAAATGTATAACTCGTATAACACTATTTCTGTTTCTGTATCTCCGTATAACACTATTTCTGAGGATGCGCACCTAGTTGTGGAAAAGTCCGTCACCAGGGGAAGCCCGCAGGGTTCCGTTCTCTGTCCCCTGCTGTGGAACTTGGTGTTTGATGGATTTCTGGGGTTGACATTCCCAAAAGGGGTCACGGCCCAGGCTTTCGCCGATGACTGTCTCCTTTTAGTTCGTGGTAATTCACGACCGTAGCTAGAGAATAGGGCGCAGGCGGCTTTATCAACCGCCTAGGGCTGGATGGACATGTAAAATTTAAAGATTTCTGTGCCCAATACGAAGTCTATGCTTCTGAAGAGTGCAGACAAATTATCAAGCATTCGTAACCCCAACATTAAGTATAAAGGCTGTGTAATCAGCCGAGTAAGGGTTCATAAGTACCTAGATGTTTTGTTTGATGATAAGTTGCTTGTTAGTAACCACATTAAGCAAGTTGCGGCGGACGCTGTCTCTGTGATGCACAAACAGAAGGATTGCTCGGAAGGATTACGGGCTGTCAAATGTACTTGATGTACCGAGGTGTCTTCGAGAGCATGATCGCATACGCGGCACCAATTTGGCCGCATAGGTTGGATAGAAATAGAACACTGCTTCAAAATTTAAGGAGTACCCAGCGCAGAGCCTTAATAGTATGCACTGGTGTTTTTAAAACAACCTCCTACGAGGCTACCACCGTATTGGGAAAGGCTCTCGCAATCGATTTAGTGGTGAAAGTTCGGGCGCAGCCATGTGGAAGTTGCGAAGAGCTCGGGAAGCCGAGGCATTTGGGATGCGGTTTCAAGCCGGGCCAGAACCGGAGCGGAACGGCTATCACAACGCACCGGATTTAAATTTCGTTCAGTTGCCCATTTCCCGCCTACAGAAGAGGCAATGGAGCCTCGCGATGGAGGCATGGCAGCTTGAATGGCACACCACGACTAAGGGAAGATCCTTGTATAGGTTTATACAGGATCTGGGGGGATGGTACGCCTCAAATTCATTTTTAAGGGCAGCTGGTGCCCAGATGCTCACCAACCATGTGGATTTGAAGCAATATCTGTTTCGGTTTCGCCTAGCGGCTGATGAGTTGTGTGTCTGCGGGGAGGTCCAGTCGAACGAGCATATGATATTCGACTGCCCTGCTCTTGGGGGGGCCAGACACCGAGCCATCCTGGAACTTGGAGATCATAGGGAAAACTGGCCGCTCATAAACGGCGAGTCAATGTGGCGAGAGCCGCATTGTCGGACCGTGTGCGAGTTCCTCGATGAGGTTGCGATGTTCAACCGTCATCCCTAGAGTCTTTTAGATAATCTGGGTTATACTGATTCCTATAGCGCTGCTGTGGGAAGTTTTTTCTGAGATAATGGCTGGCCACCAGCCAGATATAAGCTCCAAGCGCTTTAAATGGTGGACAGGCACTAGCTGGCATACAGCGACCGAGGCTTGACAGTCTAAATTGCTGTCTTTTATTTTATAACGTAATAATTTTTAGTTTATTAGTAGCAAGGGATACGCCTCCTCGATCTAGTTTTAGTTTGACAAGTGAGCGGTTGGGACACGTAAGCGGGTGGTGAATAGCACCCTGCTTAATCCGCTCACGCTGATAGGTAGCTCACTAGGAGCTTTTAGGTAACGAGGTCGCTAAACTGTTTAGAGGCACAGTAGCCGTATTTTGGCACTGACATTCGGTCTATACTCTAGGGCGACCGAATGGGGTGGTGGCGGGAGAAATTCCAGTTAACCAACACTATTTCTGATTGTTAGCCGTATGTTTGACTACATATTCCAATGTAAAATTGTCCACTATTTTCATTGATGGGGTCAAAAATTAATCATTCCATTTAAAAAAGTAGTTTTAACCTCGAAATAAGGTCAAGTTCAAAGTCACCAACAGGTGTCCCTCTCCAGTCTGAGTAATAACGTTTGTTTTTGTTTTTTTCCCTTTCCTACACCCCTGCGTGGAACCAACAGCAAATTATTGTACTGAGAAGGAGTTTGTCCTTTAACTCAAACGGCCCTCCTCGCCTACCGGTATAACGTCCGGCATGGCAGGTCAGGCCGCCGGTTGGATCTTCTGTTATTTGATTTACCTGTTGCAGTAAGAACAGCCATTGCAGACTGCCCCACCGGTGTAGATCTAAATGTAACCCTAAAAAAAATCGTTAATCAGCAGGAAGACGCAAGGGATCCAATGTCCCCACACTTCTTCTGCACCGCCCACCCAAGCAAGCCCGGACGGACGGCGACTCTACGAGAGGCCAATCTTCACCCCTCACATCCACACACGTCATGCAGCCACAGCTACTCACGATCCAACTCCCAAACATCACGGGTTTTAATCATCAGTATTCTTGAAGCAAGCTTCTCAACATCATCCCAGGCCCGCCTAGTGGGCAACATGTAGTCCATGGTCCTCTCCCGAGTAAGTCAGACTAATCCAAGCTCCTGTGTCATACCATCCCACTTACTACATTTATATATGGTATGCTCGGGTGTATCCGGTAACTCGCAATACGTGCAGGCAGAGGTAGCATTCTTTCCAAATCGACACAGGTATCCTTCGAACTCTGCATGCCCTGTTAGTAGCTGGGAGAGGTATTCCAGGTATCTTGCCAGTCTCTCAACACAACAGTATATGCCTGGCTTTAGCTTTAGGCATTCCATTGTATATCCGAAGAGCATTTGGGCCGTCAACAAAATGGAGGAACACCCGCAACGACTTCAACCGCACTACGAAAGACCGTACGGTATGCCGCAACAATACTAATGGCTACCCGCCGTTGGATCGACAATAGCCTATTAACATTCTAATTTGTTTGTATTGTGCGTAGTGTTAAGTGTTTCTATCGGATCGACCTCTCTGCTAACTGTTCAAGAGGGAGTGGGGGCAGTCTATGGTCAGTCGCGGTCCAGATGCCGACTCGGACAGTCCAGTGCTGTTTCTAAACGTAAACTTAAACGATATGTAATATGCTAAATGTTTGTTATAATGCATCAATGTTATATAATTTCAATAAATACAAGTTATAACTTATCGCGTGAATATCTATTTCACCTTGCATTATTTCTCAAACATTTTTGGTGACCCCGACGTGATATTTTAAACGATTATATTAAACGAAGTTTCGAAACTGTAATTAAACGAATTTAATGAACAGTTCGCTTTCAAGATTGTGTATTTAAACGGAAGTGTATTAAACTAGTTCGAGATTTTCCACATATTTAACTATTTGGTCTTGAGTGCTGTATATAAACGTGCCTACGTTCACCATTTACGCGAAGATAAACGTTCGACGTATGGCTATTCAAAATCCGATCTTCCATCAACATCATCTCAGATCGCATTTTGTTTCTACACCTATGTCTTCATCTATGCTTCTAGACATTCGCAACACATAGGTAGTCAAATCTTCCTTCTACTTACGTTAGTTTGGCCAACGTGTCAGGTTCTGGTGAGAAAAATACGTATTATTCGACGCAAGTCAACTCGTATTTTATAATGTACATCTGTAAGTAATGAAAGTTAATTTATTGTACCTTAACATTGACGCAAGCCACTTACGTAAAATATTTAAGCTTATGTTCAGTATCGTTTAAATATTGCATTAGTTCTAGTTGTGAATCTGTTGTTACCTAAGTTTTTCACATTTCGATTTTTTATTATTTACTTGTCTCGGTATACATTTTTGTTTAACACGTTTGTTACATTTTCGTTATTGTGTCCATAATTTCAAGTTCAACCTTGTATGAGGTAAAGTCGTTTATTAAATATTAAGAGTTTAATGCTACTTAATTGTTATTGTAAACAGGTTTTATTTTGTTTTTCTTAGTTTTTTTTACACTCAGTAAATTTTATCGACCTAAATTTGTCTTATCAGTGTTTATCGTTAAGTAATGAAATCTATATTTTGGCTTCTATGCTGATGTTTATGACTCATGTTTGTTATGTAATTCCATTTTACAGTCTTTGAATTTGTGTATAATATTTTCTTATCTTTACGTAATTGATCTTTTCCCAGAAATGTTTATATGATGGAATTTTATTGCATTTAGAATAATTATTCTCTACAGAATATAAATTAAACGTTTTTTTAAAATAACTTTTGATATGTATCTATAGATATCAGTCTATTTACTATTTGTTGTATTATTACTATTTAAATATTATTGAAGCGATAATATTTTAATATTTATATGTTACAATATAATATTTTTTTGTTTTTTGACGTATGTAATTTAATATGTTCTCGTAGCTAGGTTTATGCATTGTACTACTTAATATTTTCTTTATTATTAATCATATATTTAGCGTACCTAAGTACAATTAGTTATAATTTCAATTTGTAATCTCAGTACTTGGTTGTGATATTTTTAAACGTCTTCAAATGAGGAGAGCGAGGAAAAAGTCTCGGAACGAAGCATGAACTTAAGAGCTAGGCGCGGACATGTGAAGGCACGAGTCACTCGCATAAAGACTTATCTCCTTACCTTTAATGCAAAAATCCAATCCTTATTCAATTTAACTTCGAGACTACAGAAGCTTGAAGAATGCTGGACCGACTTCAACGTCATCCAAAATGAAATTCAAGAAATTGCCGCTAGTGATTATTATGAAAATGACGAAGCTGAGTACGTCTCATTTCAAGAGAGTTATTTTGATATTCGTGCTAAAATTGAAGATATTCTTTCAGCCCGTAAAATTCCTGAACAAGTAATCCTTTCGAGCTTTCTCCTGAACGAACTGACGTAACTGGTGTCGTTAAACTTCCACATATACCTTTACCTTCCTTTTTTCGGCAATTATTAAAATTGGACAGATTTTCATGATATATTCGATTCTATGATAAATAATTCAACAAAACTGACAAAAATACAAAAATTTTATTACCTTCGTTCTTGCCTTACAGATGAAGCTCTACGGACTATCAAGGAAAGGTCTCATCATGTAATTACGATTCAGCTTGGTCATCTCTCAAACAAAGATTTGACAATAAGAGATTAATAATAAAGGCTCACGTACAGGGAATACTTAAAATTAATTCAGCATCTGGATTAAAAAACCTATACGATACTATTTCGAATAATTTAACTGCTTTACGAAATCTCGGCGAGCCTGTAGATCAGTGGAGTATACTTTTATTGTTTCTAGTGGTAAACAAATTAGATCTTGAAACTAGAGACCGCTGGGAAGCGTATACTAAACGAATTATAAATGAAAAAATTGAAAACTTAAACGATATTACAAGTGAGACATCTTCAAGCGTCCTAAAATTACAAATGATTCCATATGTCTTTAAAGATTTAATGACGTATTTAAATGGTCAGTTTGTCAGTCAAGAAGTACGGGAAGAAAATCATCTATCTAAACCGCACATCAAAGGGACATTTAACACAAACAGTTATAAAAACTCTCGTGTCACTCAATCAGTACAAAGGACTTTCTGCAATACAAATATCAATTCTTCTAAACGTGTTTGTGACATTTGTAAACAAGACCATGCAACCTTTTCTTGTAATCAATTGACTACTTGTACTTCTTCCCAAAGATACGCTAAGGTAAGATAGCATAATATATGTTTAAACTGCTTAAAAGAGGGACACATTCAATGTAAAAGCCCATATTCTTGTAAACAATGACACCGTAGCACACTTCATTGTTGAGGCAGTTCCTAATTGGCATTGGGAACTCAAATACATCAGCTAAATATTCCGTACGAACTACTATTTAATCAAGGTTTAGCAACTTTGAAGAAGAGCTAGAGTTATTGGTGTTGAAAAGGATAGCCCATGATCTTCAATACACAAAGAATTTAATATTCCAAATGAAGTAAATTTGGCTGACAAACACTTTTACAAGAGTAGAGGAATCGACTTACTTATTGGCGCTAGTATTTTCTATAATAGAAGGACAAATCAAGCTTGGCTCTATTTACCAGTTCTTCAGAATACAGAGTTTGGTTGGATTGTCAGTGGGACGATTACTTCAGGTAAATCACGAGAAATTGAAACTACTTCCAATACTACTATTACGCATTGCAATATTCCTGCATTAAACGATTTAGAAGATCTTATATCATCTTTCTGGAGGATAGAGGAACTACCAACAGAAAAGTCAAGAACGTTTGAAGAAGAAGCCTGTGAACAACATTATACTAATCATGTTAAACGTCAATCTGATGGCAGATTTATAGTCAGCTTACCATTTTCTACTATTACTTTAGGCGACTCAAAGGAGCATGCGATTAAACGATTAAGGTCTTTGGAACAAAGATTTAGTAGACAACCAGAGTTGAAACAAGCTTATACTGAATTTTTAAACGAATACTTGAAGAATGGTGAGATGGAACAATTAACCAGCCTTCATGAACCGAACCTTACATAGTATTTGCCGCATCATCCGGTAATTAAGGAGGCATCTTCCAGTACACGGCTTCGCGTAGTTTTTGACGCATCGTCTAAAACATCTACCAACAACTCTCTGAATGATGTACTCATGATTGGACCTACAATTCAACGAGACATTATCACAATTCTATTATCCTTTCGTATTCCTATTTACATCTTCACAGCAGATATAAAGCAAATGTATCGACAGATATTAATTGCTGAAGATGAACGCAATCTCCAGCGTATTTTGTGGAGGAATGATCCTGCTGAGGCAATTAATATTTATAGACTTAAAACTGTGACATATGGCACTGCATCTGCTCCATAGTTCAACTCCGAAGGGAGCTGAGTGTTTACTTCGGGATTTTTACGCGGATGACGTTTTGACTGGAAGCGATTCTCGTGAGCAGATATTTGAAGTACAGTCGCAACTGATATCTCTCCTGAAGGAAGGCGGATTTGAACTACACAAATGGTGTTCTAATGATCCTACTATAATGGAGAACATTCCAAATGAACGTCGTGAAACTGGTTTTACTATAGAAGAATCTAGCGATAAGGCAATTAAAACTTTAGGAATGTTTTGGCAGCCTTCCTCCGATTCCTTTAGATTTAAAATTAATTTAACGAAACCTCCAACTAGAATCACTAAACGATTTATTCTGTCTGATACATCAAAATTATTCGATCCTATCGAAATAGTTGCTCCAGTCGTTATTACTGCCAAACTAATTATGCAGGAGATCTGGCAAATAAAGGATCTGGGATGGGATGAAATGATTCCTGAGCAAATTCAAATTAAATGGACAAACTACAGAAACTGTTTACAAATTTTGAATCATATATCCGTGGATAGACGAGTCGCAAGCGGTAATACGAATCAACGGTATGAACTGCATGGATTTTCAGATGCTTCTGAAAGAGCCTATGGAGCATGTTTCTATCTTAGAACCCCTCAAGAAGACATTATTAACCTTAAATATATTTATTCTGACAACGGCACAAACTCTATTGCTACTAATAATTTACTCCGTGAATTAAAACAAATGCTAGCTTCTGAAGATCATCGTCATCAAACGCATTCATTTTGTGCTGACAACGGTATAACGTGGTATTTTGTTCCTCCTCGTTCTCTCCATTTTGGCGGCCTTTGGGAAGGCGGAATAAAAACTATTAAACATCACTTAGAGCGAGTACTGGGAACGAATATTCTACCGTACGATGAATTTGAAACTTTATTAATTAAGATTGAGGCTTGCGTCAATACCCGACCGCTTACTAGTTTGTCTAATGACCCGAATGACCTAAGTCCCTTAACTCCTGCTCATTTCCTTACCGGTGGTATTCCTTTGTCCTCAATTCCTTCACCTGATTTATCTGTAGTAAATGTTAACAGGCTTGATCAATGGCAACGTCTTCAACGTATGTACCAGAACTTTTGGCGTCGTTGGTCAAATGAATATCTATCAACTCTTCAGCACAAGTGGAAGAAGGATTATAAACCTCCGCAGCCAGGAGCATTGGTGCTTCTTAAAGAAGAATTCCGGCCTCCTCTCCACTGGGAGTTAGGTCGAATACAAGAACTACACTACGGACCTGATGGTAGGCCTCGCATCGCCAGCATTCGTACTGCCAAGGGACTAGTTAAAAGAGCCTTGAATAAACCCTGTTTCCTTTTTGATGCTTGAAGTCAAATACTTCAACGGGGGCGGCATGTTAAGCGTTTCTATCGGATCGACCTCTCTGCTAACTGTTCAAGAGGGAGTGGGGGCAGTCTATGGTCAGTCGCGGTCCAGATGCCGACTCGGACAGTCCAGGGCTGTTACTAAACGTAAACTTAAACGATATGTAATATGCTAAATGTTTGTTATACTGTATCAATGTTATATAATTTCAATAAATACAAGTTATAACTTATTGCGTGAATATCTATTTCACCTTGCATTATTTCTCAAACAGCGTAGTTTACGATAAAATCGCTTAAATGAAACACTCAATGTAAGAAACTTCATTTTTGGTACCTTTAAAAATCACCTGATTCTGGTTTCAAAATGTGCATACTTCTTTGAAACTTGAAGCAGATGAATGAATGCTGAAACCTGACTCCAACAGAAAAGGGGAAAATAAAAATATAAAAATCTCTTAAATAATTGTAAGTGTGATGTATATATTTTTTTAAATAATAAGAATAATAAATATTTAGTAAAAATTGTAAATGTAAGATTGATTATAAATTGGCGTCTAAGCTTACAGTATTGTATCCCTCTTTGTTGTCGGCCATCAGATTCTGTTGGATGGTGATAACCGAACCCTTGAAAAACCCTTTCCAAGACCCAAAAAAACTTTTATTTTAAAAAACTGTTATGGGATCTGGAAATACTGACGGTCTACATTTTGAAATATATTCCAACGCGTTGTATGCCTGTATTATATTGTAGGGTGAACTAAGTGGTTAGGGATTTAAATTTGTATAAAAGTTAACTTGAAATTTTACGATCAAGATTTTAATGTTAAAATATTTTTAACTCTTAATGAAGCTACACATAAATTAAAGAATCGATCCCTTATATTCATTTAAATAATCAGTGCATGTAAATTTGAAAACACTTTTCCGTATGTGGTATGATATTGTGATTGAAACTATCCCAAGTTTTTGAAATTTTGACGGAAATTTTGATGGTTTGTAGAAAGGAAGAAAAGAATCATTTATATTGCTGGTGTTTTTTTGTTCTTTTTTTAATGTTGAGAGTGGAATTGATTAATTGTTCTAAAGCGGTGTTCGTCGTCAGATGTAAAAAAAAATCAGGTTATTTAATTTAAAATATTTTAAGTTAATTTTACGCTTGGTGAAAATCCAAGAGGTTGTCACTGGTACAGTCACTTTCAATATTATCAATTTTTTATGTTCTTTATGTAAAAAAAGCCATTTCACAATAAATTTGCCCTTCGATTTTTTTTTTTTTGTTTAAACAGTGTAGCGTGGAGTTGTCATCATATCTTGCTGATTGGACGCCTAAACCTATGAATGTCGTTTACAGTTAATTTAATGCAGTACTTCCTAATAACTATGTTTATTAACTTATTATTGTTTCATTAATATTTTGTTTATATTTCCTTTTAAATTATTGTTGTTTGAAAAGAGAGTTATTTTGCATTATTACTTGATCAACTTCGATTTCAATTTATAATTTTAAACAATGAGTAAGTATTTAAATTCTTTCAAATTAGTGGTTATTTGGAGGTATTTGCAGAGAAATTATAAATATAATCTAACCAAACTTAAACTATGTCGCTTCGCTCGATAACCTTGACTAATTAACAGTAATGTTCTGTTTATTTAAATAATAAATTCAGTAATTATCGCGATTATTTATTATATTTAAATAAACAAAACATTACTGTTAATTCGTCAAAGTTAGCGAGCGTAGATTAAAAATATGTTAATATGGAGAATGTTTAAAATTACCGGTATAAAACAGCATGCTATATTAAGTAATTTTTAACTGAAAAATCGAAAAAAGTGAGGGGCGTAAAACGAAAAAGTACCCGGAAAATAATGTTTACTTTTACGTTCAAATCCTTCAAAAAGCCAGTTGTCGTAAGTGGTTTTCCCTCTATTATTTTCTACTTTACGATTTTAGCTTCGTCTGTATCAGCAATGGTACCACATTCCTCGGTCTATTGCACATTTTCAGAAAGGATAACTATACGTACTTCAAAAGTTAATAATGCAATCAAGTTTGGATATTAACTGACAAAAAGGCTTGTTCTGCTTTCTTCAGTGTTCGGAGAGCATTTCACCCGATTGGAGGCTTAATTTCAGAACCGTACATGTTCTATATAAGGTATGCGAAGTTAAAATGCTGTATGCTGCACCTATCTGGGCTCATGGAATGAAGTACAAATGTTGTAGGAATATTTTTTTGAGAGCCCGGCGTCTCCTACTGTTATCTGTGATTGGCGCCTATAGGACTTTCTCTCGAGTGGCGGTCCTTATTATTTCTGGTATTAAGCCCGTTAATATCCTTGCGACCGAGCGCCAAATTTTTTATGATGCTAAGAAGGCAGGACAACTTACCTCTGGGCGCAAAAAAGAAACAGACGACCAGGGTTTATATTTATGACAGGTCAGGTGGACTGAATTGCTCGATGGTCGTTAACACGCGTGAAATTTTTTCTGTTGTGGGAAATATGCAGGTAGATGGATTTCCCCCGATCGGGATATTACACATTCTGGACAAGGTGCTGTTCCAGATAGGTCGGCCAGATTTAGTTTGTTTAATTCAGGTTGTATCCGAAGTTTAGGGCCACTAATGATGTCCGCCACGGATTATGTGTTGCAGAAACCCCATTTACGGGCGTCGAAGCAGTGCCGGACTCGCTAACAGGTACCGCAAGCTGTTACAGAGAATGTATTCCTGCGCACTACCGACTAAACCTCCACCCCTGGCGAACCCACCTCCTGGGAAACCAATGTCCTATATGTCTGACCCAGTTACGAAGCTGAAGATACCAAGGTAGCTAGAGAGCTTACGAGGATCAATTGTGGTTTTGGTTTGTAAGTTAATTGGAAAACCAAAAGGAAATGGAAAATAGTGCCTGACTTCCTTATATTCTTAGCTCTGCAGAGAATGGTTGAGGAGATCTGATGCTTTCATAGATGTATGGATAAAATAGCAACCTGAGTGGCTAGGGGTACGTCTGGGTGCTTATTTTGCCAAGATAGGTGTTTTGGCATCAAGCCCCGATTCGCTTAAATATTCGCTCTTAGGATGAGAGTGGATGTGTGGAGAACTCTGTGATGGAGCTGCGGTGTGGGAGGGTGTATGCATTGACCTCTTGGACAAAGGCAGAGAGAGATAAGGTATGTTTCCATTAGAGGGTTATTAAATTTGTGAATCTGTTTCTTGATTTTTAAGTAAATCAAGAGAACTTTTTTAAGTAAATTGAATTGTAGGACAGAATTGTTGTTGAGATAAACGCTTGTTTTGTTGGTATAGTATTTTTTATGTTTAAAGACTCAGTCAAGTAATGATCTAATTGCATAGTGTAATTGAAGTTAGATGTAGGAAGAGCTTTTGTGTGAATCTTCGGTGTTAGAGAAAGGCGCGGGGATCATGCTTCCGCGAATCGGTTAATTTGATGGTTGAGGGTTGTAAATTGTGATAGGTGGTTGTGGTGGAAGAGGGTATATGAAGGCGATAGTAGGTTGTGTAAATACACTAATGAAAATGTCTGTTGAGGCATTTACATCAGTGACATCCTGACAGAGGCCAAACTGATGACAGTGTTATGTTATCAAGTTTAGAGGGTCTAAAATACAACCTCCGGTAAAGCCCATCAGGGCTAGAAACAGACTGGGTGGTGAGACAACCAGGTCGTCACAAGGTGGCTGTCTTCCCCTACAGTGGTCAGGATAGAGTCCAATCAACTTCTTTGTTACTGGAGAGTTACAATTTGTGTAAAAGTAAGTAGAGTTTCGACAGTAAAATTCAGAAAGTTACAAGATCTGCAAGTAGTGACTTTCAAGAGATATTAAAACCAAATATTCTTAAATTTTGAAATATATTTTCTACATTTAACTCTGATATTTTATTTCATTTTCTTTCGTTATAATTTTATTAAATATTTAAAACAATTTTCTTCCACATTCAGTGTTATATGTTTGTGTAGAACTATTATCCTTAGCAGACGGCCAACTGACAAGTAATTAAAGCTGCAGTTCATTTATTATTACCTTATCGTCTTACATCTTGTCTCACACTGCCTAACTTCCTACTCACCTGAAATTATTTTTTGCGACATGTAATTTCAAGTTGAAATATCGTGTATAAGTTTAAACAACGTTAATTTTAAATTTCATTAAAATCAAAATTGATCAAGCAGTATTGAAAAATTATCAAAAATATTATTGACAATAAAATACAAGTTAATTTGCAATAGTTAATGTAATACTCAAGCTACAAACTATATTTACTATTCTAATAGTTATCTTAAAGAGAATTTAGATTTGAGTGTGAATATATTTAGATTTACAATAAATATATTCAAATATGTAGTATTATTTTTGTAATAAATATTATTTTATTTGGATCAGTAAATAATTTTGTTTAAAAACGGTAACTTATTTTTTAGATAGCATATTTACAATACAGATGCTGCTTACTTTCATTAATGATGCCCTATTTAGAAGGATAAAAAATTAAAGTGAAATATAAAAGAACCATTAGTCTAAATAGCACTAACTCAATCTTTTATCAAGCTTTTAAATTCCTGAAAAAAATGTTGATCTAGTGCAGTTCCCAACCTTTCTGCCCTTTTTTCTGAATCAATTTCTATGATGGGACCCCTTAGGCCTACCCTATATCTTAGAAGTTAATAATGTTTTTGAGTACTGTTATTTAGGAGAAGGAGCAAAGGGGATATTATAGATACCTAAACAAATTTTCAAATTCTGTACAATGTAATTACATTTTTAAAACTGAAATCTATTATCTCAATTTATTCTCAACTACCATCAACATCTATGGTATTGTCAAAACTTGACCACAAATAAAAGTTCTTCCATATTTCAATAAATCAAATCATTTATACTACAACAGATTTTATTTTCTTATGTTGATTCTAGTTTTTGTTTCTTATTCTTTAATTTTATTCAGTTCTATTTATTTTATTTTCCTGCAGCAGCCACAGGGCTCCTAAAAAGTTCATGCAAAGCCCTTAGGGTTTTGCAGAGCTCAGTTGGGAACTACAGGTCTAGTGCGTAGACCTGTACCGCTTTTGCACTGCTTCCTTGGTCTTTTGGAGTAAAAATAATTCCCTTAAGAAGAAAATAAAATCTTAAATTTCCTGTACAACTTAAACTATCTTTGAATAATTAAATGCTAAAATATTTATTTATTGTTTTGAATTTTTTGGTTCTATGGGCTACATAAATGTAGCCAAATATTATATATAGTTTAAATATTTTTACTAATATTTTGGAATTGTTTTATTTAAAAGATTTTTCTTTGTTTTAATCTTTTAGATCGCATAGGATCACTTAAGTCAGTCTATTGCCCAAGTCTCTTTGAAGGGACTGTTCGGGCCTTGCAGTCCTCCCAGTACTTTTTCATACATTCTGATTTCCGTGCCCTGTCTGGTGTTGAAAATGTTTAAGTTGTGAGTTTTTTCTTGCGAGTGTGAAACGAGTGTTTTTATTCTTCATTTGCTTGTTTAATTTTATTTTATCTGTGGTGTCTTCTGGTGTAAGGCCAATTTCCTTCAGATCCTCTGTTATTTCATGTTATCATGTTTATTGATTTAGTATATAGTCTGCGGTATCTTTTTTGTAGGGATTCTCTGTAGATGGTGTAATAAGCTTTCTTGAAATCTACAAATGTTATCACCATGTCTCTGTTTCTTTTCCTATTGTAATCCATTATTAGCTTGAGACTCATGATCTGGTCTGAACAGCTTGTTCAGGGTCTGAAACCTCCCTGTTATTCTCCTAGTTCTTTCTTTGAGTTGTGAACCGATCCTATTGAGGATGATTCAAAAGAGTTTTGTACGTTATAGTTTATAAAAAAGAAGCAAATTTTTATTTGTTTAATGGCAATTTAAGTCCTTTTTTCATTCATTTTATACATCTCATCTTCCTCATCTTTATTAAGTCCTTGATTTTTTTTTTTAATAATTTTTTCTTTTAATTTATAGCTGGATTATGGATGTGAAAATATGAGATCAATTTCACCTTAAAATTTAATATATTATAAAATCTATAGGAAGAATGCGTTTGCTGTAAATAATAACTATTCTATTCTTTGTAATAGCAGTAAATATTTATAGAATGAAACATGAGTATTCATTTTATGTATCATTTATTAGTTTTTATTTTTGTTTTTTCATTTAAAAATACATTAATTGGTATACTGTATGCCAAACTAATAGTAATACATGCGCACTTATGTAGCATAGTTAAAAATAAGTTTACTCTCAGTATCACTTGATAAAATAATAATTATACATGTTGAATCCTTTTGCTGCTTGTTATAATTTTGTGTTAACTTATATATTTCATATGGAAAGGAAGCTGTTTTAATTTTAAATCTTCAATAAGCATAACTATCTATGAAATTGACATAGTAGTGTAAGGAATTAAACTTAAAAATTATGCCTGTGATAAACAATCATAAATGTTAAAGTAATTGTAAATAATTACAATTATTGTATATTTTATATGATTGTAATACTTTTGTTTTCAAAATTTGTCTTATGATTTTATCCACTTTTTTATGTCTAACCTCAAAATATCTAGGATGTTCTTACTTGTAATGTATAAATTCAGAATTTTGGGTTTTTTCTTACATCCACTTTATATTTTACAATAAATTTATATTTTAATTATTTTAATACTTTAATCATATCAACTATTAGGACAATATTCTATTTTCAATACAACCATGTGTAGGTCATTTAAAACAGAAAAAAAATCAGTAAATGGGTTTTTAAGGTTAGTGTGCTCACAGTACTTTTATAAAAAACTTATTTTTTATGAAATATCAATTTTCATTTATTTATTAAGACTGCTGTGAAATAATGTAAAAATTAAAATTATTAACAAATATTCAATTTGGGTGTGTGTGTGTGTGTGTGTGTGTGTGCGCGCGCATGCACACATACACACATACACACAAATATACCTTTGGAAAGAAATTAAATGATTACTGATGAAATATGTACAATTAACAGTATTATACCACTTAATTACATAATGCCTTAGTTATTGTTAAATGGCATGATATATACACTTTCTCTTCACAGTAAGGTGTATTCCTATTAAAGTGTATTGTTTCATTGTCCTTTTTATCTTTGTAATTGAAAGTAAAATTATTGTGATGCAAAAAATTATATAGTGATATAACTGTTGTCAGTTCATTGAATTCTTTAGAATTTAATTTATTTTAATTTTTTTCATTTACTGTTGTTATTTAACACTATATATCATTTCCATGGAAATGTAATATTAAAAATAATGATATTGTTTTGTTAACCAATTATATACCTGTTACAAACAAATTGTGTAAAAAATATTAATCAGTATTTTTTATTTCTTTGTACAAGGAAGAAAATATTATATAGGAAATATAATTTTTTTTAAACAAATTCACTGTCATAAAAAATCTCTGAAAAATATAATTAGAAAAAGGTTTAATAATCAAACGTAGCCATTCAGCCATACTTGACTCTTGGTGATTCTGTAGACATTGATGTATTTGCTCTTGAAATTTTCCTGGTAGGTTTTTGAGTGGTTTGCGATTGCTTCCCTATTGGTTAATTGAAACCCAACCATCAAAGAACACTAGTATTCATAGTCTAACATTCAAATTCATATAAAACCCCCCAAAAAATCAAATGCCTTTATAAGGACTAAACTTAGAGCTTTTCACTTCAAAAATAAGCCAATTTTGCAATAAGTTTAATCAGTAGTTAGTCAAGTGATAAAATGGATTTATTATTTTTGTACTCATATCAGTTAAGCTGACATACATTATTTATTAGTAGTTGATCAATATTAATAACAAATAAATGTGGAAAAAATTTTAATGAATGATTTTTTCTTTTTTTTTACAGAATTTTATCTGGTGTGTTAAAATACTAAATTAATATCTTAATGAAGAGCAGTAAAACATGTTAATGTTTCCTCCTGCATGTCTCAGTCAGTTTAATCCTGCAAAGTGAAATTACATCCATCAGATATTAACAAAGTTACAGCGAGTGAGTAATTAGTTTTTAATCATATAATAAAAAAGATTACACTGCTGAATTGAAACAGTGGGTGCAACATATTTTTCATTACAGAAATGGGGAAATTAATTTTTTTTATTATACTATCTGTATCAAGCTTTCTTATTACTTTAATACTTTGAATCTGAGGTACAAAAGGCAGATTTTAGGGTTGTATTCTCTGAAAGTAAAGATTTTCACTATACATCTAGTCCCTGTGATGAACAGGTGTTAATACAAGAAATTGTATATTAGGTTCTGCGAGAAAGGCAATTTGAAACCACTTTACTACTCACTTCCCATAATAAGCCTGAGACGGGACACTTAATTTTTGAAAATGGCTATGTTATTTTTGGAAGTGATTGTTATAAATGTCATAAATAAAAAGTACATGCACTTCAGTAATAAACTGAGTGTACATAAATTATTATTACCACAGAATTGCTAGATTTTACTCATTAAAAATAACCAAAAATATTAATTGAAAAAATCAATGAATATAACTATAGTTCAGATATCTAATTGTAATTTGTATAGAAAATTGTTAGAAAAATCCATTCGTTTAAAATCTAACAGTAGAAGTAAAACTATTGTGTGATACAATTTTTTTGTGGCTTTGTTGGTCAACAGTGTTTTTATTTCAAACAAATTTAGAGATAAATTTATCGATTAGGATTTATTATTGTTTTCTTTTGTTTGTAAATTTTTAACATTTCAAGGGTGTTAAAATGGACATTACAACCAGGATTAACTAACAGAAAATAAAACAGATATCTAGGGCTCATAATTCAGAGATGCCAGCTTCACTACAAGAAAAAATAGAAATAAATATAAGTAACATTTTTTTAAATAAAAAATCATTTTTTTTTATTTTATCTTCAATAATATATAATATGTTACTATTTTCAAATAATACAAACAATTGTCATCATAATAATTGACAAAATAATGAAATCAGATTACCGCAGTAATCTGATCCAAGTGATTTGTGAATACCATGGCCCACTTTGTGGAGGTTAAGGTGGTGTATTTTTTTCAAATATTAGGAATAATACCTTTAAAATTTTTAGAAAATAAAAAAACAATAAAAATTCTTTTTTTTTAAATCAAATAAAAATTTGAGAAGGTAGTCTTTTTGTTTGTTTTTTTATGCAGAAAAGTACAGTAATGCACAGATGTACATACCATTTGCATCTTTGTTATTATACAAATTTGCAAAAGATGCAACGTCTATGGGCCTATCTAAGACTCTGCTGTTAGTGGGTATACAAAAACCTAATTTTTACTAAGATGATCATTTGGTTAAGATTACCTTTCACCTTTGAAAATATACAGTATAAGAGCCGCTGCATATAATCTGGAGTCAGCATTCCCCAGGAAAAACATTTGTCGATATTTATCTATGTATGTTACTGTGGAGTGGAAGGTCCAGCTTATTATTCTACAGATCAGCTGTAGAATACAAAAATTGTACATACAAAAATCTAAGAACAATCAACATATCGATGTCCAAGTTTAAATATTTAAGGGCTTTTTGAAAAAAAAAGTCTTCAAACTGTTTCATCTGGCCAAGAACACACAAAAGATTCTATTCAACAAAATGAAAACAGAACTAGTGTAGAACTTTGATTGATGAATATTAACAAACAATAAATCAAACTCGTCTGCCAAATGTATCCATTTGTCAGTTCACTAATATTTTTTTTCAGAATTACAGTTGGCACATAAGGTATTATCATTAAGAAGACACCTTCAGCTAAGTAATGTAGAGTAGTTGCCAGTTCCTTCTGTTATACAGATATTAAAGGTTTTTCAAAATGTTATGTGTTTAAAACAGTTTTAAATGTATATTCTCATAACATAACACTCAGTCTCACAGTCAGTGTAGTCAGAACAGGGGAAGTTATTCAGTATTGGCACAACACTAAATATTGTGTTCTATCATCGGTTTTATGATTAGCCATTAATTTTTAACTATGATTATTTACAATTTTGAATTATACTCTGCCTCTGAGAAACTTAGATGAGTCATTGTTTACTTTATTCATTTTAAATGAATCCAGGGAAATTTTTTTTTAAATTATACACATTTCAGTTAAGATGTAATGATGCGGTAACAAATAAAAGACTGAATCTAATAACAGGACCTAATTTATCAATCGAAAAAAAATATTTAGGTGAAATAACATCAACTTTATTAGTTGTGTCTAATAAATGTAAATATAATATTCAATATTGGAAATATGGGTAAAAATTACAAATTTAAAACGATACAAAGATTAGATAGGAAATTTAAAGAAGCAAAGGGAATTTTGGTTCACTGTTGGTTCACTGAATGTTCTTGTTGCCATGTGATATGAATAATACCATATTTATATTACATGATAAAGTAAAAATTAACTTAATTTTTTTAGCCCTCTGCTTTTACGGTCTTATAGTTGCAGAGCTGATAATAACAATTAGGTTGATTCATCTTCTTTCCTCATTTTTATAATAAAAGACAACCAGTAAATGAAGAACAAATTTCTTCATGATCTGCTAGAACATTAGTAGTATCTACCAACATAGATTTGCGTTGGTGGATACGGACACTGAAGAACTGCAAAATAAGACCACTGCAACACAGAACCAACTGGAGAGCTGTATTCTTCAAAATTAAATTTTAAATCACGGTTTGCTCTCATTTTTCCTTTGCATGAATTACCACGGAAATAATTAACGATATCAATACTATTATTAGATTTTGCATTCACTATTTTTTAATTAATTTATAGGTACAGTAATTTTATTTAAAATAATAAACAAAAACTATTTAAAATTTTTATTAACTATCTGTAATTAAAAGTTTTGGTTAATTAACTTTTTTTTATGAAGTTCATTCATACGAATAATTAGTGTCAAAAATAGCTCGGACATACTCGGGTATACATAAGTGTACATAAGTGAAGTGAGATGGAAGGAAATTGAGAGATATGAAGCAGGAATTTGCAGTTTTACTTTTCAGGGGCAGAAAGGTGCGGTAGTAATGAAGTAGGTACACTGATAAATGACCCACCAGGTTGGTCTAGTGGTGAACGCGTCTTTCCAAACCAGCTGATTTGGAAGTCGAGAATTCCAGCGTTTAAGTTCTAGTAAAGGCAGTTACTTTTATACAGATTTGAATACTAGATCATGGATACTGGTGTTCTTTGGTGGTTGGGTTTCAATTAACCACACATCTCAGGAATGGTTGAACTGAGATTTTTCCAAGACTACACTTCACTTACACTCATACATGTCATCCTCTGAAGTAATACCTGAACTGTAATTCCCGGAGGCTAAACAGGAAAGAGAAAGAAAGTTATACTGATAAATAAGAAACTGGTAGGAAAAATATTAAAGTTTGAGTATGGTGAGAAAAGGGTGATGATGAGGATAAAGATATTGTATGCCAACCACTCAGCACACAGATAATGCAAGCAGAGCAATCGTTTACCGTGAATTAGTCGATTGCGCTTGGGGTTAAAGCCTGCGACTCAAGTATCGCAGAAAAGGCTACTGCATTGGCTGTTACAAATGCGATGAAACTCAAAGCGAAATTCAGTGGTGGATGTAAATCAATTTTTCACTTTCATAAAAAAAAAAATTAAAACAAAATAAAACAAAAAAAAAATTACGGCATCATCTGTTTTTTTTTTTAAACAAAATAAATCTACTGGAACAGATTATGAATCTTAATTGCTTCTAATTAAGCAAATAAATACAGTATTATTGCATTATTTAATATTGTATTTTACTGTAATATAGTACTCCGAACAAAATTCAACCCCACGTCCGTGCAGTTTTACCTACGCACACATCTGGGATGGGCAACGAAATGGTAAGTGGTACAAGTTTAAGGTAATCCGTCGCCACCGAGCGGGACTAGAGTGATGAGATGAGATCAAAACGTGGGACGTACTTAATCGATCACTTTTAAAATCTTAATTAATAAATTGATAAATTCTGTTAGTATAAGTATTCTGTTAAATGTATCGGCTTAGATGTTGGTGCCATAGTACATAGTACTATGTACTATGTAAGCATTTTGCATGCTTTAGCCTCTGTTACAAGCTAACTAAAAACATTGTCATTTTCTATGTCTTTTATGGTATAGTAATACTCGTATATCTAAAACACGTTTCATAAACTTACTGCAGTGTATGTAATTGTCAATCATGACTATGTGCTATTTATGAATTGCTGTAAACACAACACGCAGTTCTAACAATTTCATTTACTTTTATTTTTAATCTACTCTAATCATTGAGTTGTGAAGAATCATGCCCCACATCGCTTGTAATTATGTTCTAGAAGTGGTTATTATAGAAACATTTATTGCGGTGTATATTTTACTTAATGAAGTGAATAGCTGTTAGTGATTTATTTTTATTATTTGTTGTGTTGTTTTCATTTAAATTTTTAATATTCCAATAAGTTATTTTCTTCTAAAATGTCCAAGTTATGAGGAAAAGGTACAGTAATAGTCAGGCGAGGAAAATTTTATAAAAAATGCCGGAACCGTAATAGTGAGGAAAACTGAAGCGCTGAATACGGTTGTTCAAGCGACAAAACTATAAAAACGAACGGTACAAATAATTATAGCAGAAGGGAAATGAATTGAAACTGAGAATCCATCCGTGTTTGTTTCGCCGAGAAAACGAGTAAGTTGCTTTAGTGCTGTGTGCAATTTAGATTCGTTTGACACGAATGCTTTGATGTGTTTAATAAATTAATTTTATGTAATCGAAAAATGTGTTTCTACTATGAACAGAATTACGCAAAAAGCCCGCGAAAGTGAAATTAATTTCAAAGGGAGTGAAAGATCTTTAAGGAGAATATAACTTAAAATGGGATTTAGACGGAAAAAACAGAAGACAACCGGAAAATACTGATAGAACGGCACGACATTAAAATGCAAAGAATGAAATTTCTACCACAAATTTCCCTGTTTCGCGAAGAAGGAAAACCGATTGTATACACAGATGAAACCTACATACACAGTAGTCATGCGACACCAAAATCGTGGGTAGTTTGTTAACAACAAACTTTCACGAGGGACTGAAAACACCACTATGCAAGGGCTCACTATTAATAACTTTTCATACCGGCTGTAATAACGGATTCATTAACCGTGCTTTATTTATGTATGAGTCAATTAAGAAAGGAGAGTGTCACAAACAGATGGATTCCAGAAAGAACACGAAACGGTTACGAAAGAAATGTATTCTCAATTTGCCACCTCGGACAGTCATTGTACTAGATAACGCATCGTATCACAACGTTCTGCTGTAAAAGCGGCCAAATTCTAATTCTCCAAATTAATTGTTTTTCCTTCTATGACGAAAACTGAATTATATGATATTATAAAATTACACAAAGAAAATCAAAAGAAATTTCTAATAGATGACATTTTCGAAAATTATGGTTACATTTCTACGGTTGCCACCTTATCGCTCTGATTTAAGTACCATTGAAATGATATGGATTCAAGTGAAAGGGCAAGCGACTAAACGAAATACAACTTTTAATATGTCCGATATTCTTAAGTTAGCAGATGAGGAATTTCATAATGTCTGAAGTGGAGCAGTATCTGCGAGCATGTTGTCAACGTTGAAAAAATACATTAAAGATGAATATTTATATGATGTGCTCATCGACAATTTTGTGATAAATGTAAATTTAGAATCGGACATGAGCTCTTTAAAATAATACTAAGTGGGATACTAAATTAGTTTTAATTAAATAGCATTATGTATTTTTGGTTATAAATATCATTTATATTAAACAATGTTTTCAGTCGTCCTAGTACTGCGCCAAATGTTTGCTGAATGCCAGTAGTTTTTTGTGCCGACCTAACCCGCAGATGTAACGAATTCATTCTCAGTGAGCACTTTGTTGCGTTAACCATGAAGCGATGAAACTATTAAAGCAAGTAAATATTCAGGTTGGTAAACGACATTTGTCACCGACGTGCTTCAAACTAAAATACAGTGTTATGAATACGTTGTTACATTGTTGATTCCGTGTACTGACGAATCGTACGCATATCAACATAACATTACAACCATAACCTATTCTCCCTAACCTCGTCTAATTAATTTTTAATAACGTTGTAATATACATATTTAACATTAACTAGACGAGGTTAGCGAGCGTAGGTTATATTGATATACTTACGATTCGTCAGTACACGGTATCAACATAACCTAACCAAACATTAACCTGCACTCGCTAACAAATATATCCTTTGTTTAATACATTATAATATTACTTTTAATACATCGTTTTTTAACATAGAAGTTACATCCAAAAAAAGTGTCAGTGCGATAGTAAACAAGTACCCGCTGAAATTCTTACATTTGAATTTAGTTTCTGTAAACTTCATTCATACAGTTTTACTCAGAATCACATTCTCTATAAGTTTTGTTATGTGTTTTATTACCCATTTAACAAAATTATTTAGTGATTTTTTTAAAATTAGTCTTTTAATTAAGATTTCTCAAAAAAAAAACAAAATCCAGTTGTGATTTTTTTTTTTAATTTTTCGGGTCAGATTTCATATAAAACCAATAAATTTAACTCTTAATTTTAATCCCAAGAAATACAGTCAGGCTTGATTTTACTGAAGGCACAGAAATCAGAGCAAAAAATTTCCAGCCAACAAAATTTCATGAATAAGTTTATTTTTCATTTAAAATTGTAATGTTCAAGGAAAAATGTAGTTTCTGATTTTAAAAAACAGTGAATTTTTTATGTTAAATGTAGTACTTTTTTTTATTTTAGTACTTAATAAATCTACTTTTTCAGAATATTCAAGACAGAAAAGGCTTGTGGGTATTATCTACATATTGTTAGAACACTATTTTACAAATATCTGTTTACCTTAAACATCATTTAAATTTTAAAAGATACTGGTTTTTTATTGTAGAAAATAATAAGTTTATAAATTTGATAAATATAACAGTGGCTACTTGTTCTAATACATCTCTTTTAAAATAAATCTGTAAAACAATGTCCAAAGTTACAATAATAAAAAAAAATTATAAGGGTCTTTATAAAAGAATGGTGAGGTTTTGTACATGGATTAAATGAAAACAAAAATACGTACAGTTGATGTTTATTTATCAAATTTTTCTTATCAAACAGTTTTTTACATAACTAATAAATTTTTTACGAAATAATTACTTCAATTAATAAAATATGAATGATTTATTAGAATTTTTATAATCAGTACAATCTATCATGATAATAATTAAAAAGGATGTTAGTCGAAAAGTAATTTGATTCAGATGAATGACCAATACCTACTTCGTACCACTCACTTGTATTTTAGCAGATTTGTCTTATCTTCACCATTTTACCACTGAGGTCATAACTAATATTTTTGCTGTGATTATATTGATATCTATTGGTGTGATCGCTTCATTAGGAAAATTGTATGCCCTAATATACCTCCTCTTGGACCATCATGAAGATTTGAACATCATTCTCTGCCAATTTTTATACAAGTATGCATGTCATACTTATCTAAAATGAGGTTGTTTTATAGGTATTAGGTGAACGTTAACAGAGAATGTTTTGAACACTTCAAATCTTTCCTTTTTTGCCATTTCCATTTTCTTCCCCAAAGCTAGCTTATAATGCCTTTTGTTTGAGTTTTTTCCAGTTAAGACTGTAAGATTGTGTACTGCATCAAATAGATTAAACTATATCTAGGTATTGAATGAGTGTTCTAGTGTCATTATTACATTTTTCTGGTTAATTTATAATATTCTTGAAATCACCACTTCTTCTATTATATTTTCTTCTATCAGACTTGCATTTTCTACCTCCAGGAATACCCATTCCGATAGATATTCACTGATTTTGAACTCATCGATGGGACCACAGTTGTCATGAACAAAAGAGACCACTTTTTCAGTTTTCGTTCAGGGAATTACCATATTGAGCTTGGTTCATCGACTTAATAGTGCTATATCTCATTTCATTTAAAGGAGAATTGTTGCAAATGTAAAAGCCTGCAAGCTAACTTAAAACTTCTTCTTATTTGATACTAATCCATTTTTCATTTAATTCAGTTACACCTGTTGAATGAAAGTATTGATATGTAGATTAAATTTAGTATCAAGCAATATATTACTTATATGGTTCAAATTTTATTGACAATATGTTGTCAAGGAGGGCAGAATTTCAGCCCATTACTTCATATTACCCAACTGTAAGCTACTTTAGTAAATACTGAAAAGAGTAAAAAATTTAAGGTAATTTTTAAAATTATTTAATAATAATAAAAATTACATAATATTTAAAATAGTTATTGACTTAATAATAGACATTATTTTATTTTAGTTATTTGTTTAATTAATTAATAGTAAAGGTTATGGTATTTATCATAATTAGATTTCTTCCTTCATTCTTCCGGATTAAATGCTGGATTTTCTTTACATGCTGCTTCATTTATATTTCTTTCTCTTTCTTCCTTTTCCTCTTCATCATCTCTTGGTGTAACATATTTGTATCTCATGGCCAATAATGCAAAAACAATCATAATCAGTACCATTATGCCAGCAAATATTAAAAACTGTTTCACCTGAAAAAAATAAAAAGGCGTAGTTAATTGTAGACTTTATCTCCAAAGGAAAAAATTTTCAATAAATACACTGCAGACAGAATTTTTCTTTCTTTAGAAAATAAAATATATTTGTTATAAAGAAACAAAAAATAATTTTTTAAATTATTAAAATTTTCATAATAAATTGCTGCTAATGATTATACAAGAATGATTGTTAAGATTGTATTTGTATTCTAAAAATTGTATTTGTATTTTACTATTTTTTAAGATAACAAAAGACTGCTTTTTCATTATTATTATTTTTGGTAATTTAAAAGAATAATTTCATGGTTGGTAATAAAGCAAATAAAACTGCCTTAAAATAAAAACAGCCCCAAAATTAATAATTTTTTTTTTATTTGATTAAAAATAAATACTTACTCTGCTGTCAGAATGAAAAACTTCAGTCATAAAAACCACTATTAAATTCCCTATAGAATCTGTCAATAACCAAACAGATGACATCACAGATTTCATACTTTTTGGTGCCTGTAAGAAAAAAAATTATAAATTTTTTATGACAAAATGAATAAATAACTAAAATATAAACTCTGAGTTTCCCTGAAAACTTAAATTGTGCAGTGTTCCATTAGGTACTATTACTGTAATTAAATCACTGCTATGATGCTTTTGTAATTATATTTGCTAATTAATAATTATTATTCATTCATTTACTTTATGCATTAACTTTCAGTTTGCTTTTACATGTGTTTACAAGTCAGAATTAATAGAAATTATAAATTATAAATTTTACTACAAGATCTAATTGATCTAATTAATAGAAAAGTTAGTAAATAAAGTTAGACCTTTTATTTCATTTAATTAAGACATAAAATATCTGCTGGCATTCCAATGGTCATAAAGTGAGCATTGATAATTTGATGTTGTCGCATGTTCTTCACAATTGAAAATGTTTATGTAATTACAATTTATATTAGTTTAAGAACATAAATAAAATAAGACAAATAAATAATAACAATGACAATAAGATAATAAACAAATAATAATCACAATAATCACAAACAGGTCTTGGAATTTCAGGTGGGTCGTAATCCCAATACCGCTGTCAAAATTAAACATTTTACCAATAGTCTGGGGCTCCTCGCGAAGAGGATCAGTGTGTTTCATGATGTATGGCAGCTGGTGCCTAAGATGACGAGTATGAGTGAGTGTACACCTCCAGAGACAGCATCTGCAGCAGCACAGACGCCAGTGGTGTGCGGCTGAGGCCACACAGATGGAAGATAGTCCGGGGCACTTGACAGTGGTGTGGATGATGATCTGCCCCGTCTGGTCCTCCAGCAGTGGCCAAAGGACGCGTTCATGTCAACTCAGTGTGGATGTTAGTGGCTAGCATGGATGATCGATTGATCTGTCTAGGGGTTCGGTGGGTGGGGCTGATACTTTGTTCGGGCACACTGCAGGTAGATCAAGTGGAGGTGGGTAGCACCCGTGCTATGGACCTGGCTGATGGGTCCACAAAGGTCTGCAGGTATGCTTGTGTGGTGACTGTGGATTCCTCCGAAGGCAAGGAAAGGCTGGTCTCTCATCTGGTGGAATCAGTCAAGTTAGTACTGGCTGAGGATCCCAAAATTTGCTTTTGTGGGCCATTTGGGAATATGAGGCTTTACCTTCACCAGCCGAGTCTTTGGCATAGAGATGTTCGAGTAAGCTCCAGAACTATATGGACAAGTTGAAACTGGATTCTGATGGGAGTTGGGCTCCAGGCAAAAAGCCGGTCGGTTGTTAAGGCAGGTCTGTCGTATGCGGACCTTCTCTGCACAATTAAAGGACACTGTGTCACTGGGTGAGGTGGACATCCTTTCTGCATGCGAGGGTCAGGGAGAGGACCTTCATATAAGAGTCCGTGAGTCCATGATACTGGGGACCAAGTTGAAGGTATGACAGTGATGGCCGGTTGCGGGGTGTGGCAAGTCCATTTGTTGATAAAGGACGTCGACACCCTTACCAAGGAGGAGGAACTGGTGAATGACATGTGGAAGATCACTGGGGACCTGGTAACTGCCAAAGTCCTCTCCCAGAGATCATCATGAAGGTTGGTGGTGGTGGTGGTGGTGGTTGCTGATCAGTTGCTGAAGGTTGGGCAAATTTGCATCGGTTGGGTGTCCTGTCTGAAGAGATCCACCGAATAGTGATGTTGGGGAGTAGGGACTGCCTCAGACAGTCCTTCAGAAGGACTGTCTGAGGCAAAAAGCTCCTTATGTAAGAGGGCATTCACTTGGGGGTCATGGCTGTAGGAACACTTGGGGATTGTGGCTGTAGGACCAGCAGCAAGAAGTGAGACCCATCCGTCTTTGCTTTTGGGATTGATCTAGGGTTAGGTCAGCCTCGTCCAGGAGGGGCGGGTTGTTCAGGTATCTGATTGGACAGGGACTCCCTTTGGTCATGACAGGTGGTGGGGAAGTAGGCCATAGTCCTGGTGGAGGATACCACCAGAGTCCCGGCTACCTGGGGGAAACCTTAGTTCCTGCCAAGGCAATGCAGCTCCGGGTGGGGGGGGGGGGTACTTTGTTTTAAAATAGCTGTAATGGGAGAGAAAAGTGCTATTTTGTAGCGTGTTTTCATTTTTACATCTCATTTATATATTATTTATTATTTTACTTTTAGGGTTGAAATTGTGAACTAATTTTTCTATGAAAATATTACATTTAAGTAATATATGATATATTTTGTAGATTGTAGTAAAGGCAATTAAAGCTTAGGAGGGCAAAGACAAAATTACTTAACAAGCGCTGCAGTAGAACACATACTAATAAAAAAACAATGATTCAGCTTTAAGGAATTTTGTAAGGTAAAATAATACTGTGCATAGCTTGGATTATTTTTTCTTTTTTAATAAAAATTTATTAATACCTGTGAATAAGAAAATTCCAATCCTGTGATTGAGAACATTATTTCAGCAGCTGTCAGTACCATTATTTGTGGTAATTGCCACAGTATATGAACTGAGCTTGGTGGACTAATTGCAAACAGATTATACTCCTGAAAGAAAAAGAAAAAAATTTAAATAAATTTCACTCTCCAGCCTTCACTATATTATGCTTCACTATATTACATACTACTGGATATCCCTTTAAATATTTCAATCACTTCTATTTATTATGAACTGATCTTCAGGATAATAGTTTCTAATCTGTTTTAGTCAGGATAATAAGTTTTAGGTGCCCATAGATGAAAGGACAATTATTCGTTTATTGTTGTATGCTTTTATTTACTTACAGATTCTTCCTAAAATTCTTGATTTAATTGTTTATAAACTATCACTTTTGGATGTCCTTGGTTTCTATCAGAAGTAAAATTGTTCAATGAAAAATTTTACTTCTCATATTGTGGACAAGTCATTGAAAAATTCAATCCACATTGGTGTTTTATATTGATTTTGCATATAAAAACAATAACAATTAGAATTTTTTTTTTGAAATCTTTTGTAATATTTATCACACAAAATTTGATCTGCCTTCCACAGCTTTCATCTTATTTCAAAAATCTCATATAACTGTTTAATACTCATATAACTGTTTACAACTGCAAGGATGGATAAGATGCTTTAAGAGACCTGAGATTGTTCAAAGTTATTTGTTGGATTGTAAAGAAAAAAAAAACTTTTTATACCATATATAAGCTTCACAATGGAAAATTGTTGATCAGTAATATGCTGCTTCTACCCTGAGTAAAGTTACTTTGTTCTCGTTAGAAATTCTTAATATCAACTACTTTGAGATTGTTATTTCTCAGTTCCTCGAGATCACCCCTTTCTTTCTATACCTTATCCTTATTCCTTCTTCTTAGATATATCCTTTCTGAGTTCATGCTACGAATATAATACTCTTCCCTTCCAATTGGTGTCCATAAAGCCTTTAGCTGGGGCTGAGGTGCAACTTATACCGGTCTTTCAAATGAAGTTGGCAAACATATGTCAAACTAATCTAGGTACAGCTTTTTCTACACAAAAGGTTTGAATCCCAATTAAAATTAGTGTTTCTTTCATGCTGCAAAATTCATCAGTATTTATATACTCATATGTTAGATTTAATATCTTAAAATTTTCTTTTTGAAAAATGCATTGACTTCATCTGTTTGAATAAAACAGTTGATTATAAGCAACGCATGATATATAAAATATTTTATTTACATGCACACACACACACACACACACAAATTTAGAATGCTTTTGAAGGTATTATTTTTCATTTATTTCATTTTCAACTGTCACGTAATGAAAAAAATCATACTTTTTTAAATTTTTAATAAAATTTTGATAATATTAACATATCAAAAATTTGTAATACATCTTATTCATTTTTAGCTTAAGTTAACTAGGAGTGTAGATATGTGCAATTATTTTTACATTTTGGTGATTAAGTTTTTCAAAGATAGCAAGAGTTGATTAATATCCAGTCTCAGTGACCCTGAGCAAAATAAAAAATTGTTATGTAGTTATTTTATAATCATTTTCATTCTTTCCATCTATATTGTGTAGTAATTCTTAGGCCACCTGAGTGGCCTATTCCTGAAGTTTATTCAATCCCATGTTGCTATTTTGTTGAACTGCTTATCACAGATAATAGCACTAAATTCCACATTAATATTGTGGAACATATAACATAGAACTAATGTGGAATAGTTCCACATTAGTTCTCAACATCTTATTGACCAACTAAAGCATTTTTTTTCCTATGACCAATTCTTTTATTTAATCAAAATTTTAAGTGATATATATAATTCTTGTAATATATATATATAATTCAAACATTTTCACTTTCAACCCAAAAATCTACATCACTCTTAATTGAAGCACTTAAATATTTGATATTTCACTTATAATTAATCTAAAAAAAGATTTCAGAATTAATTTTAAATTAAGTTTAATTATATCAAAATAAAATATAGAAAGAACAAAATACTGGATACATTTATTAATAGTTATTTTCTTTTAACAGTGGGAAAGATGAGTTTACTTACAGATTGATTTTCCTCTTCTTTTATTAAAAGAGTATAAACACCACCAAATTCAATAAATACACTACTAGCAATTTCTTTTCCGTTTAATTGTAATTTATAACTGAAAAATGAAATTATATTATTATTGAATATGTTTAGATTATAATTTTAGTTAGATTACTGTTATTATACTTTTAATAAAACAATCTTTCCTTCTTAGGTTATCACTCTTAGAACATGGAGCTCTTAAAAATTAATGAAATAGTTAACAGAGTTTAGAACCATTCACTAAAAACATTATGTTTTAAAAACAATTTGTTTTTGTCTTTACAAATTTTTTTTTTTGTCAGGATAGAAAAAATTATTTATATATATATATATATATGTGTGTGTGTCAAGTATTAGAATCAATATCTTGGAAATGTCAGATTTTCATTAAATATATATGAAAATTTAGCTAGTTCAATTTTACAGTTTAGATTGTCTTTATTAATAATGCTGAGTTTATTATCACTTTTTATTTAAGAGAAATTTTAGACAAATATATAAAAAAGGATCTGGCTAAGAGTTCTGATTCCAATGGTGTCACTTTGACCGATTATAATTTACAATTTACAAAAATCATATAGTCATGGGAAAAATTATATTCCATACATCAGTTAAAGATTCAAGTGATATTATGATGTGCAGAGTTTTTATTATTTTTTTATTATAACATGGTAGGTAGGTGGAGAAGGACTCAGTGTTGATAAATTTCTTTAATTATTTAAATTTATAATGCTGATGAACACAGTGAGAAATAAGTGGAGTTCAATAACAATTTTATTTTCTACATGTACATCACAATCTGTTCAGCATATAAACAAGTATGTTCATATGTTGAACAGATTGGCCCAATAAGATGAGGACAATATGTATGACATATAAATAAGGTGAAGAAGTCTTGATTCAGCCCTAGATTCGTGGATGTGTATTTAATTGTACCCAAATCACCAAAGTACCCTGGTACCCAATGTCTAGTGTTCAACTGTATAACAGCTGATTTGCATGATAATTTTACCGCTATACCAACCCGGTGGGATTTCAATAAAAATATATCAAACAGAATTCTGTATCCCTTACCAAAGATATTTCTTATTATTTTTAATATTATTAAAAATAATAAGCACATTATTTATATTTAAGTTGCACTATTTAATTGAGGCAGTGTTGTTTGACAGCAGAAAGAGGTTCTCGGTAGTCTGTAGTTTCATACTCCTGACTCAAGTTTCTACTATTGACTGTGTAGAATCACCAGTCTTAGTTGCTATCTCTGACAGTAATGATGTTCACTATCTGACAGTAATGATATTCACAGCTGATGCCTGTAGTTGATGGATGAAGGTCTTTCTTGTAGGACTTAACTATACCTGCATTTTGGTGACTTGGCATACTGATAAATCACTGTATATTTGGCAGTGAATAGGCAGCAGGCCTATTCACTGTGAGTGGGAACATGGAATGCTCATTATTTTTTAAAATGGTTATGTGATTTTCACACAACTATGAGTCTTTTGACTCGTATAATTTTTTTGCTCCTTATACGAGCCAAAAGCCTATAATTATTATACTTGTAGAATATTATTATGCCTATAATTATTATACTTGTAGAACAACCTTATAAAGATTTAATTTTTTGTTAATTGTTAATGTTATTAAAAGTTGTTGCAATATAATTCAAATTAGATTTCTTTCAGCAATGTGGTAATGATTAAATGATAATTTGATTTACTGTGAGCACATTTTTCTACTTTTTTAAATTATCTATCTCTACCAGAGGCTAAATCGAAAACATTTTTATTACAAAAATGAAAAAACATTTAATTTTTCCTTTGTATTACCTATTCGACGGAATAGCTGTTGTTTTAGTAACGTGGTCTGATGTTAAAAGATTAAAGTTAAGAGTTTGGCTACCATCTGATGGTAACAGATTCAGAGTTGAATTTTTAGAAATATCATAAACAATTCTGAAACAAAAATAGTCATTATTAATAAACATGTAATAATTAATTTTAATACCTTAATTACAATTACTAATAATGTTATTTTTTTACAATCATTTGATTTTTTCTATATGTCACAGAAAAAATAAAAAGTCTTGCTTTTTGTGGGGCTAGAGAATAAATTGAAAATTCAATGCGATGGGAAAACTGGTCCCTCATCCACAATGAGGCTTTGTAGTGTGAGCCAGACTGTATAGGACAAATACCTTGGTGAGGTTCATTCAACTTCAGTGATAATAAATTTGTGTAAACTTTAGTTCTACAAATGTATTTCACCAGCTACATTTTATACAGATTATTTATGGCATATACACTAACATAAGGAATGTGCAGCTAAAATACTAGCTTGAGATTTTCAAACCCACCAGTCACATAACATGGTAACTTATCCCAAAGTTATTTTAATTCTAAAATATTTTATTTAATTAACTAAATATTTTATTTAATTAAGTTTTAAATGTAATTTTATTAATAAAAATATCATTAAATAAAAATTAAATAATTAAAAAGAGTTCCTTGGAATAGACTTTGGGTCTATGCCATTAGGTGACAAAGAAGAGAGCTGATGGGAAAAATGTTCAGTTAACCAATTATTTAACCAGTTACTCTAGATTCCAGGTCTTGAGTATCTCATACTGTAGAAAAATTTCTTTATATATTTTATATTGTTGTTAAATCACAGAATATATAATAAATTTTATGTCTTGGCTATTGTAATAATATTAGGGGTATTATTTTTTCCCGCTACAGTATTTTAAAAACCATACTCATGATGATAACACCATTATCCTATTAAATACCATTATCCTATTAAATAAATGTTTATATTAATTCACTAAGACTAATATAAACTTATTTTTATTTTAAAGCACTTTTGGTTATGTACCAAAGCAAAAAAGCCATACCAAAGCACAGGACATCTTATTTACTTATTAAATTCATTTTTTTAAGATACTGTATTTTTGCCATTCTATTCAGGACTTTGTAAATCATAAAACCAGCTTTAAAAAAATTTGCCTTTTACACTATTACTTCTATTTAGTTTTTCTCTCTAATAAGATATGAATTAATAATGTTGATCATTCATTTTACTTAATGGTGGATTTTACACCATTCAATATTCGTTACCACTTGCCGGTGACATCTTCCCAACAGTCTGAGAAAGAGAAATTATACCATCTGTAGCCATGTTTTATGTTTACAGCCATATATACAGATATCAGGTTATAATTTTATCACAAGAATTGCACTTATACGGAATATATTCAAAAAGTTACACAACACCATTATAGAGAAATGTGTTTAAATCAGTTAAATTGACTAAATTCAATTTTATAAATCTCTGTTTTTGGAACTACTTCCCAAATTTTTCTTCAGCCATGATTTCGCCATACAACTACAAAATTGTAAACTTTATAATTCACTGAAACTGGCCTGTCTAAAAATAATCAATTGTTTTATTTAAATGCTATGTTTCTATTCATAATTGTGGAATAGAAAAATTATCTTTAAAACTATAAACTTTTGAAAGACAAACTGAACCTTTTTTTAGATACTGCTTTTTAATATCTTACTTCAAAACATTTTTATTTGTAACGAGACTGGTGCTACTCTTCTAAATCTGGTATCACCTGATGTTACTGTAGAGAATTTTTGAGTGAGACATACAAATTATTAAAACTTGAAAGAGTTGGATTTGTACTATGTCTTTCCATTTACTATATCTTTATTGTATGTTTGTTTATTATTTCACAATGATCAAATGTATTAAGGTGTATTAAGTGTCTTTTTTTATATGTATAAAATATCAAGTTCTTGTCAGTGCTGGTGAATTTATGTTTATGCAAATAAGTTGAACTACTGGCATAGTTGTCATAATTGCTGACTATGTTGCTACAGAGGGCTTTCAAGTGTTTATTTATCTTTGTTTGATTTATGCAGAACATAGTCCAGTCTTTCCAGTTCTAAAATGGCAAACTCTAATGTAAAATGCTTTTCACTAAAAGTGATTTTTTCATTCTTTTAAAAACTGACTGAAATAAAATGTGTACAAAAATTTAGCAGTATTTAGCTTTTGCAATTAGTTTAGTAAATTATTTTTAATTTTTTATTTTTTGTTTCATTGTATTTGTAGATTGTAAACAATGTAATTGATAGGTTATTTTTTATTATTATTCATAAGAATTACCTTAACTGAGGAGACCCATCATCCGTTTTTTTGATTACATCAAATTCTCCAAGCCTGATAAATGAAAAATTTGTTGGAGTTTCTTTGGAGTTTGAAAATAAATATGAGACACTCTGTAAAATGATATTGACATATTTTTCTCACTTAACAAAAATGAAGATAACAATACACATAATAAAAATACACATATTATTCTAATAAAACCACAATATTGTTTAAAAGTAATAGCTTTTAAATTTTTCTCAAGAGCCCATTCAAATCTCCTTGTTTGGAAGAGGTAGGAAATGTACAGGAGAGTGAGTAAGACAGATGCGTAGGCATTGTAGTCTGCAGGAGAGATGGGATCAGTTTACAAAAGGCAGACGGACCTACAAACTGATCCTGGATCTTCAGAGATGGCTGTACCAAAAAAACAGGTAAGAGTTGACCCAGTTCTTTATTATTCATGGGTGTTTTAAAACATATCTGTTTGCGCAATGCTGAGATTCTCTGCAAAATGTGATATAAATGTGATGTGTGTGGTGAGGAGGATATCACAGAAACGCATGGTATACATGTGCAATTGTTTCCAGCAGTATAGGAAAACATGCAGGAGAGAATATGACATGCTTACCCCAGATATCATTGGGATTATGTGCTGTAGACTGAACTTATCTGGCTTCACCAATCATAAATTAAAGAAAGAGAAAGAAGCGAGGCAAAAAGCTTTTCTGGAAAAAATGCCTACATTAACAAATTTCTTTAAAAAGAGAGAGACACTTTCTATGGAAATTACACAACATGAGCAACACAGAAAAGGAAAAGAAGAAATCAACAACAGTATGCCCAACAATCGACTGAGAAAGAAAAAGAAGATGCTCAAATGCAAGAACAAGAGGAGCAGGAGCAACAAAACCTGCAACAGCCACGGCCAGAAGATAAGGAAAGAGTATATTTAGATGAAGTTAATAATATGTTGACTGTTAATTATGATGATCCTACATTATGGGGAAGATTAAGTGAAGATGAAATTGTAGATATAATGAAGCTATCTAACATAGATGCAAATATTCAAATACTGAACTTAACTGCATCTAAGTGGTCTTCAAATCGCAGAGCAGGTATGCTACGAAAATGATATTTTATAGGCATGTACTAAATTGAAAACAATAAAAAATTGATTTTATATTTCAAATTCTTCAGAAAACGGATTTTCATATCCGTTTATGAAAATTTGCTTTGAATAATAATTTATAAAGATGCTTTGATTAAAATTTACAAAGATAATTTTCAAAAGCCTGCAACAAAAGTTGAAGTTGAGGGGTTAAATGAGTTTAATTCACTGGAAACTGCTATTATGGTAGCATTTTGGAGCAAAATATTAGAAATCATAGATTATTGATAAACTTCTAGCAGAAGTACAAAAGAAAAAATGTGCCTAAATTTAAATGAAGACACAATTAGAAAGAATGCTGCAAAGTTGTGCGAAATGTATATGGATGATTTAGAAAATAATTTTATTGAAGAATGCCTTCATTTTAAACAGGTATATTTATTAGAAAATAAAGAAAATATATGTACTGCGGAACTTAAAATCTTTTTCAGCACTGAAAAGGATAAAAAATGACTTACGGTCTACTTTGGGACATAGCAAATTTATGTATTGAGTATTTATCTATAGAGTGACTTATTTAATAACTTAAATACGTGTGATATTATTAATCAATTTGCAAAAGAAAAAGCTAGGAAAATAAATGTATAAGTTACTTTTGTTTTTTGTTTACTATAAAGTTTGATTTTGTTCATATAGGTATTTTTAATTTTGTATGATTTTATGTTGTTTTTTTTGTGTAATGGTAATAAATTGACTTTTTCTAGTTCTGACACACTCCTGGTAGCCATTCTGTGCATTTTCTTATGAAGAGGGGCACATTATTTTTAGTAGCCAACGGGCACCAAATATCTTATGTTGGCCCTGGGCGATAACGCAGGGTAGTTCATCAATGTCATTATCTGAATCCGTTTCTATGGTGCCATTCTCATTTGCCTTTGCGTTAATCATATTGATTACAATATCTTCATCAATAGGGTATTCGCCTACTACCAAATCTTTGTCTATAGAAATATAATCTTAAAAAGTTACGTCACTGGGTACTTGCAAAACATCATTAACTAACTGCCATTTATTATCACAGACATCATCATCATTGCCATTACTGTCGCTAGAACAAAGGTTTTCACTGCTAGTTTGTTCACATTCCGACAAAATAACGGGTTGTTGGGGGTTAGTCCCATCATTCAAAGATTTTATAACTTCCCATAGACAATGAAGAAGCTTAATTTCTGGTTTGTGTTTCATTTCAACCATCTCTAATGTTTTTATTATAATCAATCCTTTTCCTGTACATTTGCTTAAAATTTTGTGTAATGCCCTGATCATTGATTGGAGTTTAGAAGTAAATTGGTGGAAAGAGAACGCATTTAATCGATAACAATTCCTGAGGAAATGATTTTGGATGTGCAGGGCAGTTGTCAATAATTGGAACAATCTTTTTATTTTTCGAATAATGATCCAATTTGAATAGTAATCACTAGTAACCCACGCTTTTCTATTGGCTTTGTACTGAATAGGCAAAGATTTAATGTTAGCAAAATAACATGGTTTTTTCGATCTCTTAACTATATGTTGATTTATACTTTTTTGTTATCGCATAGTACAGGAAGTGAATCATGCTTGTTTCATATTTCTGAACTGAAATATAAGATCGGTATTGTAGGTCTAATGTTAAAATCAGTTTTTATTCTATTTTTTGAAATAAACTAATCAAATTTTTTACTTTGACTTACAGGATTTTTGTTCATATAATGTTCATTTCCATAAAACGTAATACAATACGGCCAGGAATTAAAATAGATAATAAATAAATTTTCGAGTTACCTCCAACTAGTTTTCCAGCTACGCAGGTTCTGGGTATGTGTGTCTGAATAATGTGTAATTACATAGGCAAACAAAATTACTGCTACCAGCTTGCCAGGTCTGATTGTTTGAACCAAATTTCATAAATGATGATGCTCCTACTCTCATCCTTCAATTAGATGACAGAGAGTTTTATAAAAAAACAAGTATGTTAGATTTAAACTGTCTGTTTATTTAGTATAGTAATTTAGTAATTTTGTGTATTTTAAACTTTTCTCAAGTGTGAGGATGTGTTCTTTTTTTTATGAAGAATATTAGTTTGTAATTAGTAATAGTGGATTTGCAATTTGTAAACATGAGATGTTTTGCAAAATTCAGTGTTGCTGTTGAGGGCATTTAAGTCATGTTGGGATGTATAATAAAAACTTTCAGAATGAATTATAACTTCAAAAATCAGCAGTATAGTTTACTTACTTACTTTATTACTTTTACAGCCTTAATTATTGTTCTGCATAATTTTTACGGAATATAAAGTTATTATAATAATTTGTGTAAACTTACCTCCTCTTTATATAAGTTTAACAGTCCTTTATATTGTAGATCTGATGTTAATGATGGACAAGTAGATCTTTGTATTGTTACTGTAACATCGACAGTTTTACTATCACTTATCTTTAATGAAGTGAATTGTAATATACCTAATCTATCTATATTTCTTTGATAATTTTCATTATCAATAATAAATGAAACATTTCCACTACAATTGAATCCATTTATAATCCTCAATTGGGCTTCCCCGGCTTTCGGCAGTATTTCATAAGTGGGCTAGAATATTAAATACAAAATTTATTAATTCTAATATAGATATAACATTTTATTTAACACTACTGTTATTTATTATAAATAAATATAAAATTCACAGCTTTTCGTACTCCAGAAACTCTATAAAATTCACAGCTTTTCGTACTCCAGAAACTCAAAACTGGATATTGCATATTTTTTAGTTGTAGAAAATCACTAAGGAGAGGTTTTACATTTCAAATTTCCCAAATTTAAAAATATTAATTTGAAAATATCTTTGATGTAAATTTACTTTGTTATTCCAAATGACATTCCAAGTTTCAAAATTTGTACAGTTACCCCCTCATTCAGTACAAAAAAAGGAAAAAATTCATGGGTTTATAAAATTGAAATAGGATTAATTTAAATATAAAACTGTTAAAATAACACGCTAGTTTGATGTTTCTTGAGTGTAATTTTTTCTTAATTTTTATCTTTTATAAACATAAAAAATTATCAATTTGTTATATATACAGTATAGCAGTTTTTTAAATCATAAGAGATAGTAAAATAGCATCATCTTTACCTTTATATATCTTTATATATCAAATTTAAACAGTGACTTATGTGGCGAATTAATCATATTAATAACTTTTTTAGGAAGTTTTTCTGAAAATAGACAATGTAACATACATTTGTTAGTTTTTAACCACTATTAAAAATGAAGTGAATGATACATTTTTATTTTCAATAATTGTCATGTAGAAAAATGTCTTAATTCAGGTTGCATATAAAATTAAAATTTGTATGTCAATCTTTACTCCTCGTTCAGGTGTGGTATTTTTCAAAATTTCAAAATTTGCACCCCATATTCTCATGCACAAAATTTGAGCTTAAGTGTTGAACTAATCCACAAAAAAAAAATAAATATAAACAAGCGCATCAGTTTATTACTGGTATACAATGTATTCCAATGTTATACAGCTGTCGTATGTCAATATCCACTTCTGTACTGACATAATTGGTTTTCTCATAATATTACCCTGAAGTAATTAAAAAAAAAGATTCTTCAAATAAAATACTTATAATCTTACTTATTTGGCTACTTTCATAAATACAATTCATTTAAGATACAATAGAACTATAGAGTAGCATTTTTATTTATTTACTACAAATTTTTTAAATTATTACCTCAATTTTACTTTCAACCGCAGCTGCTAAAACAAATGATATAGCAACTAATAGACCTCCAGCAACCAATTTTTGTAATGATGTTCTCACGATGTATAATCTTGCTAGTATTGGGTAAATTACATAATTAAATATTGGTATGAATATTAAAATTAAAATTGGATTAATTACTTGCATTTGATCTGGTTTTATTACATAACTACCAATTTTTCCATTCATTCGTGTTGCTTGAAACGTCCATGATGTTCCCTGTTAAAAAGAAAATCCAAAATGTATTTGAGTGTTGCGTGTAATGTAATTGATATTGTTTTGCTTATAAAAAATAATACTAATGAAAATATCTACAACTATTTGTACTTTTAATTTTAAGAGTTATTTCAAAAACTACTGATGTGAAACTCATTGCTACTGGTATCTAATAGCTAAATGTATGTCAATAGTCAACTTGTATGTCAATGTATGTCAACTTATCTTTTCATATCATTTTTTAACTTTTTTCATGAGTTACATTTTTACCAACTTATTTTGTTGCTGTTTGCCCACGTATGTACAAATCAAGGACCATTTTTGTGCGGTCTGATTTTTATAATTAATTAAAGGAAGTGAATTAAAAGATATGATAGTAATGTATACTTAATGTTAAACTGAAACATAAGCCAGATTTTAACTTTAAAAAAATTATGTGAAAGGATAATCTTTTATTTTAGGTTAATTTTTTATTTCTCTAAAAAAGCAAGTAACCAAACAGCGTTAAAACACCATAGCACCCCTGCAACTCATAAAGTCATACAAATTATATTTAATATCCAATTTTTAGTTAGAGAAAATTATTTTAATTTAGCGAGTATAGATGATTTTTTTTTGTTATACAATACCTGTTGCTCAAATAATGACCAGAAAAATACTGTTGGAGAAAATAACAGAATTAGTGACATTACAATTTTTGTATCTTCAATCAATTCTTTACTGTACTTATCACTCGCATAATCAAGCCAGTGTTCATGTTTCTCAGAGCTTTTTATTTTTCTTATTACTGCATGCTGTAATAAAGAAAAGATATTATTATTTACTAGTGATTATAATTGTTTACTCATATTTCATACATTTATGAATAGGTAACAAAATACAGGGTCATTGAAAAAGGTTGCAGCAATTAAATAATTTGTATCTCAAACTGCAAGAGATAATCAAATGAGTATTTTTTTTTTAAATACACCAACTCAAAACGTTTTTTACCTACCTTAGAATGTTTTAATATGAGCTTATTTGGTCACTCATCCACCCATTAATAGACTTCTGCCCAGGTCCGCTGGATACTAGATCATGGATGGATACCAGTGTTCTTTGGTGGTTGGGTTTCAATTAACCTTATGGTGGTTCCAGTGGCTAAACGGAGAAAGAAAAAGAAAAGGTCCACTAGATCACCACAGGCAATCATAACCGCTGGATCAAAATTGTGGCAATAGCAGAGGTGATCCGTTGCCTTAAATCTTGTACATCCCTAATTTTTTCACTGTAAATAATGTTTTTAACATATACCATAGAAAAAAGTCTAGAGGTGTCAAATCTGGGCTTCTCAGAATCCAAAGCACAGGTTCTGTGCTTGGTAGTCCTAATTGTTGAATTGGTAGGGTGGTCCGACCCTACCAATTCAACAATTAGGAAATCTTTCATTGAGACCGTGTTTAATGCCTAGGCTAAAGTATAGGGCATACCATCTTGTTAAAACATTACAGCAACTTTCTTGTTCAGTTTGATCTGGGGGCTTTTTCATTTCCATGTAGCCAGATTCCTTAAACTGCTCATACCACTGTCTAATGATGTTTGCACGAGAGCGATCATTGACATAAACACACCGCAAAGTCCATTGAACAATTACAACTGATTTATACTCTGCATTGACATAAACACACCGCAAAGTCCATTGAACAATTACAACTGATTTATACTCTGCTACCTACAAAATACTGTAAAGTGGTGCAGAGGTGTTGTGCACATTGGCTCAAGGTCACGGTCGGTCACATCTAAAAAAATTGATACCCGATTCCAATTAATACTTTATTTCAATTACATAGGGAAATTATTTTTTTTTTCATTGCTTCAACCTTTTTCAATGACCCTGTAAATTAAATTAAATAATTTTAGAGTTACATAAAAATTCCCATTTTCATTACAGTTGAATGACATGTATATATAATACTGATATTATTCCTCATTCTAGCTACCAGAATACAAAGATGTAATTAGAATTTTTATACATTTTTTTTAGAATTAAATGAATCTGAAGTAGTTGAAGAAGCCAATAGGGTTCAAGGAATGCTTGCAATAACTTAAAATTACTTCATAGTATATTTATCATGAAGACTTTAATTCAAAACTGACTTTTCAATTGATTGTTGAAACTAAACTGACTTTTCAATTGATTGTTGAAACTAAACTGACTTTTCAATTGATTGTTGAAAATAAACTGATTGCCATGGCAACACAATACATCACAGAGCCTTCAGCAGTATATTATCTTCCTTTGTAAGTTACGAGTATATCATGATTAGTATTTTACAAGCAGAAGAACTTGATGCTATGATTTTATTTTTAATGGGAAAATAAACCAAACAGGAGCTCGTGGATGGAGTAAATATACTACTGATACCTGGATACCCTGGTATCATACATATGTACAGTATATATTTCTTATAGGTTAGAAAAGCATCACATGAAAATACATCACCATTTTGGGGTTGTTTCACATTTAAAGACACTATTCATTACTTCCAGTAGATTAGATGTTGAAGAAAAGCGATAGATTTATCATGATCCTGAAGGAAACTGTTACAAGGAGTGGAGTGTTCAGGCAATGGAGTGTTCCAACAAGTGGTGCCATGTCATACTGCCAAAAAAGTTGACAAGGTTCCTTTGGACCTTTTTGATCTACCCAGGGTCACTTGTTTCCTACCAGTGGTTGTACAAAGTGTAGTTACTAGTGAAACCATATCTTTTAATCCTTTCTAACACAAAATACATATTATTTGAATATCTCTATACTTATTCCCTCAAAATTTGTTCCATTAACTCAATTCCTTGGATAGATTTGTGTAGACTTGACATAATGATTATTAATTTTGTGTGATAGGATGATTTGTTTTATAAATTTATAATTTTTCTGTAAATGTTTACTTCTCATTTTTAAATTGCAGAGCAAGAGTAATAACAAATAATAACAAGATTTAGTATAAAAAAAGTAACATGAAAAATTTATCAAATTTTAAGGAAAGAATATTACTTACAACAGAACATTTTGTTACATCAACAATGATGTTTCCTGTTGGTTTCTTAACCTTGTACATAAATCTTCCAGCAACAAATATTACTATAACAAAAAAGAAATTATGTATTAAGTTTGTTTTACAGTTACCATTTTGTTAGTAAGAAATAAGCTTTTATAGCTTGTAAAGAAAACTATGCTTGACAAGAATTTAAATTTAGAGCCACCTACTGTAAGTTTACGATATTATATATCTTCCATATACTTATAAAGTCTAAATAAAAATTGACATTCTACTGAACACACCACATAACTTGTATGCCTATTAAATTTCATATACACATTTTTTTTTTTTAATATTATTTATCATATTTTTTTTTACAATCAGAGATTAATAATTATTAATAAAATATATTTCAATAGAAAAAAAGGAGATGCCTGATTCACATCAATGTGCCTTTCCTAAGATCCAAATATTTTATTAATTAAAATTTTATTTGGCTATAACTCTGGAACTGATGAAAATAATAAGAACATGATTTTTTTTAAATTTGGCCTTTTTTTGTATACTCTTGGTTCAGTTGATTGCAATCAAAAGGGGACGTGCACAACTAGATGTTACAACAGTCCTAAATCAAAAATTTCAAAATCCTATGGCTAATCATTTTTGAGTTGTGCGAGATACATATGAACACACAGGTTCACAAAATCTGAAAACCAAACTTTTTTTTGCAATCACAATAATTTTTTTTTACTTTGTACAAGGAAGTAAAAAAATAATCATAACATTTTCATTTAATTTTTTTAAAGATATTTTTGAGATGCATCCATTAATTAATTCATTTAATATTGTTGTATTATTTAATATTCTTGTATTCAAATTTAAGAAAAAACTATTATTTATGTAAAACAAGTTTTGTATTTTTACAAAACTCTTATGGTAACAAATATCCCTGTCAACTGTTTGATATACATATACACACAGAGAACATTTTTTTTTATTTAAGTACCATACATTATTAATTTTTATGTGAAATTATTCAAACAGATTGTTTTTAATTTTTTTTTAATTTCTGAACGTAACACACTGTTCTGGTTAAGAATTATTTGTTTATTTTACCTTCACTTACATAATGAGACAACCATAAGAATTGCTGGAATACCAAAAGCCAGAGGATAACAAGTGTCTTGACCCAAACATTTCACATCCTCTCGTAGTTCTGGAGTTAAAAATGTCGATATAAGACTTCCTGCATTGATTGAAAAATAAAATACTGAAAAGAATTGTTGTAACTGGTATTCTTGTTCTGGAAGAACGAATTGATCTCCTCCAAATGAAGAAACACATGGCTTAATTCCTCCTGTTCCCATTGCTATTAGCAGTAAGCCTAGCAATGAAAAAACACTGAAAATAAACTAAATTATGTAAATATACTAATAAAAACAGTAAATATACAATTTATTATGGGAAAAAGAGAAAAAAAGGTTCATATCATTTCTAAGATTTTATAAAAGAGTTCTTTGTCAGAGGCTCCAAATTAATTAAAAAAACTATAAATCATTTCAAGTTAATTTTAAGCAACCTATCAAGGAAGTGTCGTTCTTCTCCCTTACTGTTTAATCTAATTAGGTACATTCTACTAATTAGGTACATATTTTAATTGCTTGTTCCACTTAAAACATAAATTATTCTAATCTAGTAAATTATTCTAATCTTTTAAACAAACTATCAAGGATCTTTCTCTTAGCTGATTGAATCAAAATTAAGCGGTAGAGGTTCACAAACATATTATACTTCTGACATGCTTCAATCAGACAAATATTGAATTGGAGTGAATTTGATTGAATGTTTTTGTTTTTTATTATTATTCATAAAGTTACATAATGCTACATCTCTATAACTTTTATAATAATTATCTAATTCTTATACGTCTATAAATCTTATAAGTCTTTATAATATATATTTTCTATAAACTGTATCAAATGAAATTAATTTTTCATATAATTTCTTTATATTTTATAGTATATTTTATAGACTACCTTTAATTAAATTTTTAGTGATTATATGATAGAAGTTTTTGGTTAACAAATATAGTTTATAATATATATTGTTATAGAAATCTTAAACTATATTTGTTAACCAAAAACTTCTATCATATAATCACTAAAAATTTAATTAAAGGTAGTCTATAAAATATAAAGAAATTATATGAAAAATTAATTTCATTTGATACAGTTTATAGAAAATATATTTTCGTAACTTAAAATATTATCTTTTTAATAGAAGTAATGAGCTACCATAATTATTACATTTTAAAAATAAAATAGTATCACATACTGTTCTGAAGAACCGAGGAAACCGAATCCTGTTGAAGCAGCAGATATAGTTATACTACCCAATGCGTACACTATTGATAAATATAGAATTGTTCTGAAAAATAAATTAGATAATATCAATACATTTTATTATTAGATAATAAATTTACTTCTATTAAATAATATAAAATTATCTGTATTTTACTGAAGTTTAAGTAATTATTTTTCTGAGTGGCAAACCAAATAACCATAGGAGATATCTGTACACTCAGAATGTAGAACCGTCAATTGATTTCCTAAATGTTCAGTTATGTTTCCGATGATGACTTTCAGCTTGACTGAAAGCTGTACACTCAGAATGTAGAACCGTCAATTGATTTCCTAAATGTTCAATTATGTTTCCGATGATGACTTTCAGCTTGACTGAAAGCTGTACACTCAGAATGTAGAACCGTCAATTGATTTCCTAAATGTTCAGTTATGTTTCCGATGATGACTTTCAGCTTGACTGAAAGTCATCATCGGAAACATGGTTGGCATGGTTCCATGGTTGGCATGGAAAGTCATCATCAGCAAGCTGATGATGACTTTCCATGCCAACCAAACTTCATCAATTACACACACCACCGTGGATTTTCTGCTAGTCCTTAAGATTGTTCTGTTATCTAATTAGATAACTAACAATAGTGATTAAAAAGGTTTTTTTTACTTTTAGAAGTAAACCACACCTAATTTGATTCATATGATATTCTTAAAGTCTAAATATGTTTTTTTAATTCAAGCTTTAGGCAGCAGCTATATATTTCCTTGATCAAGTTCTCTGGATTATCTGCTGCTAGTTAGACTTTTGACTTCTCTTTTGGCAGAATAGATGTGATCTGACTAAAACTACAACTAATGTTTTAGAATTAACTTTTTACTTAATATAATATGCAATATTATGTGTTAAATGCTAACAATAACTTCTGTAAAGTATCATGAGGTACATGAACTTCATAATTTACTTTAGCTTTGCATTCTGCTTAGTGCTCATGAAGCCTAATCTCAGATGGATAATTTACCTATAAGTGTTTCGCTACATATAGTTGAAGCAATATTAACCTGCATGTTGTGTAGATAAATGCATTTATAATTCATTTATATAATTGATAGTTTGATAAAGAATTTGATTGATTAACAGCCACAAGTTTTACATTTACAAAAAAATAATACCACTTTTTTCTTAAAGTGCTATTTGAGTATTGCCGAAAAATGCACTTGAAGAGTGCATTATATATTTCAGTTTGAATTTGATGACATACTCTTGGTAAATCAACCATTAGCAAATTTATTGTACTTGATATCTTTAAATACTACTTTGAGTCAATTGTACATGTTCCTATGTGTACATTGCAGTCTGTTCAATTACTGAACAATAAGCGACCAATTATGGCCCAATAATATGAGAACGATATGTATGACATATAAATGGTCATGTACAGTCTCAGGCTGACCATTCCTGACCATTCCATTTATTTTTATAAAATAAATGTTATAATAAATTTCAAATTTTTAAAATTCTTTTAAAAATTTTAACTGTGATGTAAATTATCAATTTTAAATTACCAGTACACAGGCTATTACTTTTTTTAACTTGTGAATTAATTCACCACATTAGAATATAAAAATTAAAATTTATAGTGCATGAAAAATGCCACGCCTCACTGGGATTCGAATCCAGGACCTTTGGATGAAAGGCCAGAATACTACCACTCTGCCATGCAGTTGTAGATTTTTTGTTGAAGATATTTATTTTAAATAATTAGAAAATTAATTTTAATGAATAAGACCTTGATACTTGATGCAAGTAAAAAATTGAAAGATAATACTAAAATATCTTACTTGTATTTTCCTAGAAAGGAATCTGCCAAAATCGCACCAAATAGAGGGAAAAAGTAGCATAATGTTACAAATATATGATATATTAGTGTCGAGTCTGTTTCTGAGTATCTCAGCTTATTTTGTAAATAAAGTGACAATATTGCTGAAATGAGAAAAAAGTATTGAAAAGAGTATGAAAACAGTATTTAAAGATGTTCAAAAGGTCACACAAGCTAGTTTTAAAATATAAATAATTTTAACAAAAGATCAAATTTAATTAAACTTTACAATAAACCAAACAAAAAGACTGCATTAAAATATTACTTTTAACAAAGAAAGAAACATTAACTCATCAATTTTTTTTTTAAATATTACTAATTTGATAAATTTGAATTTACTGTGTATTCATTTTACGTACACTTAAATTTATTCTCAAAGTTTTATCAATTAATGCCTTCAAAACTCTTATTTTACTTTTATTGATTCTTAATAGTCACATAGGTGCGTTAATTAACTTATTCAATTATATTTTTTATGTATTAATACTGCATTGGTCATGGCATTTCCTTTGATACTATGCTGGAACAGTACTTTTTTGTTACTTAAGGAGTAGCATACTTACCTCTCCTATTGTAATCTAATAATGTATAATTATTATACATATATATATATAATCCATTTGAAAAAATAGCTTAAAACTACCAAATTGATGTTATCTTAGTAAGTTTGTGCACTATTTGAATTCAGTGTTTGGGTAATCTCAGATTGTTTTTAGTTTTGAGAGAAAAACCCATTTGTTGAGAAATTTCTCAGGTTGCTTTTGTGTAGATTGTGTCAATGAATGATGAATTTTTTGCAAAACTAACTGTAAAGCCTTTTTTGCATTCTAAATGTGGTTTAATCATCAGACATTATGCCTTAAATCTATTTTTGGGTTTTGATCTTTACCTGCTTAGTGACAGCAAAATAATTACCGTACCTAAATCCCTGAAATGAAATTTGACTTTTACATTATTTTAGGTACATGCAATGAATGCTTTCAATATACTGATAAAATATAACATTAATTTTAATTTATATTATTTACTTAAAATTAAGTAATATTGTTTAAGTTAGTGAAAATACTAAAAATACTAAAATACTAAAATTTGGCCAACCTGCTTTATTGCAAGCATTTTATTACATATTTGATGTACATTTATATGTAATTATTTTATTTTATAAATGCTACAGAAATCTTTTTAACTAATGTTTAAATTATTTCTTCTTTGATTTCAAATCCATAATTTTAATTTATTAAAAAAAAAAGTAAAAAAATAATGTAAAAAGAGTAGTGCTTGAGAAAATTTTCTTGTGTAAAATTAGTAAGGAAATAGGTTAATTTTAATAAATAAAACATATATAAATTTCTATGTGACATTGAAATTATGATTTATAAAGTGTATGCACATTGTTAAATAGTAGATTATTAACAATAGTTCTGTTATGTTTTCGAAAACTAACATTTTTAGCTTATTTCAACAGTATTCATTTTATTAAAGATGTTTTTTTTTGTAATTTAGTTTAATAGTTTATCATCTTAGTTAGCTATATATTTCTATTAATGATATTAAAGATTATCTTACTTCTCATTCCATAGTACGAGAATCTTTCACAGAATTCATTACTGATAATGAAGAATACAGACTTTGGATATTTCAGTTTCTGAAAGTAAAATAAATTAATAATGTATTATAATTAATTATAATGCATTATAATATATATACTATAATGTATACTATAATTAATGCACATAGTTAATTTAGAATGAATAGTTGAAAATCAGGTATACATAAAAATACAAGGGTCATTCTATCTTACTAAACATGAAATTCTTTTTCATATTGGACATTTCTATAAAATAGAGCTGGTGGATTTGGATTTGCATTAAAAATGAAATCAAGGGCAGTAAAGTGGTGAAGATGTTGGAGAATTCTTTTGACGAAGAACTACTGGTGTACATTACACCAGTAGTTTAAGGTTGCTACATACGCTTTATGCAAATAAAAATTGTAGGATTACGACTAGATAGTTCAGTCTTATTCATCATCCTGGTGATGTTCATGGCAAAATGTTCATGTCAGACAAAAGAGAAAGTTAAAGTTAAAGTACGTGATCAGTTGTCGGCAGACGTGACTTTTGCTTTAACTGATCACGTACTTTGGGAGAAGAGAAAGAAAATAATGGAAATTTTGAAGAACATTTTGAGGAGCAGTATAAAAACGCAATCAAAGTTTGTAGTGAAGAGAAGTACCACTTTGGATTTTATGTTCATTAATGACTTGGTATTCACCAATTTTGTGTCCCACTAGAGTTAGACATATATATATTATTTATTGATTGTGTGTTTATTAAATTTTAATTTATTTTGTATCACCTTATTTATTGATTGTGTGTTTATTAAATTTTAATTTATTTTGTATCAAGGTGAAGAAATAATAAATTAATATATAATCAATATAATATTATATTAATATATAATATTAATATTATTATATTAATTAATATAATTAATTAATATCATAATTTTATTAATACCTTTGGATTTTCCACATCAGCAGCTCCATTAGCAGTTGACCCATATTGTGGTTCTAAAAACAAAATTAATAGAAATGTATTATATAGAAGTAGGTGATAAATTTGATGTCATTAAAAAAATTAATAATTTTACATAATTTTCATCTCTTACTGTTACCCCGGTACTGTTAAGTGATAAATAAATGTTGTACTACTGCATATTACATTTTTAAAGGCAATTTGTTGAGGTGCAGTACATAAAAAAGCAGTAATGCTCTTTAACTTCAATTTAAAACTGGTAAGTAACTTTTAATGATTAACTAAATGTTAATAAGTTAACAAGTTGTCTATTAAAAGTTAGGCAGCCAATTTAAATTACACTTCACTATTAATTTTTTACTAATCTCTCCCGTGAGAGATTAAGATTAACCATCTCTTATGGTCTGGGATGTATGCACACACACACACGCACACATACATATATGCAATAATTACTTGACTTTCTTCAAGTGACGAAAGCCAGCCCACACCAGCCACATTTTGTATGTTTATAGGACACTTTCACTTTTAGTTTATTAAATTGTATTTCAATAAAAAAAAATTATTGAAATTGTGCCAAATCTTAAGTATCAAGGTTTTTGCAAAAGAAATATCAATTTTTATTAATAAAATTAGAACTATTACTTTATGTGCGTGTGCGTGTGCACGCACACATTTAAAATGAATATATATTTTGTTCAGAAATACTATTTATCTCATTCAACATTACCTACATATCTGCTACAAGTGTTCCTTTATATGATTAGAAATTCAATTCAAGTAATCATCCATGTACGAAAACATTATACTTACGATATTTTTTAAATATAGTTATGTGCTCCATGTTAACGTTAAACCTCATCTACTCTAGATAAAATATATTGTTGGTTGCACTACATTAATGAAAAGTTACTAATGCATTAATAATTACTTAATGCGGTAATGTTTCTATGGAGATTTCATGAATAAATTTTCTAAATCAGATATGCAAATAAGTTTTAATTAAAACAGCTACGTGTTATACATACTAGGTTTAAAGTTTACAATTACTTTTGTAAATAAAAAATTTCTTCTAAGCTAAAAAAAAATATTAGAACAAAATTTTGACATTATATTTTATGAATTTTAATTTTTTTTTAGAAATTTGCATTATAATTTTTTTTTCATTTATCTAGTATGAAGAGTTATTTTAATATTTTAGTGTATCAAGAGATCATTAACTAAATTGCGCAAAGATTTATGTCAAAAGTGATATAAATAAAGCTTAGCCCATTCTTGTCAAGAACATGGAAAGCATACAGACTTTGACATCTATCATGTTTTACCACAGTCATTCCAGCGAGATCAAGTTTATTAAAAATATTTTTTTGTTAGCTTTTGTTTATAAGAATCCAAGATTTCGTTTATAAAATTTCTTTATATATTATCAAATCCAGTATTTTGATATTTTGTTACAGCTGTACACAACTGATAAATGCCCAACAACAGTTACTGATGGTCAGAACTAGAATAAGAACTGAAATAAATATTAATAAGCTGTAGTGTAAATATAATCTGTGTAAGAATGACAATCCTAATACTTCTATATATAATTAAGTTTCTACTAACTGAACCATTGACATAGTTACCTAAGGACTGGTTTTCCCTGATCTCACGCATATTTTTCCCATTGACCTGTGTAAATTTAATGTTATTTCAAGTCTTTTCTTTTTCTGCATATTTTTAGTTCTTTAGTGTTTTATTAATTCAGTACTTTTATTTTAATTTTTGTTAATTTTCAGTATATTTTAAAATTATTGCCCCTCTGACTGAAGGGAAGATCTTGGTCAATGATCTTGGTCTCCTTACAAAGAGGAAAAAAGGAGGTTCACCAACGTTCTTGGTGTGGCGAAACCAAAAAAGGAAATTAATTCTCGAGAGAGAGTTGCTGGAGATGTTGGCTCTGTTTTCTTTTTCTATTGCTCAGAGCCAACATCTCCAGCAACTCTCGCTCTCATCTCACAGCTCATATGAACCAGTTGTGGAAGTTTATTTGTCAAATCTATGCAAATTCCTGTGATTTGGCTGTGACTTCATCTTCTTTTATGCCTTTTTTTAGTTCATGAGGCAGAGAATCTTTCTTTTTCCTGTTTAACCTCCGGTAATTACCTTTCAGATAATGCTTCAGAGGATGAATGAGGGTGATATGTATGAATGCAAATAAAGTGTAGTCTTGTACAGTCTCTTGTAGACTGTTCCTGAGATGTGTGGTTAATTGAAACCCAACCACCAAAGAACACCGGTATCTACGATCTAGTATTCAAATCCATGTAAAAATAACTGACTTTACTTGGACTTGAACGCTGGAACTATCAACTTCTAAATCAGCTGATTTGGGAAGATGCATTCACCACTAGACCAACCTGGTGGGTTTGAGGCAGAGAATCTATCTAGGGATTTTATTACAGGAGACCACGTTTTCATCATCTATGGTATAAATGCCATCAGTAGACTGCCAGCACCCCAGGTGTCGCTACAAAGACCAGAAGGTTGGACTATACAATGTTGACTATACAAGGGTATACACTGACACTGAATAATCGCATTAAAATTATTTAAACTATCTTAATATTCCCACAATTTTCAAGAATCATGAATCCAGTTGATGATTATTGAAATGTGATTAATGGGTTTACACTTGTTTAGTTTGGGAAAATGGATTTGGGTTAATGCAGAAATTTAAGAATGTCATTTTTGTATATCGGTTATTTAGGTTTCCTTTTTTAAGTGTTGAATCACATAATATAAAGTGACGTATTTAAGATTTAAACACATTTTTAGATTTAAATTTAATTAGGCTTTACCATTTACTCAATTAAGACTGTGATTAGTGAGTGAGTGAGTGATAAATTTGTCTTATCTTTTTGCTAATTAGTTGTAGTTAATTTTTTTTTTAAATCTTTGCATGTTACAAAAAGAAATACTACCAGCTTTACTTGAAAGCAGTATTATTAGCTAGCAAAAATTAACAGTAAATCTTTAATAATTATTGTATAAAAAGTTTTTCAAATTTTTATTTTTATTAGATGGTTTTACTGTTGTCATATCAGTCTATTTTAAGTAGGTACTGAGGATATTCATTAAGTGATCTGAAACTTTTTTATATACATTAAAGATAACATGTTTTATAAGTGACAGATCTATGTAACACAATTGTTTACAACATACCATTTTCTATATCTTGTATTATCTATTACCTAGCAAAAATAAACAGTAAATCTTTAAGAATTATTGAAAAAAAAATGTTTGTTTTAAATTTTTATTTTTATTAGACGGTTTTAATGTTAAGTGATTTGAAAGTAATTTATATAGGTTAAAGATAACATGTTTTATAAGTGATAGATCTATGTAACACAGTTGTTCACAACATACCATTTTCTACATCTTGTATTACAGAAGATCTAAAATCACAATATTTCTTTCTAAAAAAGATTTACTATTTTTCCAATAGTAGTACAGTAAAGTAACACCAAAGTGGGTCTGTATGAGAACCATGAATCCAGTTGATGACGATTGAAATACTAAACTAGTATTTTTGAATATTTTTTTAAAATAAAATAATTTATATTGTTTTTTAATTATTTTAAATTATTTTTTCAGCATTCCTGATCTTCATATATATATATGTATATAAATATGTTTGTTTGTTTGTCCCATATGCATTCCTATACCATTCAATTGCGATGAAACTTTGGTGAGTTGTGCATATGCCTGCAAAGGTTTCTGAATTGGTTTCTGAATTGGTTTGGACCTGCTAGGTGGTGCTGTGGTAGAGATATTTTTTGAAAAATTGTATTTTTGGTGTGAATTGGTTCACATTCAGAATATTTGTTTTAATTACATGGAATGAAATACATCTGCAAAAAATGGATATGCTAGATGACGCTGGGGTCAAGATATTTGCAAAACTCGGTCCAATTTGGCTCTTATTCAGAATATATATTAGACTAAGACTAAGACTAAGACTATTAGCTGTAGACTAAGACTAAAAAACTACTGGACCGATTTACGCGCAGGAAAAATCAGAAAAGGGAAAGGTGTATCAATTTCAATTGTGTTCATTTTATCTATATATAATATATATTACAAATCTTGTAGTAGCAAAGCATTGCCAGGTCTGCTTATTGTTAAAATTGAAAATATCCACATTATTATTTTCATTATCCTTCAGGATGAATCACGAAGTTCTCCCTGGAACTTGTGAAAGATTTCAGCTTGATTTTCAACCCAGATTCTCAGTAACTACTGCAGATATAGTTCTAGAACCTTTTTATTTGATTTTCAGGTCAAAAACCGTAAGCAATCACTAATTCTGCCCCATAATTAACGTTCTAAAAATTTCAGTTCAACCTAATTTCACCGGGGTAACTGAAATCCAAGCGAAATCTTTCACTAGCCGTAACTCGCAAACAAAGCATTATAGGACATATGTTTATATGGACATTTTGCATTATTTTCACCACATTCATGTAATCCCACAGAAGATTTTAATTAAGGCCTTAGTCCTCTTGGGGGTTAAGATAATTTACTCATATTAAAGAAAATAATTAATCCTTTTACATACAACTAAAAGAAACAAAGATTTTAGAAGAATTAAGTAATGGATGAAAAAAACGAGAAATCAGTTGTATCAATGGGAAATGGAATTTTGTAGCGTATGAAAAATGTCATGCCTGACTGATTCAAACCCAGGACCTCTGGATGAAAGGCTAAGATCCTAATACTAGCCACAAAGATCGGCTAGATATGTAAACAATTTTAATATTTCTACGCCATTTATACTTATACTTCTTAAACTATGAAGTTATGAATTACAACTTTATTAGCCACAATTGCTTTGATATTAGTCGTTATACAACAGAGTGAAGTGTAATACTTTTTTGTAATGTATAAATTTTAGAAGTGAAATAAACAAATTCTCTAATGAACTTGTCTTCAAAATAACATTTTTGGGTAAAATTACGGTTGTTAAAAGACAATAAGCTCACATTTTCATTCAAAAGTAATTCTAAAACTCAATGAAGTTAAAAAAGCAACAATATAACAATATAAAAATGTACTTACTATTATTTATGCGGAACTCTGTTTCAGTTGACATGTTGTATGTGTTGTGATTTTGAAACTATAAAAGTAGGAGATGTCTTGATGAATACCTGCAATGTCTTTGGCTTAATAAGCGAGTTATAAACTGAAGAGTTAATAAATTGATGTCATGTTATGTTCAAGATGAATAAAGGTTTTTTGAGTGGTCTCCATTCAGATAAGGTTGTATGTCTGAAAAAAAATTTATTTATCAATATTTAATCTTTGTGATTGTAGCTATCAGAATAGATTTTTTACTATATTATAAACTAATATAAAAAAATAATAAACTAATATAGAAAATTTAAATGAAATTTATTTTGATAAGCTTTTGATATAATAAAGTCTAGAAACATAAACTGCTTCTACCAGTGGGAAAATTTACCAAAAATAAAAAAATCAATCTGTTGATTTTTATTGTTATACAAGAACAAAAATCCCTGCAAAATAAAGAGAATTTTATAAGCTTTACAAAAGCTTATAAATGCTTTTTTTTAACACGTAAAAAAAACCAACAAATAAATATTTTGGATCCATTGCTGGTATTGCCTTCAGTTTAGAAATACATAGACCAGATAACTTATACATTCTTATAAATCTATGTACTTAACACAATTTTCTTGCGAAAAAAATTGTGAATTTTCCTTTTAATGTCTATTTTTTATATATTCTCTTGTACTCATGTACATACCATTTATATATGGTAGTCATGTAGTATTTTTTTCTATGTCACTAATAAAATTACAGTTGTTTTTAAATTATTTTTTAAATAATGAATGCAAACATTTTACTTAAAATTGCTTTGTTATGGAAAATAACCTACAGTAATTATAAGAATATATTACCAAGAAGGTGTTCATCATCTCATCTTTATTCAAATATTTGTTTATACATGGTGTACTTACACAAATTAATAATTTACATTATACATTATGCATTTTCCATGGGAATGAAATTCAGTTTAATCTTTACATAAGATTACTACATAATCTTATGTAAAGTAATTATCTTATGTAGTAATTATGTAGATTACTAAAATATAACTAATTTTAGTTAGTTTTAACCCTAGAACACTCATCTGATCCTTTACTCCTTCATTACTCATTATACATAAAAATACGTCAAAAGTATATTTTAAACTTACAGTTAAAGACTTTCATTACAACTGTTAACTATTAATAATTAAAACATTTAAATTGAACAACATATGAGGCATGTTTTTAAAGTAGTACTGTTTTGAAATTAAAAAAAAAACAAGTACACTATTCTTAACAATTTTATTTTTACGTGAAAGCTTGTACTTTTATCTTCTTTTCTACAAAATAAAACCTATTCTTTGGCATTGTTCCAATAAATTTGTTTCCACGTAATGTGGTATCCAATGTTATATTTGTTGATAAGTAGTTTATTTTTAGAACTCCAGCCAAAATTAAAATCCCAAGTAACCCATAAAATTCTTCTTTACAAATTTCATTTAATGCTGAATTTCCCAGATCACGGTAGTGAAGTTTTTACTGGTGAATGAAAAATAAAGACAAAATTTCCAGTAGCTTGAAAAGTTGAGTGGCTCTTCCTACTGGTCCGGGCCGAATATATACTATGTTCTTTTTGCTTATTTTTTTCCCAGTCGTATCAGAAATAGGATATTTTGCCCAATATTTTCCATAATATTTTTCTTCTTTTAAATTCAAGACTGGATTGGTATCTCCCATAGCAGCTGATGTCCGTCTTTGTTTTCATTTGATCTTTTCCTTTTCTGGTTGACATTCATAGACGTCAAGATTTATTGGTAGAATAATCATCTTGAAGTGAAAGTTGATCCCCCAGAGATTCCTCAGGATTAAAGTGTGGATCTGCATCGGTTTCATTTGAATCTACTTCACAGCAACCTTCAACCTCGCTTCCAGATTCACCTTCTTCAAACAAAATGTGGTGGATTTCTTACACAGTTTCCACAAGTCACGACAAAATTTAAAACATGAGAGATCCAAAACATTATTCATTACAAATACAATTAATGCCTACTTTGCATACATTTATTACTCATTATACGTCAAAAAAACGTAGAAAGTTTAACTGACATTGCTCATTATACGTAAAATTATTATGTACAAAATTTATAGGCATTACTCATAGGTAAAAAAAAATACAAAATCTTATCCGCTGAAGATAGCACGTGACTGATAGATGTTCACTACACAAGGTCATGTGGGGCACTGATTGGAGGAACCTTAATCAGGTAGTGGAGAAAAGCGCGACATGGTGGGGAGGGGAGAAGTATTTACATGTTTGCACCTGCTTGCTACACATAATTTTTACATAGATGAGTGTTCTAGAGTTAATCAAATAGCTTTATTCAAGAATTTTATTAAGCATTTAATAAAAATATATAATATATTAAGATTAAGAGGTTTGTTTTGAAAAGAAGAACACTTGCATATTATTAACGATACATATTCACATTTTGAAATTTCTTTTGGTCAGGAATATGTCAACTTGTCTGTGATACAATCATTTAACTTGTGTGCATTAGACATAATTTATTTGTATCATTTCATTAACTATGTCGATCGTCAATCCCACTGATTGCAAGGAAAATTCCTCCAGTCCTGCAAGAGGGATTTTTCATCTTCCTTGCAGGTTTGTGACAAACAAGGTTTTAGTAATGTCATTTATTCAACAAAGGGAGAACAAGTGTTTATAATGAAGATCTGGACGACCAGTATGATATCAGATTTATTTTGGCATTGAAAAGACATTCTTTTGATTGAGTTTCTGCCTTGAGAAGAAAAAATCGATGCAGCAAACTACCGAACGTTAAAACATTACAGCGTTCTGTATAGAACCATCAGCCTGAAGTGGAAAACCCACCGGATTGGTCTAGTGGTGAACACATCTTCCCAAATCAGCTGATTTCAAAGTCAAGAGTTCCAGCGTACAAATCAAAGTAAAGGCAGTTACTTCAATAAGATTATCAAGCTTTTTTCCCTAATATCAAAAATACTTGGATATAAACAGGTATTTTGTTGAAAAATAGTTGGGATAAAAACAAGGATAAATTATAAAAACAAGGATTCTAAATTACAATAAACTCTTATGAATGACAATGATTTTATTTTTTTCATACGGTTATCTAAATTTAAAAGTTTTAATTATTATAGAATTGATACCATTTGGACAAATCTACTTAAGTCTCATTGATTTTGTTAATAAAATATATGACCAACATGAAAATACTTTGGCTAATACATATATAAGGTCGAAAAAAAGATTTTGTGGCTTGAAAATCTCCAAAATTACTTGATCAATTTCATTAAAATTTTGATATGTTGTATGTATCTAAATTGTGCATAATGCTTGTGTGTAGGATCTGCTGATTAATCAAATGTATGTAGTGCATTGTACTCTGAAATTCAATGCGTTTCTGACTACAAAATAGTCAAGGCCTCAGAATCAGAAAGTCAGTTTTCTTGCATTTTTTTTTGTGTGGACCAAACGGAAGACTTACAAAACAAAGAGAAGAAACAGAAGTACATGTTTTAATTTTTTTTTTTAATGGAGCAGTGGAATAAATAACATAGACAAAATGTAAAAAGAACTTAGTAAATAAAAAGTAGTTTGAGGAAGAATTTTCTTCAAATAACTTAAACTGATTTTATTTAGAGACATTTGATCTTTATTTCATAACATTATTGCTGCATTTATTTAAACTTTGAATATGCACAGTTCCCAATGCACTTGTTGGCTGGATAAGCCAAGTACTTAATTGGATTAAGGTGTTGCAGTAAGGAAATAATTTAAATGTAAGACAGTATTATACTTGTTCTTATAAAAAACATTTATCAGAGTTTTTTTTCTTATACACACAACAAAAGAAGATGTAAGCATCTGATATTATATATTAACTGTTAACAATATAAATAGATTTGATTCAATATTTGTAGCACTATAAGTTATATTTTATACAAACATCACAGAATTTAGCTGATACCAAGTAACAGTAATAATTTACTAATCTCTTTTCTGTTTAGCTTCCAGAACCATCATAAGGTATTACATCAGAGTATGATATGTATGAACGTAAATGAAGTGTAGTCTTGTACAGCCACATATTCCTGAGATGTGTGGTTAATTGAAACCCAAGCAACAAAGAACACCAGTTTTCCACAATCTAATATTCAAATCTGTATAAAATTAACTGTCTTTACTAGGATTTGAACCTTAGAACTCGCGACTTTGAAATCAGCTGATTCGCAATGATGAGTTAACCACTAGACCAGCCTGGTGGGCTAATAGTATGCACATCTGCAGTTTAATCAAACCTCTAACTTTTTTTATTGAAAGGTTTCTATTGAAATAGGCACTCAATAATTAATAATAGCCAATTCCTATCAATATTTGCAGAATTTATTTTAAATATAAAAATATATAATTATATATATAATATATATATATATATTATTTCACTGTTGAAATAATACAAATTTAATGTTTTTATGGTATTGTTTTTACAATTATATTTTTAATTTAGTTTTAGTAAATTTAAATATATTAATATTTATATACAACAAAGATTTTTTTTTTTAATAAAAAAATTATAATAAAAGATATTAACTGGAGTGTGCAAACAGTCTATCTACAATTAACTTTTAGGAAAAGTCTGTTATAAACATATATTTTGTATATATAACTGTATGTGCATAAATATGTAGATGCAATATAGACATGACTATAGCTCTAATGATGTGCTTCTTTCTGTGTTTGTCATTATCAAAATATGTTTTATTATTTACTAACTGTTGAGTTATGTTTACTTTTAATGTTTTAGCCTATGGTTTTGTGTGTATTTATTTGACGCAAATAAAATTTTCAAAATGAGCTTTCAGAGATTTCATTGTCTAGGAATGAATACTACTAATTTTGAAAAATGAAGGCACTTCAATTATGCATCATGTTGGCAACACTGCCACTCATTTCACAACTTAATAGCAGCTGTCTTATATTTTAATTTATCAAATAGTGGCTGTCTGCGAGACTATTGAACTATTTAATTTGTCTGTATTGATAACTTTTAAGTAGTTTGTGTTAAATTCAGTACACTTGATTAACAATATTCTTATCTTACTTTTGTATGAAAATTTTAAGCTTGTTCTCTAGTGAGTTATTTTTCTTAATAGAAGGGTGATGTCAGCAATACTACGTCACTAGCTTGGTGAGTCTTTGTTAAACATTTTCTATGTCCTTACAAGACAAACTAGGGGAATACTACCTATCATTTTTTCTCCTGACCCTTTCCTCATCTGACTTAACCCCTTGGGATCTCCACCAATCCCTACCCCCCCATCTTTATAATACCCCCTCCTCTCTAAAAAATCCGACCCCGGATTTGGAATTTGGGGGATACATTTTCCTACCCTTAGATTAACTAGATTAGTTGGTGATGAAGTGGGAGTAGTGATACTGGTAAAAACCAAATTTCACATTGTGTTCACAGATTCTGGTGGTGCCAGTGACTTGGCGCAGACACTCATCGAAGTGGTTGACAAAGTGAGAAAAAACAGTGGTGGATGCCTTGGGATGCTGCAGGTCAAGGTATACGGAGTAAACACTGCCACTTATGTGAGGAAAATACTTGAGTGTGAGGATAGAAGAACAGGCGAAACGTATCATTTACTATCGCCTGCTGGTAGATTCCCCAATGCATGGAAGACTGAGGAGCCTGCAGATCCGGATCACAGGACCGAGATGCTTGTCATTAAGACACCTGTAACTACCTCATGCAGATTTCCTGAAGACATTTAAAACTGATGTAGCTGTGCATAGTACTACAGAAATTCTCTCAATTCGAAAGCCTGGGAATGGCATGGAGATACGAGCTAAAGAATAAAAGGACACAGTTGAAACCTTCAAACAGGCGGTGACTTCTGCCTTCAAAGAGAGTAATATTACATCTAAAACAAAGATGGCAACATTACATATATGTGATCTTGAGAAAGATATTGACTCCGAGGATGTACTCTAGGGACTTGGAAGGATTATGGAGTTGCCCAGTATGGACGCTGACAGCATCTCCATCAGGGAGGGCTTCGGAGAGACTAAGATTACCACATGTCGGGTCCCCGCGGCTTTGGCTCCTAACATAATGAGCAAAGATAAGGCTTGTATCTGCCGGGTAGATACTATTGAGGCCCCATTAAAATGCTATAGGTGCTTCGAATTGAGGCACCTCGCCAGAAATTGTAGTGGTGTAAACAGGGAAAACAACTGTTTTAACTGTGATGAAGAGGGCCGTCGAACTGCTGAGTGAGTGAGGTTCCTGAGATGTAAGGCTGAGGAGTACCGTACTGGCGCCGTTGCGTGTGCTCTTCTCTGTTGATTCTTGAGTCATTATACGAGTATGGTTTTGTTCGGGCCAGGATTGCCGGAATCTATGTATATAGCTGCTATGTGTTGCCTAATGTGAGCGCTGAACGTTTTAAGGAGGGATTGTCTGCGCTTGCTGGAGACATAGCTACGCGACGACATGCATTAATTGCGGGCGACTTCAATGAATGGTTGACATGGGGTTCTGCCAGAACAGACGAAAGGGGAAGACTGTTGAACGAAATGGCTGCATCCCTAAACCTAATATGTATTAATGAGGGGTTAATGACGTACCTACCGGAGAGACACCTTTGGATTGACCATTGATGTTACTTTTGGCACCGCTACTCTTGCGATGAGGATTGGTGACTGGTGGTGGGGGGTATCGGAGAATTTTACTGGAAGTGACCACCAGGCGATATGTATTACCGTGGAGGACGATAGGTAGAGTGCACCTGGATGGCCCCTGATACATGGCTGGAGGAGAATTGACCCACATGAATTTACTGAGGGACTTATCTTCCACAAAGTTACTGAGGTTACCGCCGCAGAAGAGAAAGTCCGCTGTTTGGTGGAGGCCTGCAATGATCTCCTCCTGAAGGTACATCAGGAGGAGATGCCCTTCGATTAATTGGTGAACTGAGGAGATTGTGAGAAAAGTGGAAATAACGCCTGAGGGCCAGACGGAAGGCTCAGAGAGTGTAATACAATTCTGCCAGAAAGTACTGCACAAACAGGTACAAGGAGTATCAGAGAGAGCTCAGCGAAGAGCATTAATTGTATGCACTGGTGTTTTTAAAACAACCTCCTACGATCTACACAAGCTACCACTGTACTGGAAAGGCTCTCCCTATCGATTTAGTGGTGAAAGTTCGGGCGGCCATGTGGAAGTTGCAAAGAAGTAGAGTGGCTGAAGTATTTGGGATGCGGTTTCAAGCTGGGCCTGTACTGGAGCGGAACGGTGATCACAATGCACCGGTTCTAAATTTCGTTCAGTTGCCCATTTCCTGCCTGAGGAGGAGGCTTTACAGCCTCGCGATGGATGTATAGATTTATACAGGACTTGGGAGGATGGTATGCCTCTCCTTCGTTTTTAAGGGCAACGGGTGCCCAGGTGCTCTCCAACCATGTGAACTTGAACAATATTTGTTTCGATTCCGCCTGGCAGGTGATGAGTTGTGCGTCTGCAGGAAGAGTCGAACGACCTGGAACTTAGAGGTCAAGGGGAAAATTGACCACTCATAAGCGGCGAGTCAATGTGGCGTGAGCCAGATTGTCGGACCGTGTGGGTGTTCCTTGATGCTGTTGCTTTGTTCAACCGGCATCAGTAGTTTATTAAAGGAAAGACTCCTACTTCACTGCTGTGGGAAGCTACCCAAGAGTTATGGCTGGCCATCAGCCAATTAAGCGCTATAGTGTGGCAGACAGGTACTTGCTGGCATTTAGTGACCTAGGCGTAGCAGCGCATTGCTGTCTTGACGTGATACATTTAATTTATTGAATGTCATATATTTCAGAAGTTTACGGGGTGCGCCTACCCATTTTAGAATATATGACAAGTGAGCGGTGGGACACAAAGCAAGTGGTGTGTGGCACCATGCTTAGTTGGCTCATGCAATTAGGTTAACTCCTCTTTCTTTTTCTTGTTTAGCCTCCGGTAATTACCATTCCAATAATACTTCAGAAGACGAATGAGTATGATATGTACAATTATTACTGTTGTACCATATGTCATTCAAACCGACAACAGTTGTTTTTAGTTTGGTATGCTACTGTTGGCTAACCAGAAAAACTTCACTAAACTATTTTTTTTCTCAGTTAAAAATTTGTAGCAGTTTAATATCTTCATATCTCCGACCAAAATAAATTTTCTCTCGTGATCCATTAAATACATCTACTTTCCTAATTCTAATAATTTACCAGACATTCTTTTTCACATGTTTTACTAAAATTCCTGTTAATGTAACAAGAGCACACAAGAATGCAGACAAATTACAAAACTTGCCTAATAATTTCTAGAATGTTTACAGTCTGCTAACATCATCATATTTGGAATTAATGAACATATGTTTATATGAAAATGTTTACACTGTAAATCTAATTAGATAAATCAAGGCTGTGTAGTTCTTGATTTGAATTGTCACTCGGCTGAATGGTCTGATGCTATGCTTCATTTCCTTTCTGTTTTGCTCTTCTTTTAACTCCAACCATAGGGAAGCGAAAAAAAGAGGGGTTTATGTGTTTTACCTGTGCAGTGTATGTTGGCAAATTTCTTCGTACTTATTGCAGCTATCGATGTGGTTAAACAGAATTATTGTCATATTCCCCTGAAGGTTTTTGAGTCATCAACCTTTAAAACTTTTAATTTTTTTAGTGTTTTTTATAACTTCAGTTTTATTTATTCCAGGCTCTATTTCTGTAAAGTATTTTTCCCTGTAAACATCCCTATATTATCAAAGTAATTAAACCTGAATGTTTTAAGGCGTGTTCCATCGGGGGTTCACTTTACAAAATTCTGCCATCAATTTTTACCTATAACTTTAGCAAATCATCTTATTTTCAGTAATCTCTAACCACATTTCTAAACTTTGTGCTTTTTCTGTCATCCATGTTTCACAACTAAAAACCACTGCACTATACATTAATATGTTTAAGAATTTCTTTCTAATTGTTAAATCTAAATCTGATCACTAGTTATATTACGGTATATTTTATTAAATTTTTATCACAGTTCATAATTTTTTTTGGCTAATATGTCTTCAAATGTTTTTACAAGACCGGTTGTTTTACATTTAATTATATAAATAAATTAAAAAGATATAGTATGCTTTAGCAATAAAATTTCATCACATCTAGTGACAAATGCTCCAACTGCTTACCGCTCAGAAGACTGAATTATTATCGTCAATAAAACATAACTGTGTACTTTATTATGATATGAGTGGATTGAATTTTTTGTGTTGTAATATTTGATTGGTTAGATTTAATGTCGTAAATGATCACTTCATAAAAAAATCTGACCGGAACACCACATGACTTGCTTGTGCGCCTATTAAATTACATATACCCTTGTTTTTAAAATAAATGTACATAAAATTTTATTTCACTAATAACTTCTGATTTTTTTTCATATATATATTTTTTTTATTGCTTTGTTATCGTCATATTTATTTTAAAACAAGTACCGCGTATGATATATCATTGAAAAGCTCTCAATGAGGGCTTATTACTGCAGTTAAGAAAAAGTCCAAAATCCAGATATTTGGGATTTTGGGCTTTTGGAAATTTTTGGTCAAGTCAGTTGCAATCAAAGGGTAGTGAACAACTAGATGTTACAACAGTCCTAAATCCAAAATTTCAACATTCTAGGCTAATCGTTTTAGATTTATGCAATATACATACGTACGTACAAACGTCACGCCGAAACTAGTCAAAATGGTACGGTCAAAATTATTATTTCCGTTAAAATATGAAAACCGAAATTTTACGCGGTTGCAATGTACAAGGAGTAAAAAATAGGGGATTAAAAAAAGACACTTAAATTTTATTAAATTGGTATAATGTTAATCACATTATTCAATTACTTGTTCTTAAAAAAGTTTTTTCCACTAATTTAAAAAGTAATAATTGAAAACTTATCACCAATAATTATTATTAACCAACTAATCTCTTTTTTTCATAATTGTTTTTCTTTTATAACATCGAATAAAAACTAATCAGTTCTTATTATTCGGTATACTTCAATTCATCGTTGATTTGCCATGTGTCTGTTTGATTTAAGGTCGTTGTTTCCCTGTATTCTGTTCCAATTAAGTTTTTTCTTATTTTTTTTACTACTGTTAGATTCAGCTTCTTTTGGAAAAAACCACTTATCTTAAACTTTTTTTCTGGGAAAACCACCTCTTTAAGTGTTAATATTTTTTTATTCTCAAAAAAAATATCTAATTCTTGGCAAAAATAAAAACTGACAACAAAGTTGTAATATTTTCTTGCACCGATTATTTATTCTTATGTAACGTAAAAACAGTGATTCACTTTTTACAGTAGGAGTTGTTTATGATGAAGTTTTATTGTAATTATTATTATTGTATATTTAATTTGATTTTTCCACTAAATGGGAGAAATGAAAACATTTCCACTGATAAATGTACAACTAAAAAGCGGGTGAATTATGATGAAATTTTATTGTAATATTTTAATAAGTTTAAATAAACGAAAAAAAGTTTTAAACGATTTTAAAAAAATCCAGAGATTTACTCTACCTCAACCAACTTTTGGGTAGTAACAGATCTTTGATCTGGAAAAAACATTAAATTATCTTAATCAAACAGGAGAAGGCACTACCATTGAGTGACCAAATTAAAAAATTACCTTATTTTCAGATTTTAAAGATGGTTTTCCATAAAACGATAAAAATGAAATGCATTTTGTTTCTTGTGATTTTTTCGAAACATTCGTCGTTCTGGAGATATAAGCACAAAATATAGGCAGCAAAAAAATCAGGAATGCATCGTGGCTAGGGCATACACATGCGTTATACGCAAGTACATTATCAATTCAATATTTTTATTTCAGTAGCACAACGTTTCTAAAAAGAAAAATAAATATACCGGTATCGTATTTAGATGACTATACTTGTAGTACAAGACCGGTATAACGGATTTCTGCCGATTAAGAAAAAAGTAGTAAAAAATATAATAATGGGAGCAACCAAAAAGGGGCTAAAAGAAACCCTTTTAGTTAGAAGAACAGGTCCGTTTAAAAATAGTCCTTTGTAATACTGCCTAGTGATACACCTAAACAAACAAATGTTGTTCCGTGAGAAGAGTTACCGGACCAGGGTAGGAATTTCATGGGAATATGTGACGGCGGACGATCACTCACGTTTGGAGTCGGGTCCGGTTCGGCAAGTAAAGAAGGTAGCAGTAAAAATACTCCGGGGAAGATCAGTTGAGATCAGTCTAAGCGAGGCGTTATGATGTCAGTCTGCGATGAGCATCTAAGCGAGACGTTATGATGTCAGTCTGAGAGAGAATATTCCACGAGGAGGTCAGGGAAGGAGTGAATTTCTAATGAATTAAATTCGATGCGATTAAGATGACGTCATAAGTAATTCTAGTACATGAAAATAAAAACCGGTTCGGTGAGTTACTGTTAAGACTCTAAGCGAAAGAGATAAGTACTAAATTTCATTCGTAAATTGCTAGGGTAGTTTTATTTACGAACAGCAAAGTTAAATTGCAGTTTTTTTTTTGTTTTTTTTTTGAGGGCGGAAAACGCTTGTGCGTCATCGTCCGGATCCTTTTTTTTTATATAGGAAATTAAATGTTTTAATACTATTCTAAAAGATGAATAAAACTTACAGCTAATATCAAAGGTAAAAACTAATATAAGATCAAAGTAAATAGAATTTTACAAAGTCCAAGATGGGTGTTAAGGCTCTTCCATTCTTGGATAACAAAAGACTAAAAAAAAAAACTAAAAACCATAAAAGATCTAATATAAAACTTAAAACTAAAATAACAAAATAAAATAAAACTTAAAACTAACACAAATTATATAATTAAAACTAGGTTAAAAATAAAAATTAAAAAGTTGAAATAAAACTTAAAACTAACATTACTAAAATCTTACAAATAATATCGCAGTCAGTCTTTAAAATATTTAAAAAAAATAACTATATAAAATTTAACAAATTCCGATAAGGAATGTAAAAGGCTCCTAATCGGATAAAAAAAATCAAAAACTCAGAAAGAAAAAACTTATTAAATTTTAAAACAATATTAAATTTTTTGCATTAACCCAGCACTACGCAGAAATAGAAACATCCGGGTTAAAATTTCATTATCATTGCACAAGACACCACGGATGTTTCTAGGTAGATTAAATTTACGACACAACGCCGCAATAATATATGCAATCCACGAGTATGTGGCGCACAGTCACGCGGCAGTTGCATCGTGCGCATAGGGGTGCTTGTCCTCTTGTCAACAGGTACTCGTGTGTCCTATCCGCAATCGACAGAGAACTACTTCCTCACGCCGGGGTTTTCTGTATGAGGAGTCCCATGGTAACACAGAATCTTTAATCCCACGGAGTTTATTATCAACGGTAGCCGTCCAGTCACCTTGCCACCTTGCTCTTAGTGATTGGTTTTAAATTGCAGTTGAAGAACTTTATGCTTGTCTTATCTATTGTACTATTTTCGTTAATACAAGTCTAGCGGTTAAAAGTGTTAAGATTAGCAGTCATGCTAACTTATATATATATATATATATATATATATATATCTATTCTTAAGTAATAGAATATAGTCACTGACTTTCTTAGATTATGGATGTATAGATAGAATAGCGATGTATAGATAGAATAGAAGAGGCTAGGGGCCTGCCTGGGTGCTTACTTCGTCAACGTCAAGTTAGGCATCTTGGCATCAAGCCCTGGTTAGCTGAAATATTCGCGAGGACCGCGCTTCGAGGAATCTGTTTAAATTACGGTAATACACCGATGGATATGTCTGCCTAGGCATCGCATCGGTGGCATCACGAGCCAAACTGATGACTGTATTGTATTAGGACAAGGACTAGGATTGGTGTGACGACCGGGATCGACATAACACGGGTGTCTTCACTTCTGGGAATTAGGATGTTTTCCAAATACAGTGTTCAAAAGCAACCTTGTGGAAGATTGCAGGTTTAATTGAGGAAAATGGATTAAACAATGCAGCAGAGAATATTCATTGTCTCCGAATACATTATATATGCCAAATCCAGAATGCCTTTACAGAAAAGAACGGTGTAGATGCACCTAAAAAGTCCTATAGGACTTGTACGACAAGTTCCAAGAGGCAGGGATTGCGAAAAATGCGGCCGAAAAGCACCAAAAGTACTAACACCAAAGTCCCAAAGAAGTAGGTGTGACGCCTACCTAGCCGATCTGGTATCTCCTTCGGTAGTATCCGCACGACATCGCGCAGCCGTGCAGAATTCGTGTCGTTCACAAATTGTTACATGCAAACACTAGAAAACGTGTAGCTTTCTGTCAGCGGTCTCGTCATCTCTAACGCCAGACGGAGAAGAACTCGATGATCGGTTTCGCTCGACGTGACGAGTGAAACGTACGTGAATGCGCAGAATTCACGCATTTGGTGTACGGAAAATCCACATCAACTTTACGGACGAAAAGTGGATGTTTGGTGTGCATCACGGCGCAATGAACAGTGAGCGCTACAAACAGATGGTGCAACGATTTGTAAACACTATACCTGCAGACTGGCCAGAGTACACGTGGTTTCAGTAGGACGATGCTACGGCTCAACAGCACTATGACTTTCTTGTATCAGTCTGTATCCCTTCTTGATTTCTTCTTGTGGGGAAACCGTTTACAAAACTCATCCTCACACCGTTCCCGAATTGCAGAGCGAAATTGAAGGATGCATTGCTGCAATTCCTCGTCAAATGTTGGAGGCCACTTTCAATAAATATTGTAACTTACTTCGCTGTATTAGTCGGGTTTTTAATTTTTTAATAATCATTTCATTCTTAAGTATTTGCTTAAGAATCTATTACCTTATTAGTTCAAAATATTTACGCTAGTATATTGTTACTTGTTTTTTTCAAAATTAAAATAGAGAAGTCAGTTTCCGTAGTAATTGTATAATATGATATTCTGTAATTTGTTAAAGGCTAATATTACATATAGTTCTTTGAACTTTTTTTACTTTATCGTATGCCTGAACATTATAAACCAATCAAAATACTGAAAATTGACACACGTATGTTTTTTTAATAACAAAAATAAATTATTCGATTTATTTTTACTATGTCAATCGCTAAAATGAGGACATTAAAGAAAGGTCGCTAAAATGAGGACATTAAGAAATCAAAATCGAAGCTACTAGACAAAAATATTATTATTTATTATGGATTTACCTAATTAAAGAAATCTAACTGTATAAATCCTCAACGGTTAACGAAACCTTGAACCACCGCTTGTGTACAGTTTTGATATAAAGAATCGATAAATTATCCTTGAATAAAATTAAAGGCTTTAAGTAAAGAAGCCA